>NC_042623.1:204076764-204395693 GCF_901001135.1 Rhinatrema bivittatum
AGAGAAATGAAAATTGAAAATGAAATTAATTGGAACACTATAACACCACAAACAAACAAAAAAAAATGAAAACCAAATAAAATGAAACTCTTTGCCCATCTCTAATGGATCCCTTGCAGAAGGCCATTTTTCTGATGGATCAACAACCCCAGAGCCCACAGCACTGTTCATGCAGCCTTCAAACACTTTCTGGCTTCTGCAAAATGGAACAGTCAATCCTGTCAGCCATCCAAGACCCAACAGATGTTTCTCCTGCCTCAGGGAACTTGATTTATTTTTTTTTTAAATCCCCTTGTTACATTATGATATGCTATCATTTCTGCCATCTTTTAATTTTTCATATATTATTTTGTTGCTGTTATTTTGGGATTCCATGATTCCAGGCAGCATGCATTTACCAGATGAAGGGAGAGCGCTAGATGTAGTGTACTTGGATTTCAGCAAGGCCTTTTGACACAGTTCCGCACAGAAGACTTCAAAATATATAGAGCACCCATCGTATGGAACCTAGTGTGACTGACTGGGTTAGAAACTGGCTGAGTGGGAGATGATAGAGTATGGTAAATGGAGATTATTCTGAGGAGAGGGCATTACTGGTAATATAGCTCAGAACAATCTAGAGAACAATTCTTTTCAACATTTTGTGAGCGAGATAGCAGAAGAATTGTCCAGAAAAATCTACAACAGAGTAGACAGCTAGGAAGATGTAGAAATTATGAGAAGGGACCTAGCAAACCTTGAGGAATGGTCTAGAGCAGTGGTTCTCAATCGGTGTGTCGCAAAATAAGTCCTCCGCCCGGGCTTAAAATGCTGATAGCCTGGGGCAGAACGCGGCAGCACAGCTAGAGTTGTTGCGACCGTCGCTGCCCGACGTCTCCACTCCACCCACCTTACCTCTTTTGCGACTCCCTCTTTGGTTGTTGGAGGTTTGGCTGCTGCGGTGTCATCTTGCCGACCTCCTCCGGCATCCCTGGACCGGCTAGACCAGGGGTTGGGAACCCATGGCTCGCGAGCCAGATATGGCTCTTTTGAGGGCTGCATCTGGCTCGCAGACAAGTGTCGACACACTTTCCCGCTGACCCAGCTGCTCCCCGGTCCTCCTCCGCCCGGGCTTAAAGTGCTGTCAGCCCGGGCGGAACGCAGCAGGACAGCTGGAGTCAGCGGCACCGGCGTGCTCTCTTCTTCCTGCCCCCACCCCCCCCCGTGGCCCGGAAGAGGAAGTGGAGAGTATCAGGTGCTTGCGCGGCAAGAAGAGGCCACGCTAGTGCGCTCGGCATCGGCCCGAAGAAAAGCGCAGCTCGGAGGAAAATGAAGAGCTTCAACCGCGGCCGATGGGACTCCGCCTCCGCGAGGGCTGAAAATGAAGAGGTTAGCATTGGGAGGAGGCTGCTGCTGCCGCGAGTTCCCGGGGTGGGGGTGGGGGAGAGAGAGAGTGAATGAGCGAGCAAGCATGTGTGTTTGCTCGCTCATTCACTCTCTCTCTTAATTATTGGATATTCCACTCATCAGCTGTTTCAAAATATGTTCTTTTTGTTAGTACAGTTCTACTGTTGATGATTTTATATTTCTTGATTTGTTTTATAAGGATGGGTGATGTTTCTTTTTTCCTTTGTTACACTGCATACAGAGACTCTGGCTTGTTGCAGTTTCCAATTCAGTTTTTTCTGCATGCTTCTTGTTATGCGTTTTGGTCTCTTTATTCTATGTTAGGTGAGGGACAGCACGTGATTCAGGTGAGGTTTTCTGCTGGCGTGTAGTTTCTGTGTAGGACTCTATAGCAGCCTGACTTGGTCCATTTTCCTAATAGGAGATGTATTGGTGTCTTAAGGCCTGGTATAATATTTTCAGAGACTTATTGTACTTTAAAAGTGTGATCTTACATAAAATGCACACATTTACTTGTATTTAGTTTTAAACATATTGTATGGCTCTCAAGGAATTACATTTTAAAATATGTGGCATTTACGGGGGCAAGATGGCGGCGTAACCAGACACACACGCGCTGAGCGAATCTTTGCTAAGTTTCGTTTGAACATGCCCGCGAAAAGGAAGGGAAAACTCAGAATTTTTCCCTCAGATTCTGAAGTTATGGCCACTCAGCGGTTAATAACTTTGTATGTGCCTGGAAGGACTGAAGAAGCGGGAGGTGGTAACTCCGCTGCGGGGCCATCCGAGGAAGCGGCGGCCTCGTAGACCCGAGATGACTCCGCTTCCCGAGAGCCCTCAGGCCGCGGGGTCGCACACCCGTGATGCGGTAGGTGCGACCGACGCTGAGGGAGGCCAGAGCGCAGTGCATGCCGAATCTCCGTTGGGGCCTGTAGAACGCCTGGATTTCTCAGGCAGTGAATATCGAGGGCTGCCGCCCACGTCGACTCCGACCATGGGAAGTGCAGTGGAGAGGAACAACGGAGAAGTAAGCATGCCTGGACGGGAAGCCACTCCGGCGGGAATATCTCCGGCAACGAAGAGGGCCGAGGAAACTCGTAAACCCCGATTTCGGATGCCAGGTAGGCCCGAGAAAATAACATTGGAAGCGATCTGGGACATTATGGCGGCATTGGTGGAATCGATAGGGCAGTACCAAGATAATTTGGAGGATGTTGAGCAAAAAATTGAAGTTTTAGACACTAAGATTTCTGAATTGGAGCCTAGACTGGTAACAGTGGAGGCTAATCTTAAGAAAACTGATGAATGTAATGTAAAGCTAATTAAAGATTTAAATGTGGTGTCTAGAAGACTGGAACATTTAGAAAATTATTCTCGCCATCTAAACCTGAGATTTTTGAATTTCCCGAAAATTATAGGAGAACTTCCTTACATTACTCTCAAGAAATACTTTAAAGAAGTTTTGAAATATCAAGAAGAAAATTTGCCCTCTGTGAATAAAGTATATTATATGCCAGTGTCCACAAGAAATAGAGAGCAGCAGCAGCTGGATATGGATAAAGGAAATTTGACACAATTTCTTGAGGACTCAGCTAGAGAATATTACGAATGTGCCACTCTCATGGTATCCTTTATAATTGAGAAGGACATAACGGAGATAATGAAGAGATATTTTCGAAATGTTGATATGACCTTTAGAGGAACTCAGATTCGTGCATTCCCAGATTTTGCTCCTGTAACTCAGGAAAGAAGACGAGAATTTCTTGTTATGAGACCACAGGTTTTGGCTTTAGGATTTTCCTATGTACTAAAATATCCTTGCAAATGTGTCATAAAATCTTCAAAAGATTGCTATATTTTTTTCTACCCGGAACAACTAAAATCGTTCCTAAATGCAAGGAGGTCAGTTGTTACCTCCGGAGTAAAGCCAAATGAAGGATCAAGTAAATAAGTAACAGTCCTTGAATTACGTTAAAGCCAATTCTTTATTTATTTCTTTGTTTAAATTCTTCCACAATTCTGCCCCCTATTCTCAGTTTCTTTAAGGGGAAGTGGATTATACTAGAGATCATGTGTAATATTTAAGAATTTTTCTTTTTTGATTGTATAACTGCATTTCCTTTTCAATAAGCGGTTCTATTTGACTTGCTGTAATGTTTAAAAGTGAATAAAAATTAAATTTAAAAAAAAAAATATGTGGCGTTTATGGCTCTCTCAGCCAAAAAGGTTCCTGACCCCTGGGCTAGACGCTGCCTTCCGCCATGTTCTCCTGAAGTCTAAGGGTGTACACGTGGTGCGGCCCCGACTCAAATACCAGCTGTGGCGCAAACCTTAGGGGCGTCCCCCTGAGATGACGTCATCCTCACTGGATACTTAAGGTCTTCATTTTTGCTAGCTATTCGAGTTAGCAAGGGCTTCCTCCAGGTATCGCTGCGGATGGGATTCGCTCTCTGCATACCTTGCTATTCTGCCTCCTTGGACTTTACCAGGGGTAGCCACTCCTCGGGGGCCTCGCTCTCTCTCTTGCTTTCCAGGTCGCAGTCTGGAACGGGTGCTCGCTCCTCGAGGGCCCATGTTCCCGGACCTGCTACCGAATACTACTTCTGCCAGGAAGTCACCGCTGCCTACAACACCAGTGAGTTACCATCTCTCTCTCAGAGCTTTCCTTGGAACCAGGTTCCCACTCCTCGAGGGCCTACTTCATTCCAGCCTCTGGGCTGCCTCAAGAGACTATTGTTAGTCTCTTGAGGCAGGTTCTGTTCCTGAACTCTGCATACTCTGCCTACTCACTATATTCAGTTTCTCTACAGCTCAGCCATCCTGGGATTGCTGTTCCAGTGCCTGAGGGACTACAGCCCAGCCGGGCTCTTCCAGCTCACTACTGCCACCTCTGGTGGTTCACTATACAGTTTAATAAAAGATCTAGTGTGTGTCTGTTTCCCAACTCTGAGCCTGACCGGTGGCCCCTCTCGGGATCTTCCCCCGGGGGCATGGTCATCTGCCACCGGCCCAAGGATCTACCCACAATTATCACAAATAATAACGAGTCAGCAGCACCAGCATTCTCTCTTCTTCCTGCCCCCCCCCCCCCCCGCGGCCCAGAAGAGGAAGTGGTGAGCAGCAGGTGCGTGCATGGGAAGAAGAGACCATGCTAGTGCAGGCAGCATTGGCCTGAAGAAGAGAAGAGAAGTGCAGCCTGAGGAATGAGCAGCGCGGCTCAGAGAAAAATAAAGAATGTCGTCAACCCCCGCGGCCAATGGGACTCCTTTCTCCGCGAGGGCTGAAAATGAAATAGGTTGCTGCTGCCTTTAGGGTTAGAAGTGGAAGAGTCTGCTGCTGCCGCTAGTTCGGGGGAGGGGGGAGAGTGAGTGAATGAGCAAGCATGTGTGTTTGAGATCTTGTGTGTGTGTGCTGAGAGTGAGATAGCATGTATGTGAATCATTGAGAGCCTGTACATGGGAAAGAGAGTATGTGTGTGATGGAGAGCTGGTTTAGGTGGGAGAGCATGTGAGTATGTGATTCAGAGCATGTGTGAAAGTGAGAGAAAGACAGCATGTGTATCTGTGTGTGATTGAGAACTGGTTTAGGTGAGAGAGCATGCGAGTATGTGATTGACTGTGTGTAAATGAGAGAAATAGAGAGAACATAAGAACATGCCATACCTGGTCAGACCAAGGGTCCATCAAACCCAGCATCCTGTTTCCAACAGTGGCCAATCCAAGCCATAAGAACCTGGCAAGTACCCAAAAACTAAGTCTATTCCATGTTACCGTTGCTAGTAATAGCAGTGGCTATTTTCTAAGACAACTTAATTAATAGCAGGTAGTGGACTTCTCCTCCAGGAACTTTTCCAATCCTTTTTTAAACACAGCTATACTAACTGCACTAACCACATCCTCTGGTAACAAATTCGAAAGTTTAATTGTGCATTGAGTAAAAAAGAACTTTCTCCGATTAGTTTTAAATGTGTCACATGCTAACTTCATGGAGTGCCCCCTAGTCTTTCTATTATCCGAAAGAGTAAATAACTGATTCACATCTACCCGTTCTAGACCTCTCATGATTTTAAACACCTCTATCATATCCGCCCCTCAGCCGTCTCTTCTCCAAGCTGAAAAGTTCTAACCTCTTTAGTCTTTCCTCATAGGGGAGCTGTTCCATTCCCCTTATCATTTTGGTAGTCCTTCTCTGTACCTTCTCCATCGCAATTATATCTTTTTTGAGATGCGGTGACCAGAATTGTACACAGTATTCAAGGTGCGGTCTCACCATGGAGCGATATAGAGGCATTATGACATTTTCCGTTTTATTCATATGTGTCTGTGTGTGATTGATTTATTCATGTGTGTCTGTGTGTGATTGAGAGCTGGTTTAGGTGAGGGAGCATGTGAGTAATTGATTGAGAGCCTGTGTGTAAATGAGAGAGAGAGAGCATGTTTGTAAGCGTGTGAATGAGAGTCTGTGTGTGAGAGAAAAAGACAGCATGTATGTGTGTGATTGAAAGCCTATATGTGAAAGTCTGAAAAGATAGACAGCCTGTGTGTAAATGTGTAATTAAGAGCCTATATAAGTAAGAGAGAAAAAGCATGTGTATATGTGAGCGATTGAGAGCCAGTGTGAGAGAGAAAGTTGCAAGCCAACCATCCCTCCTCCTGCTAATTCAAAACAATCTCAGGGCACCTGGATATCAAACGTTCCCAGGTATGCAGAGCAAACACTTTTTTGTATCCTTATTATTTTTCATTATGGGGTCTTTGTGTCTGCTATTTTGAAATAATTTATTGGTATCTAGAAATTTTTGATATGTTTTTAATTATTGGATATTCCATTCATCTGCTGTTCTTTTTGTTAGTATGGTTTTATTGCTACTGATTTTATATTTCTTGATTTGTTTTATAAGGATGGGTGATGTTTCTTTTTTTACCTTTGTTGCACTGCATACAGAGACTCTGGCTTGTTGTGGTTCCATGCTTCTAGTTATGCCTTTTGGTCTCTTTATTCTTTGTTAGGTGAGGGTCAGCACATATGATTCAGGTGAGGTTTTCTGCTGGCGTGTAGTTTCTGTGTAGGGCTCTATAGCAGCCTGACGGTCCATTTTCCTAATAGGAGATGTATTGGTGTCTTAAAGCCTGGTGTAATATTTTAAGTGTTACCTTTTCTTAGGTAAGGTGGTTACTGTTAAGTACTGGAAATTGGTGCTGTTTTGCTGTGGAATGTTTACTGTTTATTCAGTTTCTGTTCAGACAGAATATGAATCCTTTCCTTGTGTCATTCTTAACAATAAAAATAATACTGGACCTTTATTTTTTATTTCCGCCATAAATTGTAATGAGCAGTGTGTCACACATGTGAGCGTGGTCTGTCAGGAGTGTCACGAAGGGAAAAAGGTTGAGAACCACTGGTCTAGAGATTGATAGCTAAGATTGAATGCTAAACAATGCAGAGTAATGCATTTAGGATCCAAAAACCCAAGGGAGGAGTACAGTATTGGAGGCAAAATTCTTCTAAGCACCAAAGAAGAACTAGATCTGGGGTTATCATATCTGATGATCTTAAGATGACAAAACAGGTGGCTTAAGCAATGGCAAAATCCAGAAAGATTCTTGGCTGCACAAGGAAAGGAATGGTTAGCAGAAAAAGGAAGTTATGTTGCCCCTGTATAGGTCCCTGATGAGATCTCATTTGGAATACTGTGTACAATTTGAGAGACCATACCTTCTAAAGGATCTAAACCAGTTGGAGTTACTCCAGAGGGTGGCTACTAAAATGATCAGTGGTCTTTGGTTTAAAACATCTGATGATAGTCTTAAAGATCTAAACAGGTATACCCTAGAGAAAAGGTTAAATAAGGGAGATATGATACAGACATTTAAACATCTCAAAGGTTTCCATGCACAGGTGAGACTATTTCAATGGAAAAGAGGCTGTAGAATAAGGGATCATAGGATGAGAATGAAAGGGGTAGATAGTCTCAGGAGTAAAATATTTCTTTACAGAGAAGGTAGTGGATATATGGAATGACCTTCCAGTAGAGGCAAAAATGGTATCCGAATTCAAGAAAGCATGGGATAAATACAAGGGGTTTCTGAGGGCGTGATAGGTAGTGTAACAGCTAAACAAATTTGATGATTAGGCAGGCTAAATGGGCCATATGGCCTTTTCTGCTGTCAATTTTCTATGTTTCTATGTTTCTATTTAGGAAGTTGTTACGCGTGCCACCCACGGCAGATCCGCGGCGCGGCCCTCTCACCTTCTCATGCGGACTTCAGCTCCTGGTTCCTCTTTGCTGGCAGCAGTGGGCTGCCAGCTCCGACTTCGGGTTGCCTCCGGTGCCTCCGGCTCTGCCATGGTCTCCAGTGTTGCCAGCCAAGATGACCTTGCTCATCAGGCCTCTCTGCATGGCCCGTGGAGAGACGCTTCCATCAGCGCCGCGCATCACTAGTTCTTTTAAAGGGCCCGCGGCGGGAACCTGGCCACGGCCCCAGATGCTGACGTCAGAAACTTCAGCGTATAAAAGCTCAGGCCTCGCTCCATAGCGTTTCCTTTGCAGCAGGTCTCCTCGTACTGCTCGTACTCGTTGCTGATAGAGAATCCTCTCTACTTCGTGTTCCTGATTCCTGTGGTTCCCGGTTCCTGTCTTCCTCATTCCTGTCTCATCTATATGTTGGACTGACTCTTTGGATTTTGACTCTGCTTTGTTTGACTACTCTTCAGCTTGTCTCCAGCCCTGGACCTCTGCTATGCCTGACTACTCTTCAGCTTATCTCCAACCCTGGACCGCTGCTACGCCTGACTACTCTTCAGCCTATCTCCAACCCCAGACTTCTGCTAGGCCTGACTACTCTTCAGCTTATCTCCAACCCCAGACTTCTGCTAGGCCTGACTACTCTTCAGCTTATCTCCAACCCGGACCTCTGCTATACCTGACTACTCTTCAGCTTATCTCCTACCCCGGACCTCTGCTACACCTGACTACTCCAGCTTATCTCCAACCCCTGACCTCAGCTACGCTTGACTAAGCCTGCCTTCTCCATGCCCTGACCATTGCCTTGATTGACTACGCCTGCCTTCTCCATGCCCTGACCATTGCCTTGATCGACTATGCTACAGACCTTTTGTCCAGAGTTCTACGCTGCTTGCCACGACTTCCACTTGCCGCCGGCTTTGATCCTAGCCTGTTAGTGATGCCTCCTCCTGTCTATCCTCTGGACATGGACTTGCAAGGCTTAGGCCTTGCTTTGCTTGAGCGCCTCCAGTTACTTGTTGTTCCTTTGGCGCCTGAGTTCCTGTACAGAATCCAGTCCAGGGTAGGACTATGCCATCTACCAGCTGCTGTCTCTGGGCTGAAGCACTTCTTGTTATTCACTAACCTTGAGGCTCACCTAAGTCACTTGCCAGCCCCAGCACCCAAAGGCTCAACCCAAGGGGAATGAGGGCTGCTATAGGTGAAGCTCCAGCAGCCTCTAGCTTCAGCCCACTCCACCTACTGACGGTGGGGACCCGTAGGTCCTTACCTATGGGTTGCATCAACCCCACCTTGGCCCAAGGGTCCACCTCCGATGCAACAGAAGTTCTTTTGATCAGAAAAGTGGTATACAAATGTTTAATTAATAAATATATAAAGTCCTATTCTTTAAATGTAGAATACAGAAATAGAAACGGATTATTATATTCTGCAGGGAAATGCAATTTCAGTGAATTGAAGTGGGTAAGCTTATACTAACATAGACATCTTGGTACCCACATCATTCATGTCCATTTAGTTCAATAATATCATTCAGATATCATAAGTACTTCATTATAGTTACTGTAAGTAAAAAAAATATTCGCTCATCAGAAATGGAGATTGTCTACTTGCTTTAAAATCTCACAAAACACAATTTATCAATAGAACTGAGTAAATTATGAAAAACTGAAGCCAAGAGAACAATGCAAATATGAGCCAAACCCATAATACTTCCCCTATACCAACTGAGGTCTTTACCACACTTTTCAGTTGAGTAAATTTAAACTGCCTGGTACCAATTAGGGATTCAATGAAACAAAAGAGGACATTTTAACAAAATTTTGTTTATAAATGAAATAAAAGGAAACAAATGAAATTTGATTAATAAATCATTTTAATACTCAGTCTATTTCCTATTAGCTACAGGGATGAATAGGTAATGTCTTGCTCAACTAAGTTCTGAGGCAAACATCTATTATTCAGCAGTTTGAATTTCTACAGTGCCTCATAGGGTCACAGAGATGAGCAGATTGCAATATCCCATCCTTGAGGAAGTAATATCCTCAGAGTGTCATTGAAGTTCATTCATATTGCACAACTCTGGCTTCCAGTTAATGTGTTCATTTATTTCCCCTTAGAGTTACTTTAGGATACAAGGCACTTAAAGTCTCTCTTTCACCACCAACCATTGTTGCGATGACTACACAGTCATAAACAAGCGGTGGTTACCCATCTTTTATGGCTTTCAAAATGACATTTGGTTCTACCACTCTCACCCTGCCCCTACACACATACACTGTGAAGCATTTCCTCTGAAAAGATGTACCTCCAACAATGTGACCCGACAGTAGCTAAAGGTGAGATAAACTGGCTTAATTAATCTTTTTGTTGGGTTAATTAGTTTGGTATTGCATTTGACAAGTTTAGGTTGACTTTGAGATAACACATGAATTTATGCTTATTCTCATAGCAGTACTTTGCTGTAAAAGTTAAAACTTAAAACAAAAATATCTAACATATTACACCTTGTAAACCATTTTACTACAATAAATCTGATTATCTACTTCACAAAAGAGTAAGTTTCTGCTCCTTTAAACTGCTGAACTAGGAGTGCAGGTTTTTTGATGTCAGATAATCATCTGTATTAAATTATCCCTGCAGTTCACACACAGAGGAGAAAAGCAGAGTATTTTTATGGCCACTCACAGAGACTCTTCCTGTTCACTAGTCAATCTTCCACACCTGTGCTGTTGTAAAAAAATAAAATGCTTTTATGACTGATGGCTGGGAAATTAAAGTCCAAATATGAAACACTTCTGAAGAGTGTTCCAACTATTTCTCTATCCAAAACAGGTCAGATCTTGGGAATAAGTACCACTTCTACCCTGGACCCCTCAGTAGATGTTTGCTGGCTGGAATCTTTTCCTCCTAGGTTCTTTTCTCTCTTTCTTCTTAGAGTCTTGGGCTGCTTGTTGCTGAATCAGACAGTCTCTGGTGAACATTACCAGGAAGAATGCACCTCCCAGTACTCTAATCACCAACTTGTAGAAAATTACCATGAAGCATTTGGAAAGCACCAGAAGGCATGGACAGAAAGGGGACTAACAAATTGGTGTGGATTTTGACTGCTGATCCTATCGGCCTTCACCATAGAATTTCTCCCAAAAGGAAAATATCTCTATATAAAGTGGTGCCCATTTTCTGGCCCACAAAAAATATCCCTGCCCCTTACAAACATGCAGTTCTGCGTCCCATCTCTATGACAATGGTCTTAACTGTCTGATGTCATCATAGTGTCATTGTACTAAAGAGCAGTGAGAAGCAGCAGTTCCCAGGGAAGAATGTTAGTATAGAAACCATAGTTGCCATGTGTGGGGCAGAAACAAAGAAAGTAATCTAAGATCTGGAGTCCTGCTGGAAGTTGGAACAGTGTCTTCAGTGATTGGCATCATAGGGCTGGTGTCTCCACAGAGAAGGCTCAGAGTTGAGGTGAAAGGTTCAACAATAGGAGATCTGGGTCTTTTCTCATTTCATTGCTGTGGACTTCCCAGATCTCCTATTGTTGAACTCTTCACCTCAATTATGTGCCTTCTCTGGGGAGAGACTGGCCCTCTGGTGCCAACCAGGAAGACATTGCTCCAACCTCTAGAAGGTATCCAGATCTTATACTACTCTCGTTATTTCTGCCCCATACCTGTGGCAGCTATGGTTTCCATACTCTACTAACACTCCTCCCAATGGGAAGTGCTGTTCTTCTTTAGCACAATGACTATGATGACATCAGACAGGCAAGGTCTTGTGAGACCACTATCATACAGATGGGACTCAAAACTACATGTTTGAAGGGGGAAGGGAAATTTTCTGTGGG
Source organism: Rhinatrema bivittatum (assembly GCF_901001135.1). NCBI lineage: Eukaryota > Metazoa > Chordata > Amphibia > Gymnophiona > Rhinatrematidae > Rhinatrema > Rhinatrema bivittatum. Next base: position 204,088,245 of record NC_042623.1, read on the forward strand.
CCAGAAATTGAATACCACTTTATAAATAGATATGTTCCTTTTGGGAGATATTCTATGGTGAAGGATGATAGGACCAGCAGTCAAAAGCCACACCAATTTTAGTCCTCTCTTTCTGTCCATGCTTGCTGGTACTTTACAAATGCTTCATAGTGGCTTTCTCACCTAAGGGAATGCTTTATAAACAGTGTGTGTAATAGCAGGAGGAGTTGATCTGTTAGCAAAAAGGAAGGTCCAGTGAGTGTGAAGAGAAAAGACCACATAGCATGTACTGTATATTAAAAGAATGTACACTTTCCCTTTTTGCAGGGGAGCAGACAGGCGAGGACTCAGGTAATCTTGGACCCAGTGGCCTCCAACAGGCAGGGTGGCATTCATGGGTACTGCCTGTAAGCCCAAAATATTTATTTATTTTATCTATTTAAGGCTTTTCTATACCAGCATTCATGATAAAATCACATCATGCTGGTTTACAAGTAACAAAGGGGGTGATAACCTTGAACATTTAAGAAGTGGAGAGAAGCATGAAAGTTACAATAAAACAGGGGAAGCAAGAACTGGGAGAAGAAAGAAAGAAGCCGGAATAGTTTTAGGAGTAAGAAGAGGAACAGCTATTTACATAGAGCTGGAATGTATCTTGATGGTTGTTGCAGTCAGTTGTTGCAGAATATGACAGTGAAAAGGAAAAAATGCCAGCCGATGATCACCCATCAGCAGAGTATAGCTGCTGATGGGAGAAACCCAGCCAACTCATAACCTCTGAGGCACACTGAACATTTGGCATTATGCAGTTGGTGAGGGGGAAGGCAGCCAAGAAGAGGAAGACATCGTCTCAGGAAGGGGAGGTACAGCCTAGCAGATAAGCTCTTGCTGCCACTCAATACTAGAGTGGTAGAGGAGATAGACTCTGGCATGATATCCAAGGCCTGAAGAATGTAGTAGAAGAGGAAATGCAGGGCATGCAGCAGGAGCTGAGGAGCAGGTATAAAATGCAGGCCCAGAGTGCAGTGTTAGAGGAAGATGCTGCAGCAGTTCCCACCCTGTCAGTCGCTGACCCCATGGAGTTCCCTGATATAAAATGCTTCCCTGGGTACAGCCACCACCATCCTTTGCAGCACACCATCCTGGGTGGCATTTCCCCATTTTGGAATTGTAGCTGTCCAATTGGTAGCTCCCCCTCTTGCTCCCTCACTGCCCATGATAATTCCACCTCCTTGCATGCCAATACCACATCCAGCAATTGCCTCCAGTAATACCACCACAGAGAGAGGCTTCCCCCTTTCCTAAAGCACAGATAGGATCTCCACCCTCTGCTGTGATGGGGATGGCCTCGCTTAGTACAGTGGCTGAAGATGAGAGGCCCATTACTGCTCCCAGACCACCTTCTCTGCAGCCTCATATCCCCTTGCTAGAGTAATGCAGCTATCCATGCTCCTCCAGCAGCTATGAACCTCTGCCACTTCCCCTAGTTTCCATGCCCTCTGAGAACACAGTCAGCAGTGATCAGACACCACTGCAGAGGAGCATATGAGTGCGACAAGCGAAGGCAGTGTATCTTCCTCCCAAGAAAAGAGGGCAAAAAAGGAAGCATTAATTGTATATAATTGGCATTACATTTAGCACTCTTGTAAATAAATGCACCTTCATCATCTAAAATGTCTTTGTACCAGAATGTCCCTTTTCTGTACAGCCTGCTGTTGAGTCTAGTGACATATCTTCATTAATTCCTCCTTACTCAGGTTATGTGCCTCTTCCTCCTCCTCTTTATCCATATGATTTTCTGGTCCCATGGAAGGAGGCAGACCTCTAGTTTTTTTTTATTTTTATTTATTTATTCATTTTCATATCATTACAAACATCCAAAATAGTTTGTGACATAAAATCTTTACATTCCAGTACAAACCATTCTTCTGTAATATTGTTAAGAAGCATTAAGGACCCTTAAAGTTTAATTAGAGCAATAAGGTAATTTTCTAATTTAATAAGGAAATTTACAGATTTTCTCTTTATATTATGCCTCAGTCCAGTTGGATGTCACCTACCTCAATTTTACATTTATCTAGAAAAGCTCTTAAATGTGCTGGTTCATAATAAACATACTTATTGTTCTTATACATAAATGTACATTTACATGGATACTTAATAACTGCCTGGATCCCTAGTGCCTTAGCTTCTGGCAACATCTCTACAAATTGTTTCCTTCTGGTTTGAGTATCCTTTGTGAGATCAGGGTAGATCCATATTTTTTGGCCAAAAAATGTTTTATCACGATTTTGAAGAAATGTTCTCAAAATCATGTCCCTATCCCTTTCATTCACAAAGGATATTAACAATGTCCCTCTAAATTCAATTTGCTCCTCAGAAGGTGCCTCAAGAAAGGCTGTCAATTCTGTTTCTAAGTTAACATCTGATATCCTGGGTTTATTTCTAACTCCTATATTAGGTACAAAGTAGATTTTGAGATATCTGGTATTTTATCTTGTGTTATTAATAAGACATTCATCAAATATTTTTTAAATTGTTCTTTGGGCGAGATCAATTTCACACTTGGGAAATTTAGTATTCTCAAGTTTAGATATCTCATCCTATTTTCAATTTTTTCATAATTTCTTTTCATTAACTCATCTGATTTAATCAGATTAAATTGGACTTCTTTCATAGATGATAATTGTACAGAAATCTCATTAATCTTAAGTTCATGTGTATTTACCACAGGTTCAATTACATTCACTTTATTTTGGGACGCATTTATAGATTTAGTTAATGATGATATTGAATTATCTAAAGTCATTAGGGCTTTCCATATAGAATCCAACGTAATCACCTCTGGTTGTACTATTTTCTGAATATTGAGATTTAGTAACATCTCACCTTCCTGGCATACCTCTGAAATCTTTTGGATTTCTGTAGCCAGGTTCTCTTCACATCGTTCTGATGTTATATTTACCCCTATAGGTCCACCTTCCAATTCCTCCTCTGAGATCATGGGCTTACATGCTGCTAGCTGTTTCCCATGATCTGAATTTGAAAAGGGTCCTGGGGTTGGATGTGAGGGGGTTTGAGGTGCTCCGGGGCTTAAGGAAGTTTGAATGTCCAAGAAGGTAAGGTTTTGCTCTAAACCTATACCCTCAGCGGACTTTGCATCCGGTGTTGAGACTGCTACTGGTGTGAAAAAGCCTTCTATTGCTTGCTGCATAAGGGTAGGTTGCGCAGGTACAGAGGGGTCTATACGCAAGCGCCCCTTACGTTTAGTATGTGGCATAATAAAGTAGACAAATATAAAAGTTCCTACCACACCAGATTTCCTTTTCACGAATTCCTTGGTCCTCAGGGAGGGTTGGGAGAGTCCAAAAACAAATATAATGAGGTATTATTTCTGCTCCACCTCCAGCCGTCGAAAGCAAGTCGAAAATAAGTCGCGCGCCAAAGTCACGCACCCCTTCGACGGCGCGCGGCTTAGACGACGCGCTGGCGGACGCTACGCGCCGCAGCAGCAGCGGCTTTGTAGTGGAAGACTGGTCGCGGCAAAGTGACATCGGATAGGCGGAGGAGGGTTTCGCAGGGCCTGGAACCTCACCCCACTTCAGGCAGGTCTTTACTCCTCTCCTTCCTCAATTTTAGTGCTGCGGCAGCGGCGGCTTTGTAGCGGAAGACTGGTCGCGGCAAAGTGACGTCAGATAGGCGGAGGAGGGTTTCGCAGGGCCGGGAACCTCACCCCACTTCAGGCAGGTCTTTACTCCTCTCCTTCCTCAATTTTAGTGCCACGGCAGCGGCGGCTTTGTAGCGGAAGACTGGTCGCGGCAAAGTGACGTCAGATAGGCGGAGGAGGGTTTCGCAGGGCCGGGAACCTCACCCCACTTCAGGCAGGTCTTTACTCCTCTCCTTCCTCCAGACCTCTAGTTTTAGCAAGGTTATGAAGCATGCAGCAGGCTAGAAAGATCTCACTAATCTTAATAGGTTGTAAAGAAGGCATTGCCCCAACATCTTTCCAAGAACATGTTTTGAGTAGAATAAAGGCTCTCTCAATGACTTTCCTGATCTGCTGGTAGGACCTGTAGTAGTAGCAAGCATCTGAAGCTGAATGGGGGCTAGCTAGCAGGATCATGAACCAGGTTTTGAGTGGATATCATCCATCAGCTGTAGGGAAAAAGGCAGTGAAGAGCTGAGGTAGATATCCTATAGTTTGGCAGTTTCCTGGTCAACATTCCTGGTCCAATGCTGTAACTCCACTTGGATATGAGGGAAAGAAAAAATAATAGGTTAGTTTCTGTGTGGTGGTAGTAAGAAGAAGCATATTCCTACCTAGAAACCAGCCTCCAGTGATGTGTCCTTCTTGAAAGTGGTCATGAATTCCTGACTGTGAAACGCTGTAGGCATCATGACGGGATACTGAAAATGTGACCGCAACATCCGTGATGATCCCCTTGGCATGGCTGTTGTAGGTGGCCTCATCAGCCCCTGGTGTCCTTATAGGGATGTGAGTACAATCAATAGCCCTTTTAGGAAGACTTTTTGATTGAATATGAATTTATTGTAAGCTTTTTAAGGATATGTGTAACAGTAATGATGGTGTGTGTGTGTGTGTGTGTGTGTGTGTGTGTGTGTGTGTGGTGGATGGTATGCATAAGAAAGTTTAAATTTGGATCTGCTTAGCTAGTGCTCTCCTTTGTGCCGCTCCGTTGACCGCTCAGTGTGAACCCCTGGACAGTTCGTCAGATAGTCCGACTTTACCCTACGGGATTCGCTCCGATCTCCAGGCCCTGAACCTCCGCTGCCTATCAAGTGATTGGATTACAACGTCACGTGAGCTACCTATCTGTACTACCACTATTATTTTCTGGAACTACCACACACGGGGACATTTTGTTTGTACTACCAGTACTACTGCTCTCTGCTTCCTGGGACATATTTACCATACTTGCCTTATGTTTTGCACCTCTTGCATTATCTGCTTTATACTGCATTATACTGACTCATACTGCACACTGAAACATAACCTCCTTATCTGCCTTATTACTGAAACCATACCAGTTTATGTGAAATGTGCCTTTTGTCCATCCCTATCACTTACCACCCCCACCTGCGCAAAACCTACCCCATACATACACACCCACCCATCTCTCGGAAGTCATTAATCCCGATCATGATCTCACCCCTCACTCAATTTCTAGGCCTGGCAACCCTAGCTATTACACTAATCAATGTACAATCTATACTCAAAAAAGCTCCCATCCTTCAAGACCTGCTCTCAGATGACAATCCCGACATATGTGCCATTACAGAATCATGGCTAAAAGATTCAGACCACGTCTTCCTTAACCAGCTACCCCACCAGACCTATGACATTTTTTCTATTCCCAGGCCTAAGAAAAGAGGTGGAGGGTTACTCCTGGCCACAAAAAAATACCTCAACCTCAAACTGCTTCCCACTTCCCCCCCTCCTAGACTCGAAATCGGGTTATTTAAATCTACCACCCTACAAATCTGCCTCATTTATGCCCCCCCTGGCCTTCTTGAGCACGACCCCTCCCCCCTCATTGAGTTCCTTATAGACAACATTAAGCCTGACATACCCGCAATTATCCTTGGAGACTTTAACCTCCATATGGACTCTAACCCCCCATCTTCTGCCTGTGAAGCCCTCCTTATCTCCCTCTCAGCCCTAGGATTCAAACAGACCATCACCACCCCGACGCACAAAGCAGGTCACACCCTTGACCTACTCTTTGTCAATTCCCACATCTCAGTTCCCAACTCCCCTGTAGTCACCCCCGTCCCTTGGTCTGACCATTTTATCATTAATGCCACTGGTACCCTTAAATCCCCCCCCTTTACACCTCACACACAAAGAAAAACAATCTCTTTCCGTAAACCCTGCCCCCCTGAGGCCATATCCCTCGCGATTGAAACAGCCACCAAGACCCTGGACCTTTCAAGTCCTGATGCAGCCCTTCAATCATGGAACAATATCACCAGTTCCATAGCCGAAGAGCTATGCCCCCTAATCCACAAAGAAATCCCCCTCTCTCAGAAAGATAAGAAACCATGGTACCACAGTGACCTAAAAAAGCTAAAGCAGACCCTCAGATCGAAGGAGCGTATATGGCGCCGGCTACCCACTCCCACGCATGTGGCAGAATACAAACAGACCCTACACAACTACAGGCAAGCCACTCTCAAAGCCAAACGTGACTTCTACTCAGCTAGAATCCACGACTATCAATTCAATTCAAGCGCCCTTTTTTCCTACGTTGCTGACCTCACAAAGCCCTCCCATCCCACATCCCAGGAAAGCAACCCTATAAAAAAATGTGAAGAGCTTGCAAAGTATTTCCATGACAAAATCGCAAACATCATCAAGCGCTTCCTCCCCAAACCCATCCTTTCCCCACTGCTCCCTAATCATAACGGCCCCACACTGAAATCCCTAGACCTCACATCTACCTCGAAGATAGAGTCTATCCTAAAAAAGATAAAACCAGCTTCGCACATAGCAGACACCATCCCCACAAAAACCCTCCTCTCCATACCCACCTCTATAGCTAAATCCCTAGCCGACATCATAAATTGCTCACTGTCATCTGGCAAAGTCCCAGACCCACTCAAAATAGCAGTCATCAAGCCCCTCCTCAAAAAACCTTCCCTTAACCCCTCTGACCCAGCAAACTATCGTCCTATTTCCAACCTCCCTCTCATTGCCAAAGTACTAGAGAAGGTAGTCAATTCACAATTATCTGACTTCCTCGAGGACCACCACATCTTACATCCATCCCAATTTGGATTCCGTAAGGAGCGTAACACTGAAAATCTTCTGCTAGCGATCACCAACACCATCCTCATAGGCATGGGCCAAGGGACATCCTATCTCCTTGCCATCCTTGATATCTCAGCTGCCTTCGACACCGTCAATCATCAAATCCTACTTTCCCTTCTAGCAGAAATAGGTATCACAGGCACTGCTTTATTATGGTTCTCCTCATACCTCTCCCACAGAGAATACTTAGTAAAAATTGACAAAGCTGAATCTTCGCACATTTCCCTCACGCAAGGAGTTCCTCAGGGATCCTCACTCTCTTCCACCCTTTTCAATATTTATATACTCCCCCTGTGCCACCTGCTCTCCGACCTAGGATTGAACTTCTTCCTATATGCCGACGACGTTCAAATCCTCATCCCCATCCAAAATACGCTAAAAGAAACCCTACAACTCTGGGACTCCTATCTTACATCCATCAACTCACTACTATCCAACCTTCACCTTGCCCTTAATGCTTCTAAAACTGAGATACTCATTATATCCAATCAACCTGAACTCTCACCCTCACTCTCACCCCCCTATAACACTTCATCTCCCCCCACCTCATCCCCGTCTGTGAGAGACCTTGGTATTGAACTAGACCAGCGCCTCGAATTCAAAGCCCATATTAAATCCCTTCTAAAGGGGGGCTTTTATAAACTCCACATCCTGAAAAAGCTTAAACCCCTGCTCCACACACAAGATTTCCGCCTAGTTCTGCAGACCACTATCCTCTCCAAAGTGGACTATTGCAATTCCCTCCTCCTTGGCCTCCCAGAGTCGACCATCAAACCCCTACAAATCCTACAGAACGCCATGGCGAGAATCTTAACTAACACCCGAAAAAGAGACCACATCACCCCTATACTTAAGGACCTCCACTGGTTACCTATCTCTTTCCGTATTCAATATAAAACCCTTACCATCCTTCACAATCTGCTCTACAAAACCAACCCCTGGCTCAAGGACTCGCCTCACTTCCGCATATCCACCCGTCCAACCAGATCCTCCCTCGCAGGTACCCTTCATACTCCCTCCCTTAAAATTGCTCATCTCACATCCACGAGAGAAAGGGCCTTCACTATAGCCGGCCCTACACTCTGGAACTCCCTTCCCACTTTTCTCCGCCTTGAACCCTCCCTGGCCACCTTCAAAAAAGGTCTCAAAACCTGGCTTTTCAGAAAGGCCTATCCGGAAACCAACCAAACTTAGACGTACACACCTAGCCCTCCCCCCCCCTAATCTCCCCCCCCCCCCCCCCCCCCCCCCGCCCGACCTTCCCTCACCCTAGGCATCCCCCCTCCGCCCTCTCATTCCATCGTATTACAATTTTACAAGAATGTTTTAATTAAACTAATGTAATCTATGGTAAATAGTTCTAATGTAAATACATACCTCTGTAAATAAGTTCTATCAACGTTAACGGTTGCCCTTTTCTTTCTCATGCTACCTATCTCTTCCCTCTCTTCTCCTGTCTCCCCTTCCCTTCTCCTCTTTCTGGCCTGCTCCAATCCCTTGTTCCCTGTTCATTGTAATTTCCTCCTATATTTGAGTTACCTGTAAACCGGCGTGATGTGCCATACGAATGTCGGTATATTAAAAGTTGTTAAATAAATAAATAAATAAATAGAATATTATTAATGCCTTGCACTTGCTCTGCCCAGTAGTGGCCCTCATAAAAATTAAAATTTGAAAGTCTATCCACTTCCCATAAACATTTACATTAATCTACCTGTAGCAGGCAATATAACAATAAAAGAAGCCACTTCTAGCTTTGAATACAAAAATTGATTTATTCAAATTCCAAAAATTTAGAAAAATTATCATTGTTTTAGACATTGAATAATGTATTGTTAAACTTGATAATAGATGACAAGAAGTAAACAAGCCTTATTTTATTAATTATAGTTTATATAATGTTTATTATATAAATAGCTTCTCTCATAATGTTGTCTAGAGATCTTTAAGGGCAAAATAGAGGTAATATATTACAATTCTAAATTCTTGTCTTTCATGTCTGCATTGATACTTACTCTAAATCATTCTGAATGCCCAAATCAGGATCTTCATGTATATAAATGGGGAAACAGAGTGGATATGTAGAGATGTTTTTCTCCTTCGATCTTCTCTTTGTTACTTATGATACAATTTTTAAGTGCTTTTTATAAATCTTCTTTGATGCCTTAGGGATTCAGCTGGACATTTGTCAATTGGATTCAGTATGTTCAAATCCCCATTAAGGACAATATACAGTGTCTCATATGATTAGCTATACCATATGATACTTTCCATATGGCTTTTTGGTAGGAATTAGCAACAGATGCCACCATGAATTTGTCAATAGTCACCCATCATACTTGTGCCTTGGGCATGACAAACATTTAGGGTCTGCACTTGGGGTCAACAGACTAGCTAAAATTTGCTACTTTCCAGTTCTGTAAATCTCATTCAGCAGAGAAAAGCCTTCTGCTATACTGCAACAGACCCTTACTTCAGGTGAAAAGTTAAATGCACCAACATACCAAAAGGGCCTTGAGATAACAAAATCCTAAATCCGTCCCTGAAAATGTCCATCTGTATATTTTTGCTGAAGCCAACTGTCTGCATATTCTTCTGCTAAAGTCAGCATTTTGCCGCCTGTTCAGATTCTTATTAGTTAGTCTTCAGATATTACTGATCCATTGTATTGTATTTGGACAAATGCAGAAACATAAAATCTTTAATGCTTTTTATTATTAAACAGTCATTTTCAGTATTTGCAATGTTAAAGCTGCAAACACAAGTATCAATTATTCCTTCATCACTACATAACTACCTTGAGCTTTATTAATTGTTGATTATACATATACTATGGACAAAAGACAAGTAGTCATTACTGCCCTCTTCTCTTTAGGGGGGACCACTTTGAATTCAAAACTTAAAAATTGCAAATGATTCTTAATGTCAATATTTTCCTATAACCACAGACTTAGAATTTAGTCCCAGTAAACCTCTTATATTTATCATTTGAATAAAAAATTATGTTGTTATGCTAACTAATAGGGGTGTGAATCGTGTGATCGATCGTCTTAACGATCGATTTTGGCTGGGGGGGGAGGGAAATCTGATCGTCGTGTTTTTGTTTTTTTAAATCGTTAAAAATCGTAAATCGGGGGAGGGCGGGAAAACCGGCACACCAAACAAACCCTAAAACCCACCCCGAACCTTTAAAACAAATCCCCCACCCTCCCGAACCCCCCCAAAATGTTTTAAATTACCTGGGGTCCAGTGGGGGGGTCCCGGTGCGATCTCCCTCTCTCTCTGGCCACGGCTGCGTTAAGAGAAATGGCGCCGGTGGCCCTTTGCCCTTATCATGTGACAGGGCAAAAGTAGCGCCGGCGCCATTTTGGTTCCTGGCTCCAGACGTCACGCATGCAGGTGATCGCCCCCGGACCCCCGCTGGACCCCCAGGGACTTTTGGCCAGCTTGGTCGCCCGTATGACATAGTGAGGGCAAAGGTAGCGCCGGCATTTTGAAGATTGGCAATACGGCCCGCGTGCAGGAGGTCGCTCCCGGACCCCCGCTGGACTTTTGGCAAGTCTTGTGGGGGTCAGGAGGCCCCCCAAACTGGCCAAAAGTCCCTGGGGGTCCAGCGGGGGTCCGGGGGCGATCTCCTGCACGCGTGAAGTCGGGAACCAGGAACCAAAATGGCGCCGGCGCTACCTTTGCCCTGTCACATGATAAGGGCAAAGGGCCACCAGCGCCATTTCTCTCAACGCAGCCATGGCCAGAGATCGCGTCGGGACCCCCCCACTGGACCCCAGGTAATTTAAAACATTTTTTGGGGGGGGGTTCGGGAGGGTGGGGGATTTGTTTTAAAGGTTCGGGGTAGGTTTTAGGGTTTTTTTGGTGTGCCGGTTTTCCCGCGCCCTATTTAACGTTACAATACAAATGCCCGTGACGATAAATTGGGGGTATTTGTATTGTATCGTGCACTCTAACGATTTTGGACGATTTTAAAATTATCTGACGATAATTTTAATCGTTCAAAAACGATTCACATCCCTACTAAATATTAAGACATTTAATATAGTTGGTAGGTAAGTTGTGTACCCACTCAGAGACACATGTCTCTAACTTTTAAGTCTTTTGTATATTTAAATACAAAGTCTCCAATATACTTTTTCATTCTCTACAGTGATCTATATACTTCTTAAATTTGGTGTTACCCTCTAAACCTAGACTAGAGTTTTTCACACTTTGGGTAATTTACATCTCACTTTCCTCAATTTCTTAATTGGCACTTTTTAAGTTGAGAAGAAAATATTATTTGCCACAGAATATTATTATGGAATACAGCTTTTTTTTTTATAGTCTCAGGTGTTATGGGCAAGGGTTACCTGATCCTTTATCTACAGGATAGGGTTTTGGTATTAAAATAGTTACCTTAAAAGATCTTGTTTAGAACATAAGAACATAAGAAATTGCCATGCTGGGTCAGACCAAGGGTCCATCAAGCCCAGCATCCTGTTTCCAACAGTGGCCAAAACCAGGCCACAAGAACCTGGCAATTACCCAAACAAGACATTTCATTACCCAAACAAGACATTTCATTCTTTAATTTCTATGTGTAATTTCTAATTTTTATTATTATATCAATTTTCATTCAGCTCTAACCTTTCATCCTCATTTAAATAAGCTGAAAATAATTTGCAGTTCACCTGTTTTAAAATTAACTATTTGCTATAATTTTCACCTTGAAACTATTAATTAATATATTCTCATACATTCACATTCACCCTCTAGTGTTTTCTAAATAAAATTGTTTTTAATAATAAATCGGCCTCAGCAACGCGCAGTTCCTTCTCATTGTCTGCTTTTCTCAGCTTTCCTACCAGTCTTCTAAAACTGCAGTATTTTCAAGTCTTTTAGTTATGTCATTCTGGGAAATAGCGCTTATGCTCAACTTAATATAAGAACTTCTCAATTCTCAACTTAAATCACCCAATTCATAGAACTGGATAAAAAAAATAACAATTTACAGTCTAATTACATTTAAAATCAATTGTAATTTGTCTCAAAAGTATATAAGTATCCAGGGCACATAACATTTTAGCTTCATGTAAGCTGCACTGTTTTCAGTGTCTCCATAGAAACAGCTTCCTTGGTTACAGGACCTTGTTTTAACTGTGGCAGTACTGGAATTTAAAATAAATGTAGTAAAAATCATAAATATAATATCTTACTTAAAATAATCATAATCACTCCAAAACCATTCTGTCACATTCATATAATTCTCATGGACAACTACCAACATCCCCCTAGGAATATCCCCTATACCACAATTCCAAAATGTAATTACTTTTCCTTTAAAATAACTCCCAGTGTAATCCTCAGCTCTATAATGTTTCCTTCTCCCTGAGGGTTTGTTTGTTTTTTTAGTTCGTTTAAATATTGTAGAGAGGCTCTATGTGCATTTGGGTAAATAGTACATTTATAAAACAAAAATGTTCTGGCTCAAGTCCTATTGTTACGCGCCCCGTCCACTTCCGGCCCGCACACGTGCCTGCTCATCTCACTAACTTCTCTGCAGGTCACGGGTCGGCCTTCCCAGCGGCAGCTGCAAGCTCCTCCAGGCTTCGGTGTCCTGCGGCGGCGGTCGCCGGGCCTTCCACTGCACGTCAGGCCTCACGCCGGAGTTCGGCGTCCTCAGTGGCGTTGGCCCAGCCCCTACAAGTGCGCTCTCCACCCAGTCTCTTGTAGGGCCAGGGGCGGGTCCTATCTCCGCAGCGCGCCCTGGTTGATTGCCTGATATAACGAAGTCCCTGCCTGCACTTCCCTTCCTTGGCAATCGGGTCTACACTGCTTGTGTGATAGTTTGCCTCCGCATTCACAGTCTTGTTCCAGTCTTGTTCCAGCCTTGTTCTAACGTCCTACTGTTCCAGCCTTGTTTCAGCATCCTACTGTTCCAGTCTTGTCCCGACGTCCTTCAGTTCCAGTGTCTGTCTGTCTCCCCAGGTAGTACCCTTGGACTGTCTCTCTGGTACTGATCTCAGCCTGTTCCTCGACCATTCTGCCTGCTGCCTGAATCCTGACCTCTGCCTGCCTTGTGACCTCGTCTGACCTCCGGAACTAGACCCCTGCCTTGTTGACCACTCCTCGGCTGCCCTTGACCATGACTCTGATTCTGGCTCTGTCCCTCGCCTTGTCATCGCCTACGCTGTTCTGGTCCTCCTTGCTCCATCAGAACCACAGCTCCAAGTTCGACCACGCTCCCTTGCTGTCTGTGGGCACTCCTGTCTACAACTTCTCCAGGAGACCCTGCGAGGCCCACCTAAGTCCAAGCGGCCCGGGTCCCTATGGGCTCCACCCGGGGGGGAACCACAGGCTTCCAGTGGTGAAGCTCATCCTAGCCTCTGTCTCTTCCAGTGCTCCGCCCCCTGGGTGCAGGTACTTCCTGTTCCCTACCAGGGAGCCGTTCTCCACTGCTCAGGACAAGGTTCCACCCCCGAACGCAACACCTATAGCTCCCTTTACCTGACCACCACTAAACAATTTAATTTTATTTAATTTATATGTGTTTTGGCGGTCTTGTGCCACCTGGAATTTAAAAGTGCTTTCTGGGTTTTGAAACTCAGGTATCAGCCTCCCTTCATGCCTACCATTAAAAACACAGTTTTAAAGCATTGAATTGCCTATTTTCTTCTCTTTTCAATTTAAAATTGTGCCTTCAGGCCTCGTTCTGACCACTTGCCCACTGATGTCTTCAGCAGGCCCTCTTATTCCTGTCTTGCACAGGGGCTTGCCTAAGGCCCTGATGCCGTGACTTCCCCAGTTGATACAATGGCAGCATCCCCACCGCTGACGTTGCATTCAAGCGGCGACACAGGGTTTGCTTTATTTATTTATTTTATTTAATTTTTTTTGCAGTCCAGCAGTCCCCCGAGATCCCAGAACAGCAGCGCTCTCACCCACTGCTTCGGGCCCTGAGACACACAGCTCCTGTCTTCAATGTCGCCGGGAGCTCTCCAGACTCCCATGGCACCTTTGCAGCCTCTCCTGAAGCAGCGATAATGTCTAGGAAGCCCAGAGCAGCAGCAATCAGCTGATTCAGTTGATCGACTCCCCTGACACCAGTCACCTTGGCTCAATTGCGGCACTCATGCCGCTTTCATTTCAAATGCAACAGATGCCACTGAGACAGCTCCGGCTCCTCCTCCCTCTCCCAGGCAAAAACATTTTTAAAACATGGTGGCCATGCTCCCAGGGCCTCCCGTATAGCCCCAAACCCCTTGAAAAAAGGGGTGTGGGTGGTCCGAGGGCGGGGTCAGTGGCTCCTGGCACAGCAGCCATTTGCCGCTGTGTCAGAGATCGTTTGCCGGCAATCGATCGGCGCGCAAAAGGTAAAATAAAGATCAGGGGGATTTAGAGTAGGGCGGGGGGGGGGGGGGGGAAGGTTAGGGGAAGGGGTGGGAAGCTCAGGCTAGGAGGAAGGGAACGGAGGAAGCCAGCACGGCTCTGCACGCGCTGGGTAGTGTGCGCACATATAGGCCATGCGTGCTTCTTTTAAAATCTACCCCTATGACCGAATTTTCAAAAGGTTACACGCACCGGGCCTATTTTCAAAAGGCCCGGCGAAGCGTGTAAAGCGTATGTAAGCGTGCATAAAGCACGTGTAAGTCCTGGGGCTTTACAAAAGGGGCGGGCCGGGGGCATGGCCAGAGGCCTCTGCATGGCTGCTGGGCCGAGGATCACATGCAACTTACTTCAGCCCCAGGGCTGAAGTAAGTTTTAAAACAAAAAAAGAAAGCAAGAAAGGTAGGGGGTAAAGGGTGGGAGGGAGGAAGGGAAGGGAAGATTGGGTGGGGGGGGGGGGGGGTAAGGAAGATCCTTCCGAAACCGCTTCGATTTCGGAGCAGCCTGAGAGGGAACAGGGGAAGGCAGCGGGGCTCGGCGCGCACAGGGTGCACAATTGTGCACCCCCTTGTGCGCGCCGTTCCCGAATGTTATAACATGCGCATGCATGTGCGTGCATGTGCGTGCGCGTATGTTTTATAATCCAGCCCTATCTCTTTCCAATATTTTATTGTGCAATTTGTGACATGATGTAGTAGATATTGTTTTTTATTATAGGATGTCTGAAACATTCCATCACCAATGAATTCAAAACACAGCAAACATTGCCCACATGGAGCTTGTATTCCCATTTTCTTCAAGAACACACAAAGCAGAAACCAAATATAACATCAACAGTATTCCAAAAAAGAGGTGGAAATAACCTCAATTAAAAGTGGTGCTCGCAAGATGTAAGATACTGCTTCTTATGAGCAATGGGTCACAAGCTATTTAAATTTATACTTATTTTCATTTATTTCATTTTTTAAAACTTTATAACCCACTTGTAAAACATGTTACCCAAGCCGTGGTACAAAATTTAGAACAAGTTCAGCTTATCTAGATAAGCAATGTTTTTTATGTGCAATAATATATATATATATATATATATATATATAATTTAGTTCATAGAAACATGAAGATCAGGTGAATGACAGGATATTTGAGTGCTTATGTCTGACCACTGCTTGCAACCCATTGTGGGTGAGAGGTAGTAGATTACGTCTTGCAAGCACAATACTCAACCTCTTTTTTGGGATATTGTTGATCCAAAATTTCTTCACCATTATATTAATGGTGATATTTTAATTATACATATGAGATATGAATTACTTACTTCAAGAACCCATGCCTGTAGTAACAAATCTCTGTTTATAAGCAATGCCCTTTTGAATGCTTTGTTGATCTATAAGAGTAACCATGAAACAAAAATATTCTGCCAGTAATGAATTATGTAGCATCTTTATGGAGACTACTACAGATGAATGGTTGTTGAAATTATCTAGCATATATTAGGTTCTGACAACGTGAAAAATGTCGCTGAATGGGCAGGGCCAGTTAGGCCTCCAAAGAATTGAACCACTGACTAAGCTGCAGAAATTATGAATATATTTATATATTTAGGATTTGTTAAGCACTTTGGCTTCTCTTTTCTACTAAGCTCTTTCTTCTTTGAAAACTAAATTTTGTGTGCTAGCGAGGCCCTCAGGAAATTGCATTTTTAAACTACCTATAGGTCATATTCTGATGACTTTTTATGCCCACACCTGGCAGGGCCCCCTCTGCCCTAGGGATGGAATGCATGGGAAGCCTGATTTATAGCTGGGTTACTGCCTTAATACTGGCAGTAACGCATGATGATTATAACTTGCCGGTGTTCCAGCTCTGAAGTCCTGAGAGTTCTGACTGTTCTGCTGTTGAAATTCATGGGATGACCTCAGGGAAGTGAGCAGATTTAGATTAACATTGTAAATGTATGTATTTATTTATTTATTTATTAATCACTTACAAAAATCTAAGCGATTTACAAGTTACATGCACAATTTAAAACGAACAAATCAAGGGAAATACAGATCATGATCTTCAGAGGACTTCCATATCTCTATAAATATTTAATCAAAGACTTGTTTAAATAAATGGGATTTTAACAGTGATTGAATGCCTTTGAGTCCTCTGTCAAACTGAATGTCTCCCGAAGGAAGTTACAAATGTTAGGGGCTGCTACAGAAAATGCAGACTGCCTTACAGGACAGTCCAGAAGTCCTCTCTGAGATGACATAAGAGATAGAGTTGGATTGTAAATTTTCAAAAGGGTATTCACCCAAGGAAGTGAGTCTAGCTTTAACAAATTGTGGACCATCACTGAGATTTCAAAGATGATCTGATACAACATAGTTAGCCAATGTAAATCCATAATAATTACCTGAAATCAGGTATATGGCTAAGTACTGCAGGATTTTCATTGCTCGTATTTTTTTTCCTAGAACTCCTGTAGCCAGGTTGGGGGGTGCAGGGGTCTGTTTGCTATAAGACACTGCCAGTTGCCCTCCCACCTTTCTTGTGATTCTAAGTCAGGTAAAAGACAATAGGTCAGATTTTCAAAAGGTTACATGCGTAAATCCGGTCTTACGCATGCCGGGCCTATTTTCAAAAGGCCCAGCGATGCGTGTAAAGCCCCAGGATGTATATAAGTCCCGGGGCTTGCAAAAAGGGGCAGGGAGGGGCAGGGCAGTCCGGGGAGGGGTGGGGTCAGAGGCTCCTGGCACAGTGGCCATTTGCTGCTGTGCCGGGGATCACGTACCGGCCAACTGCCGGCGCACGCAACTTACTTCAGCTCCAACCAAAAAAAAAAAGAAAAAGGTAGGGGAGAAAGGGCGGGGGAGGTAGGGGAAGGGAAGGGAAGATGGGATGGGGGCTAGGGAGGGAACTGGGGAAGGTAGTGCACGCCGACCCCTGATTTTATAAGAGGGTATACCTCTTAAAATCTATCCTAATGTGTAATCTCCTCAAAAATAGACGTTTAGAAAAGAACAACAATAATCGTTAATATCCTTGTGACTGAGTACCAGTTTTCTCTAAGGAAAGTTTTGTATCATGGGTGGTAACAAAACATGTCATAAACTTTAGCCTGCTTGAGATACTAACACTTATGACTAAGTGAATCCAACTTTCAGGTGATTCCTCAGTTCACCTCTGAAGCAGGTTCCGAGGCAGGGGAGAGGCTTGCTTCCTGGCATGATGTAGGTCAAGCTATATGGGATGGTTCTCCCTTTGGGTTAGCAGGGAGATCTGGTCAGTCTTGGACCCTCTTTTCACTTCCAGGGACACCTTAGCACAGGTTCTCGCTGTCAGGGTTTTCTGCTCAGGTTTGCATTCAGGATTTGGGCTCCTCTGGGGATCCGTGACAATTTTCCCTGCTCCCTTTTTGACTTCCAGGTCACTCTGTCAGGAGATTCTTCTTCTTTTTATTTCATTTCTGGCCTCCCTGTCTTATACTTTACAGTTGATAAATATACATAAGCTCATCCATACCCTCCTGGTGGGTGGAGGGTCTTGTGCCACATTGCAGGTCTTTCCTCCCCTCCCCCTTTACCTTGAGAGGGGTCCTGCCACGTTGGCAGGCCAAGCTGCTTGTCAGAGTGTCAGCATTGTCTTAGGCTGCTCCCCCTTTGGAAAGGTGAGGGTCTCTGCTTGAATGTCCCTGATACTTGCTTAGGATCTTAATTCGTATTATCTCTTCTGTCTGGTTTCTTTATTTGCACTGGAACTGGCACATGGCCTCCTATACTGCACTGGAACAAGGTCTCTAGTTTCCACTGATGTAATGCAGTTTAACATTCACCTGGGTAAAATTCCTTCTCTTTCTATAGCAGGGTTTGGGCCTGTCAGAATTTATCCTGTACATGGCTATTATAATTCATAATTGGTGCATCACTGGTAAACAGGAGATATTGCCCTATTCTCAAACATAAAGAGTGTAACAGTAGTCCGGCAGGAAAAATAGAAACCTGTACCACTGTCCTAGTCACATGGTTCCAATAGGGGCTTTAAGCCATGGAGAACATGTAGTTTAGAGAATCTGATCTTGGTTACAGATTTTATCTGATGAGTGAATGATAGTCTAGCATCTAGCCATATCCCAAGACTTTTCACATGTGGAAGGATTGGAAACATCACACCCTCAATGGTCAAAGAAGAAGGGAATGGATTATTGTTATGATGATGAATAATGGCAAATTCTGATTTTGAAATATTTAAAGCTAATTTATTGTGTTGGAACCACTGTTATGGTTGATTTGCATATTTGGATTATTTCAACCATATCTGACTAATTTTGACATATGCAAATGAAAAATTGAATATTGTAAGCCTAAACTCAATAGCCATCACAACGATTTGCCAATACTTTAGATTTGGTGTAAGTTAAATATAGAATAGTAGCAAAGAAAGTGCTGAACCTTGTGGAATGCCAATGGGCATTGATGAACACTGAGAATGCTGTTGCCCAATCCTTACTTGATATGTACATCCAGATAAATAATTATGAAACCAGGAAAGGTCAACACCAGAGACAGCATACTCTCTTAGGTGAAATAAGAGAATGGTGTGGACTAGTGTGTCAAACACAGATGAAATATCAAGTAGTACAAAGATATAACTATTGCTGCCATCAAGATCTCTTTTAAAGGAATCAGTTAAAGAAACCTGTTGCATCCGTCGGTCTTCGATGGCTTTGCCCCACCTATACCTCTCTACTTGCAGCTCCTCCCGCTCACCTTGGACTGATGGCCACCAAGGTGTCTGCTTGCCGACCTCTCCGGTGTCCCTGGACCGGCTATGGTGCTGCCTCCCGCCATTGTACTTCAAGGTACCTTTAGGGCGTGCGCGTGCACACGCCGCTCATCTTTATTTCCATGTTGGCGCGAACCTCAGGGGCATCCTCCTGTTCTGACGTCACGATTCCAGGGAATATCTGCCTACTACATTTGCTAGCTCGTTGAGTTAGCAATGGAATTCATACGGATGGGATTCGCTCTCCGTTCCTAAGCTACTCTGCCACTCCAACTCTACTGGAACTCTTACTACCCTTCGGGGTCACTAACGGGGTACCTGCTCCTCAGGAGCCTCTCTGCTTCTTTCAGGTGCTATCAGGAAACCGGTACTTGCTCCTCGAGGGCCCATGTTCCCTGTGTCACTGCCTGCAAAGCTCTACCTTCTACTTGGAAGAACTAACTACAGTCACCATCTGTGAGTACAGAAAACATCTCTCTCTACACTACTGCTTTGCCGGAATCAGGTACTCGCTCCTCGAGGGTCTGCCCTCTACTCCAGTGCCAGACCTCTCCTCTAGTGGAATCTCTGCTACTGCTAGTGAGTACAATGCTACTGAGTCTCTCTGCTCTAAGGGATCAGGTACTCGCTCCTCGAGTCCCTGTCTCGGAGTTCTCCTATTCTACTTGGGACTCTGAATGCCAATTCTGTTGTGTGCTCATAACTCTCAGTTTCTGTTCCCCTACAGCACTACCTACAGAGGATCCGCTGTTCCAGCGTCCTGTGAGAGACGCGCCCAGCCGGGCTCTACAACTACTACTCACTACTGCCACCTCTGGTGGTTCCATATACTGTTTAATAAAAGATTCAATCTGTGTTTGTCTGTCCGGAGTTTAGCCTGACTCTGTGGTCCCTCACGGGACTCTCCCCTGTGGGCGTGGTCAGCTGCCACAGTGTCCAAGGATCCACCCAAACACCCATAACCATAACAAAACCAAGAGGGTTTCTGTGTTCAAAGACTTTCAAAAGTCAAATTGACATGAATCTAGAATTTGATGTTGGTCAATAAAATCCTAAATTTGTCAAAATACCATGGATTCTATCAATTCAGTCATAAATAGAGGTGAAGCAATAGTCTGTATGTGATATATTAAGGGTTCGGGAACCTGTCTGCTACTGTGCACCTCATTTACAGCTCCCCCACACCTATCGAGGCCAGCAGTGTGACAGACAGTTCTCTTTACTACCTCCTTTCCCCACATAATCCGAATAGTTCAGGAAGGATCACATACTTTATCCACAAAATTAGGCTTTTAATTGTCATGCTTTGCAGGATTAGCATTTAAAAGAAATAAATAGTACATATCTCTAAAGTCCTTGATACTAAGCATCCATTTATACTAAATAAAGATATGCAATATTAGTGGCTTGCATTGTGCCAGTGCGTACAGTTTCAATAAAGGCAACTGACTGGTTAGCTCCACCTAATTATGGGAGATTCCCTTCTGTTTACCTCTAGAGCCATCTCTGGCTGGAAATCTCAGAGACAGTCTCGAGGAAAAGGCTTGCTTCCTTGGTCTCGGTACTGGCTGGGCTGAGGAGGCATCTCCCAGCTCTGGGGCCATCTCTGGCTGGAGATCTCAGGGATTGTCTCAAGGGAAAGAGCTTGCTTCTTTGGCCCTGGTACTGACTGGGCTGAAGAGATCTCTCTCAACCTGGGGCCATCCCTGGCTTCATTGCAGGCAACCAGGAATCAGGAAGGGTTTTCCTTTCTCCAGTATCCATGGGTAATCTCAGTCCTCTACCTCCTCGACACAATGAGGTCAGGGTGGATCCTCTGTATCTGCTGATATTTTTTCCTTCTTTGTTGTTTGCCCTTTTTTATAACATCCAGCTGATGAATATGCATGGGAGAGGGTGACTTTGGACTGTGTCCCGTCACATCTTGACCAGTGCTGTCTTGCCTTGCCACATCAGCAATTTTCTTCCTTTCAAATGCGCCCCCCGCCCCCTCGTCCATGTGGGTCACTGCTCCTGTACGATGAATTGTCCTTGGACAGGCTGTGATTTCTGCTCTGTGAGATTAAGTTGTTTTTGAGGTGCTGCCTTGGTTGAGTTACCTTTTATTTACAGAGGAGTTTAAAGTTAGCAAGCTGATCTTGATTAGCTGGGTAGCATTGTTTAGACTGGTCAAAGTTATTATCTTGTTTCTTTCTGCTGAGACGGGGTTTCTTTGCTAGAACGTCAACGTACATATGATAGCATCTGTCTTTCAAAGCCTGTGTCCCTCTGAGGCCCATTCCTATTTGTTGCGAACAGGGGTAGAACATCTGGTATTTCCTTTACAGTTCTATAGTTGGCCAAGTCAATTGGGTTTAATCCTTCTTTCTTCGAAAGGGGTCTAACAGAGGTCCTCTTGATGGAGGAGGGAACAAATCCCTCTTTTAATCATAGGTTTATAATAGCTATAGTTGGTGCAACACTGCCTCTGCAAGCATTAAGTACAGGAACAGCACAGATTTTAAATCACAAAAAGAGAGACTGATGATGTGGATCTCATCTTTGATGTCAGCGTTGTATGTAGAGTCAAATGAATCCCAATGATATGGCTCAATTTGCTGAGGTTCATTATACCATGCTAATACCAAGGAAAATAACTTCACAATATTAGAGATCTTTGTTAAAAAAAAATATATATATATATATAATGGAATTACAGAATGGCATAGAAGTACCAAACTGAGGTTGATTGTTGGTTAACAATCAATCCTGGTTTTGATTTACTTATTCTATGCATATACTTTCTTGTATCTTATCTTCTATTGCATTTGCATTATTTTCCCTTGTTTACATTATACCTTATTCTTATGTGCATTGCAATTTTTATTAGTACTAGATAATTATATATACTCAATTTACTGGAACAATAAAATGGTAACTTTCAAACCGGCATGTAGGTGCACGTGTTCATTGGCCTGCGCCCAGCGATGCGGCTATTTTATAACATACGCGCCTATGTGCACATGCACTCAATTTTAACTGGACACGCACCTGTGCATGTGCATGCAAAATCCACTTCTACTGCGTAAGTGGGGTTTTTTAAAATGGTTGTGTGCCGACACATGTGCCAGTTTTACCACGTTGTTCCAAGTTCACCCAGTTAACAGATAAATCCTCGAACCCTGCTGGTTTGATAAGCCTGTAAACCCCTCAGTTACCCCAGACCCTTTATACCCCTCAGATATGGCTCTTTTTTTTTAACTTATACACCAGCCATAGCAGAAGTAAAGGTACGCGGTAGTGGACGTTGGCACGCATCGGATCGTATAAGTATTGTTGTGCAAATTTCTGGTTCAAGTACTGAAACACCCATGTCCTGGCCAGTCCACAACCATTCCCTGTCCCTTTTTGAGAAGTTACAAGATGTGCGCACAAGTGGGAATGAAGAAAGAGCCACCTAAGTCACCATAACCACTCCCAGACCATTACAAAGCATTTGGCTGCCTTCTTATATCCAATGAAGCCACTACCTTTCTCTATAGAAGTAGAGATCAGTGTTTCAGTATTTTGAGCCTCAAACTGTTTTGATGAACTTGTATCATACGTTTTTCAAACTACAGCAGTCAGTGGAATGGTCAGAAAACTAAAATGCCAATTAAAAAGATTGTTTCATGTCCATTCATTTGTTTTTTTTATATATATATTTTGCAGTGGACATCATAATCACTTTTAGAATTTTTTTTTGGTAAGGCATTTTGAATTGCTAGCTGCTAGAATTCACTGTTGTGTTTTCTAGTCACTGAAGCAATGCTGGCCCAAATGAAGACAAAGTAGGGGCATTATGCCTGTCAAAAGAAGTTACTGGTATCTGACAGAAACCATTATTGCTTTAACTTAAAATGTAAAATTCTTCTATGCATGAGGTATTCCAATGAAAGAAAATATTGTGATCAAATGCACCTTAATCAAGAACCTTGTTTTATTTGCCCATACATAGTGACTGGGTTATCTTACTCAACTCCTGATTTAAGTTCTAAATTAGATTTTAAAAAGCTTTTTCATTGATAATATTGACTCTAAAGCTATCTGTGTAGTACATGAACTGTATATAATTGAGATCATCTCAGTCTACACCACAATGATGCAGTAAAGTGTCTCATAGTTTTCTCCTTCAAAATAATACTTATGCGTTAGTAGAGAGAGAGAGAGAGATTCTCATGACTTTCTATGTGTTTCAGTCTCCCTATATAACTGCGATTACATCGATGTTTACGTGGCAGGTTTCCATAATCAGGGTCCCTAACTTCCTGAGCTTATGTTGTGCTGGGACCCTATATTAGTGAAGAGTTTAAAGTTGAACTCATACAATTGTCTCAGATCTGCCAAAGGGAATTTAATGCTGCTCAGCCCACTAGCTGTTACCTGCTGCAAGAAGTGCCAGAGGAACTATTTGTATGTTAGATACAGGATTTTCTTGCCTTTGCATGAAGTTTACCCCTCTGCAGAAATGTAGCTACAGGGTTAACCAGTCAACTTACAGAGGGGCCGATGTAATAAGAGCCGCAGCAAAACAGGTGCTAGTTATGAGCGCCAGTTTTGATCACCGTGTGCAGCTGAAGCTGCCGCTTCCAAGGGATGAAAAAAAAAAAAATGATGCAACGATTTGCGCACAGAAATGCATGCACGTACGGAAAAATGTGCGTACCTAAGCGCGATAAGGGCCTATATAAGAAGTGGCCACATCCACGCTCAAAACCCACGCCGATAATCTGGGCATAAAAGTGAGCGAGCAAACGGGTCTCCCTATTAAGGGAAAGTATGAGCCTGGATCGTATTTTTAATATTTCCAATAACTGTTCTGTGGGAAACATGGCAAATATTTTCATGGATGCTAATTCACACTGGCATAGCAGCGAGATAGGTGCTCAGTTGGGCACCAATCTGGAAGCTCGGGTGCCAACATAGGCACTCAGCCAGGAGTGAATATGTACGCCTTGGCGCCCAGAAAGGTGCCTAGTTAATCTTGCCGCTCAGGTGCTGAGCTTGGCACTTAGTTGGTTGCGAATGTATATGATCGGGTGCCCAGAAAAGTGCCTAGCTAAGCTGGCCACTCGGACACTGAGATAGATGCTCAGCTAGGTGGTTTTCAGGATGCTCAGATGCCGACATAGGCCCCCGAGTTGGCGCTGACACTTAACTTGTACCCTGACCATGGCGGTAAAAAAACCACATTAAAAAACCTGCACTAGAATTAGTGCAGCTCCCTGCATTGCCTATGATTAGCTATTCACTTCCTTTGCATGTCGTTAGCATGCATTCGCGCAAGAAAAAAAAACGCAGGTCCGTAAGCGCGGTTGTACGTGCTTTTTTCCCCACATACAAAACCCTTATTACATCCCCCGTATAGGGCTTTGCGCAGGAAATTGCACGTACAAACCCACGGCAGCTTCAGCGCACCTTATTACATCAGCTCCAGAGTGAGGGGACGTGATATTTGGGAGCCTATGGGAACTGACCAGCAATAAAGAATAAATGGAAAGGTCTGTCACACCTATCAAGAGTGAAATAAAAGAAGAAAAAAAAAAAGGCATGTTTTGTCTCTGACAGCCTGGGTTTTTCTGAGGAGTGGTCAGAGTTGTGTGTAGCACAAGAGGACAGGCACAACAATCCTCATGGAAAATAGCTGCTACCAGGGCAGGGGAGTGCCAGATACCCCATGGAAGCTGGGGATGGAGATTGTAAACAGGCCCAGGCCTCTAGAGCTGAAGTCTAGCATTTCCCTCTGTGTGTTGTGAGATAGGCGACCAGGATACTTAAAGGTGAATTTTCAAGAGCTGTGCACATAAAAAATAGCATCCTTGCAAGTATATGTTATTTTAGAAACCTCTCGAGTAAATTTCCGCGTGTAAAAAAAAAAGGGGCCAGACAGGGGTGTTCTGGAGAATGCAATTTTCTATTTTATAAGCAATTTACACATGTAAATGTGGCACCTTATTCATGTATATTTATCTGGGAGAGGGTGGAAAGTCTGCAGCAGGAAAAGTGAATTTGACCTCCTTGGAAGCAGGTCTAAAGTTATCTGACTAACGTAGCCGGATATTTGGTAGAGATGTGAATCGTATCCTCGATCGTCTTAATGATCGATTTCGGCTGGGAGGGGGAGGGAATCGTATTGTTGCCGTTTGGGTGTTTAAAGTATCGTGAAAATCGTTAAAATCGTGAGCCGGCACACTAAAACACCCTAAAACCCACCCCCGACCCTTTAAATTAAATCCCCCACCCTCCCGAACCCCCCCAAAATGCCTTAAATTACCTGGGGGTCCAGCAGGGGTCCGGAACGGCCTCCTGAAATCGAATTGTGTTGTCTTCAGCCGGCGCCATTTTGTGCCGCCATTTTGCAAAATGGCGGCGCAAAATGGCGGCGCATTTTGCAAAATGGCGGCGCAAAATGGCGCCGGCTGAAGACAACACGATTCGATTTCAGGAGGCCGTTCCGGACCCCCGCTGGACCCCCAGGTAATTTAAGGCATTTTGGAGGGGTTCAGGAGGATGGGGGATTTAATTTAAAGGGTCGGGGTGGGTTTTAGGGTGTTTTAGTGTGCCGGTTTTCATGCCCTCCCCCTTCCCCTCCCCCTTCCCCCGATTTACAATTTTTTGACGATAAATCGGGGGAATTGTTATTGTATTGTGGCCCTAACGATTTTTGACGATTTAAAATATATCGGACGATATTTTCAATCGTCAAAAAATGATTCACATCCCTAATATTTGGCTATGTTAGCCAGATAACTCAACCTCTCCCTAGAATGCCCCTGAAATGCCCCTTTTTTTATCCAGCTAAATTATAGTTGGATAAGTAGTTATCTGGTTATAATTTAGCTGGATAAGTGGCTGAATATGCCACATTTGACATTTAGAAAACTTGTGAATTATCCGTCTAAATGGCTTTTGAATATTGACCCACTTAAGTGAAAAAAATGACTGAATGGGGGGGGGGGGTGGGATCTGGGTGAAATGGAGGGACATCAGGCTGAAGATCCAGAAGGGTCTTCATGAGCTGCAGATGGACTGGGCAGACTGAAAGACTAAATAGTAAAACTATTTATTTCATACCTCACGCATGTTAGAAAATTGCCCATCCTATGTATATAAAATACATAAAAACTGACTTACAGAGGTAAGTGTTCCTAAACTATGTGTGCATAATCTACTCATGTGTCCCTTTAAAAATGGAAGCAAACATATGCGTGCATATCATTTGCACACAGTTATCTGGCTAAATTTTACTTAGCTGGCTAAATAGCACCTTTTCCACAACTTAGGGAAACAAGTTCCAGCTTATCTGGATAAATGACGGCACTTCTTTGGACAATTTCCTAAAATTGCCACATGTCTGTCTATATAGCACTTTTCACACTTATCCAGTTAAGTTCAGATAGCTGGTTAAGTCTAAATGTGCTACTTAGTTAGTTATCTGATTTAGATGTCTAAGTAGCAATATTTTGTAGACATCTCTTTGAAAACGACATAAAATATTGAGATTCATATTACTGAAACACTCTTTCATCTCAAGGTAGCATAAGATAAGGACCTTTAAGCCAACCAAGTCGTCCCACTTGTTCCTCCATACGATGCTCACAGAAAATCTTCTTCCTCCCTCCCTTTCTCACAGTCTCTCCCTCTTCCATCCTCCTTACCTCTTGGTGCCAAAATGAGATTTTCACTCACAAGTCACCAGACATGAATTTTTCCATCTCAATAACAGTAGTAGCATAGTAATAGATAACATAACAGTATTTCATGGCATGGCTATGCTGCAGTACAATTGTATGGGGCCCCATTGGGGTCCGTATTGAAGGAGTATGGCTTAATAGGTTAAGGCAGTGCAGAGTAGAGGAATGTACCACCTGAGTCACAACACCCCCTCTAGAGGACTCTATACTGGTTTCTTCCTACTTGCATTAAAGCAAGTGAACTCTAGGGTTTATATGGATTTTTAGTTTGGATTTAGAGAGGGAGAAAGAATGTTCTCTTAGTTTATCTGCATGCAAGTCCAAAGCCTTGGCAGAGGAGCCTTACAAAATAAGAAACTTCCAACTCCTACCCAGTGGTTGTTGAAGGATCCAGTAATTTTTTGGGTTCATCATCTGCTAACAATTTTCTGGAATACACTTCTCAGAGCCAGCTATTTGAAGTCACAACAGTTTTCTTCCTTGTATCAGCACTTAAACTTTCCAGTTTCTTTCCTGAGACACCAAGATCATGCCGGAATGGAAATTTACAAGTCCGGTTTATGCCAGCCCAATCTTCTGAGATCATAGAGCACTTATTTCCCAACAGTACCTTTTGCAGATTTTAACCTTAAGCAAGGGTTATAGGTATTTCTGCTTCTGGGTCCAGATGAGCCCCTTGTCTCTGGCCTCTCTATGTTTCCCTCTGACTGCCTATCTGAAAGGCTGTGTTTAAGAGAGACGCTGATCTCCCTACAATCTAATTAATCTTAGCTGTGTCTCCCAATTAGCATTACATGTTTCCCTGAGTGCTGGCTTGACCCTACTTATTTCTGTGTCAAGGACCTTAGGACCACACTTTCAACAGTCTTGTTACTTGTTGCATCTGGCTTTCAATCCCTTAGTCAACTCTTATTCAGGTTTTCTTTTCCCTTTGAAACAGTAATATCCATGGACCTCCCATCAGAGCTCTCTTCTGTATTTAAGGGGACCATGGTGGGAAATCCCCACACCCCTTATGAATGACATCCGACACAAGTCTATAAAAGGCCTCTCTTGACACTGCTCAAGTCTGCATGCTGTGTAGTAGTGTCAGTTGCCTAAGTACCCTATCTTTGGTTCCTGTGCCTTCAGTTTCAGTGTCTTCATTTCTCCAGTTCTGGTATCTTCATTCTCCAGTGCCTACATTCTCTGTCTTCAGTCCCAATGGTCCTCGTCTTTGTCTCCAGTTCTTTTCTTCAGTTCTTCCTCATCTCCTTGCCCACTTGTTCTGCTTCTTGCCTTCCTGTCCTGCATATCCGTCCATTCTGCCCTTTTGGACAGTTACCCGATATTAACCTCAGCCTGACTCCTGGTCATCCTCATTTGCTGCCTGCCTCTGACCATAGCTTGCCCTCAGAAACACTTCATCTTCTCCTGCTCCAACCCAGTTTTGTCGACTGATAAGTATCCTCTTCTTCTCCAGAACCCTGGAAACAGAGCTGAATAGGTGGGGAGATAGCTTGCTCGCTATATTCTTGGAAGGCCTGTCACCAAAAATTAAAGACTAGTTATGTTCAGTGTGTCTTGAACTAGTAGTGGGCCCTTGGGTCATGGCGAGTGAAGACTCCGCCCACAGGGAGGAGCTCTGTGGGCCCTTACCAAAACAGGCAAGGTCTCAGCAGTGATGGACAACATAGGAAACAACTTTATTATACAGCCAATGCGATCCCAGGAGCGGATCAATAGAGTCAGTCCTGAGAGAGTGACCTGCAACTGGTCGGTCCGAGTAGTAACCCTCAGCGTGGAATAGTCCGGTGAATACCTTCTCTAGGCATAGCTTGTGCTGGCAACTCCGGTAGTGGTCTGCAGTGTGGGGTAGGCTGGAAGCCGATGAGAAGTTGCACAAGAAAGGACGGGTCCAGTAGTGGCCCGCAAGCTGGGTAACCAGAGGATCCGTGAAAGGTAGAAGAGCAGGTTCTGTACTCACACCAGTACTGTAGATGTAGATGGAGGATCAGGCACCGAGGAGGTCCGAACAAGA
This sequence comes from Rhinatrema bivittatum, assembly GCF_901001135.1. Lineage (NCBI taxonomy): Eukaryota > Metazoa > Chordata > Amphibia > Gymnophiona > Rhinatrematidae > Rhinatrema > Rhinatrema bivittatum. The sequence goes on from NC_042623.1 coordinate 204,116,935, forward strand.
ACAGCAAGGGTCATCCTAGGACGATGCAGGAACTCACTAGAACAGAGAAACAGAAGGCGTTTGACAAAGTTCCTCATGAGAGGCTTCTAGGAAAAGTAAAAAGTCATGAGATAGGTGGCAATGTCCTTTCGTGGATTACAAACTGGCTAAAAGACAGGAAACAGTAGGATTAAATGGCAATTTTCTCAGTGGAAGGGTGTGGGCAGTGGAGTGCCTCAGGGATCTGTATTAGGACCCTTACTTTTCAATATATTTATAAATATATCTGGAAAGAAATACGACAAGTGAGATAATCAAATTTGCTGATGATACAAAATTGTTCAGAGTACTTAAATCACAAGCAGATTGTGATAAATTGCAGGAAGACCTTGTGAGACTGGAAAATTGGGCATCGAAATGGCAGATGAAATTTAATGTGGATGTGCAAGGTGATGCATAAAGGGAAAAATAACCCATGCTATAGTTACACAATGTTAGGTTCCATATTAGGTGCTACCACCCAAGAAAGAGATCTAGGCGTCATAGTGGATAACACATTGAAATCATTAGCTCAGTGTGCTGCGGCAGTCAAAAAAGCAAATAGAATGTTGGGAATTATTAGAAAGGGAATGGTGAATAAAACGGAAAATGTCATAATGCCTCTGTATCGCTCCATGGTGAGACCGCATTTTTAATACTGTGTACAATTCTGGTCGCCGCATCTCAGAAAAGATATAGTTGCGATGGAGAAGGTACAGAGAAGGGCGACTAAAATGATAAGGGGAGTGGAACAGCTCCTCTATGAGAAAAGACTAAAGAGATTAGGACTTTTCAGCTTGGAGAAGAGACGGCTGAGGGGGGGATATGATAGAGGTGTTTAAAATCATGAGAGGTCTAGAACGGGTAGATGTGGATCGGTTATTTACTCTTTCAGATAATAGAAAGACTAGGGGGCACTCCATGAAGTTAGCATGGGGCACATTTAAAACTAATCAGAGAAAGTTCTTTTTCACTCATCGCACAATAAAACTCTGGAATTTGTTGCCAGAGGATGTGGTTAGTGCATTTAGTGTAGCTGTGTTTAAAAAAGGATTGGATAAGTTCTTGGAGAAGTCCATTACCTGCTATTAATTAAGTTGACTTAGAGAATAGCCACTGCCATTAGCAATGGTAACATGGAATAGACTTAGCTTTTGGGTACTTGCCAGGTTCTTATGGCCTGGATTGGCCACTGTTGGAAACAGGATGCTGGAATTGATGGACCCTTGGTCTGACCCAGTATGGCATTTTCTTAAGTTCTATACCAGGAGATGTGTGTGGCTGGGCTGTGTGTGTACGCATATCTCACGGTACATGCAGAAGAACCAGAGGAGATAAAAAGGGATGGCTGGGGCAGAACAGAACAGTGCCATTAAGGGGGTGCTATTTCCACTATATTTTTAGATTTTTGATAAATCTAGGCCTAACTTTGTATCAAAACTGTGTCTGAATATGAACCTGATAATATACGAGTTATTAGATGAACCTCAAAAAGCTTAGAAGGCTTAGAAATCAAGTTTCTGTTGCAAAAAAATATATATATTCAATTCATGTGTTAAAATATAATGTAGGTGTTAAAAAAAACAAAACATAATGGGAAAAAATTAACTTTACAGACATGTCAAACCATAATGTCCACTTTAACAATTAAAAAAAGATTGTAACATTCTTAGCTATTTGTCTTAACATGCATTAAGTTTAATTGAAAGCTTAAGTTTTTCCTTGGAGCAGTGTATTTTGCAAAATCACAGCAAGGGATAAAACATTAAAGTCAAGAGTTCTGTGAAAAGAGCTAGTTTATTATTAGCAAGGGTTTGTATTCTCCCCAACAAGTTCATTTTATCAAATTTTGCTCAGTTTGAACAGTAAATGAAGTAAAATAGCATTTGATTCACTGGTACAATGCCTTGGAACATACTGCCTCCCGGGCTTAACAAAATTATCAGTTTCTAGATTTAACCCATGAACTTGCTAAGGACACATTTAAAGCTGGACATATATGAATTACACATTTTTAGTTTTTATTTTTCAGAGCTTCATTTTTTAAAAAGAGCATTTTTAAATTTCCTGTGTTCTCATTTGTATCAGGGATTGTTTTTTCTTAACATTAAGAAGATAATTTTCAAAACTGCTCAGGCCTACCCATTTACACGGGTATATGAGCACAAGCAAAACTGATACTGTATTTTATAACCAGAGAAAAAAGTTCTAAAATATGAGCACTCATGTATGCACACATGCTTGCGTATGTAAAAATCAGGAGCCATGCAAGTTCAGACATATCTGGAAAAAAACTTGACATGAAGGGTAGCAGGAAGAAGCCTAGAAACTACAGGCCAGTTAGCCACACCTCAGTGGTAGCAAAACGTGCTACTTAGATGGACAAGTAGTGCTTTCAGACTTATCCAGCTATATAGGCCTGCCGCTTCTTAGCTGGATAAATCAGAATATAGCTGGATAAGTGCCGCTACTTATCAGAAAATGTTCAAATTTGTTCTTCTAAGTAGCAGGAATGGTGCCACTTAGCCAAATAATTTGGAAGATAGCCAGATAAGTGTACACAACTCATATACTCACATATTTGTACTTCCAATTTTACAAGGATACATGCGTAGATTTGCATTGCGTTAATTTGATACTTTTATCCTTTGTGAGTCAGCTTTTACACGTGTAAATCAGGGTATTTTATAACATGTTCACAGTAATGAAATAACCAGTTTTACCAGTTAGTCTACTACTTCACCCAGTCTTCAGCCTGAAGTCCCCCCTGTTGCACCCAGACCCTGTACCCTGTTTTTATTTTTTTCACTTTAATGATGTTTATGATCACTTACACCAGATATTGAGTAGAAATAAATGTATGCAAGTAATGATGTATGCGCATCACTTTAGCAGGTTTTAAAATAGCAATCTAGACATGTAAATGTTGGCCCTTACCCCAGAACATCCTGATACATCTTTTCTTACTGAAGCAAAGTTACTCGTGGACCCTGATTTATGTGTGCAAGTTGCAGTTTTAAAAATAGCATGTGTTCACATATGTGCTATTTTATATGGCAAGTGCTAATTTTTATGCACACATTTGGAAATTCACCTGTTACTACATACAATGTCAGAATTAGCATAAGGCACATCTTTGGGAAGAGCTGTGAAAAAGAGTGGGCTGTCATAGAGGGAAGACAGAGGCAAAATGGCTACTCTTGCCCCCTTGTGAAACGAGATCAGAAAAAGAATGATGCTGGTTGCCCCATATGAATGCATATTCCTTTCATTCTCCTTGATGTCTTCCACATAGTCCTTTCTACTCATTGCACAGCTATGATCAAACATGGAAAAGAGTGGCAATAACTATATAACTAATGCCAGTAATCTTTATGGATAACATAATTCTGTGAGTCTTGGATATTTTGTCAAAGAGCATTCTAGACTAGAGTCATTAGTGCTTGCGTCTCAAAAATAGTTATGTTACATCAGGGGTCTCAAATTCTGATCCGTAAGAGCTACAAACCAGCTCGATTTTCAGGATCTCCCTAAAAATCTGCATGAGATTGATTCGCCTGCACAAAGCCTAAATAGTTTTATCGTGACTTCCATCTCCTCCCTAGCAGAAGTAAGTTTATGCTCAAATATACCTGGGCGTGCACCTAGGCATGTAGATACTTGCGCGCACATCTCTTGGGCTGTCCCAGAATGACCATGCCCACAATCTGCTCCTTTCTTCACTGATATAAGATATTTTTGCATCAGGGCTTGTATGTGCATGTGGGATGGCTTATAAAATCAGGTTGAGACGTGCATTTCCAAAGGCATGCCTATTCCCAATTTTGGCATGTTCCTGGCTTTTAAAATTCACCTTTTAATGTTTTCTAAAAAAAAACAGAGGGATGAGAGTATATTTTAAAGCATATTTTAATAAAAATGTGGTGGAATTGTTAGCATATGAATGTGATACTTCAAATAAATGCATCGACATGCTCAAACCCACACAAATGAAGCAGGAAGCTGCTTATCTTAGATGTACAGGTTTCAGACATTGGAGAAACCACATGTGTAGCCAGCCGCCTGGGGATCAAAGAAAAAACTTCTGTAGCCAAATTTATCATTGCAGGTATTTCTTTTAATATGAATATATAATTTAATAATCTTTAGTTGCTTTCTTTTCTTCAACTAGCTATTGCTACCATATGAATTGTATATATTTTTCAGTAACTATCAGAGCATACTCCTTGCCATTACCATTTCAGTATTATCAGTCTATGATAACTTAATCTTTTTGCTTTTATAGTCAATCTAAATATGTAACTCTTCTCCCCCCCACACACAGAATTACCAGTGCATTTTGTAAAACTTCTTGAAGAGCAAGTCACAGTCGTCAAAACCCAACCTATGTATTTAAGCTGTGAATTGCACAAAGACCGAGATGTTGTCTGGACAAAGGATGGAAAAGCCTATTGTTCCTGTTCCTGGAAAATATGCAGTGAATGTCATTGGTTTGCAGGGTGCTCTCACTGTTAATGATGCTGATGACTTTGATGCTGGCCTATACACATGCACTGTGGAAAGTGCTAATATAAAATGTGAATCAAATGTTAAAGTAATAGGTTAGTAATTTGTTTTCCTTTTCTTTTTTCTTCTGTGTGGTTATATGAGTTCACAATCAGCTAAAGCATATCAAGCAATGGCTTTGATTATATATATATATATATATATATATATATATATATACATTTGTTAGGTATATAGAATGGGAGAAAAGTCTTTGGTAAATACAGTGCTCAGTTTCTAATTGACTTGAGACTATGAGTTATGATCCACTTATATTTGCAAAGGTATTTATTATTTTCATACATTTTCTGGAAGTGGGCTAGCTTATATGACTGGATATTTTCTGTTATCCATTTCAATATTTCTGGAATAACTAATAAATATGGTAGCCCCTGTCATATTTTGTACACATTTGCAATCTGTGTACAATAACAATGTTAACACTTTTTATTACAAAGGTTATAATACCGTTACTGGTTGTTTATTGGACCAGCCAGGGTCACATGCTCCCCATTTTGGCGCGTTTTTCTCTATATCTGTGCCCGACTGACTGACAGCTTTGCTACTGAAGCAGAGTCCAGTAGCGTCTGTAAATATTGGCTTCACGTCGGGGTATTTGGGGTATCTGTTTTGCCCCTTGTTTCATTTATTTTTGTGCTTTTTTGTTTACAGAAAAAGGACGTCAATTGAAACACCTGTACGATTATTCCACTCGCACTTATTGTCAGGTATTATCTCTTGGTTTTCCTTCGGTCGGGTACTCACGTCAGGGTTCTCTGTTCATGCGCTCTTTTTCTATTTTCTCCCTACACAGAGCTAAGGAAAAAGGTCTTAAAAGTGTCCATCTTTAATTCACAGTTTGGATCTACTGCTGACGTTAGGTATTATTATGTTGGGCTGGGGAGGGTCATCGTCCCGACCTCTCGCCTGCCGCCGTCGCTCCAGCCTCATTGATGTGCTGTTGAGTCCGTTCCTGTCACACCATATCTTTGGTCCCACACGGGGTCTTATTCACATGCTGTTACCCTGCATTGCGGTTTCTTAATTCTTAGCAAGAATATAACCTTTACTATTTTGCCGTAGTCGGGGTATTTCCTCTCCTCTTGACCTCTTTCTTTAGGCATTTGGGACACCCAAATGTGTTTCCTTCGCACAGGCATGTAATCCCCTTAGTTTTATTCATTCTTTCTGACATGCAGATACTAGACGGGTGCATGTGGATTCACTGTCTGCTAAGGAAGAAATACCTTATCTCTTTAAGGCTAATTCCATACGGCACTGATTCAACTCCCTTTCTTGATGATCCCGTTTGTTAAATGTCTAAACCTCTTTCAGGTACTCTTAATTCTATTACTTTTGTCATTGAATATTGGACTGTCTCAGGTTTCTCTTTTCCACCTTCCCCCTCCCTTTTCTCCCTCTTCCCCCTTCCCTCTCTCTCCCCTTCCCCCTCCTCTCCCCTTTCATACACTCTCATGTAGTTAAATTTACATTTGGTCTGACTCCTTTAATCTATAATCCCTATCTTTGCACCTTTTCTACCTGCTTCCTTGTTTGATATCTCTGTTTAATACTCTTCTTCTTCTCTGTTCATTACCCTTCTTTTGTTCTTTCCATTGATGTTTCCCTCCTGGTTTCTCCCTCCTTTGTTTGTAGAATTACCTTGTAGTTTTGCATTTGGATCAAATGCCTGTACAATATCATTTTTTTATATCTCATTATTTTATAGAATTATGAAATGTCTGGTCCCCCTGACGCAGCCCTGATGTGAAACATGGCCATGTTGGGGCCCTTATTCACATTATAAACTGTTTATTTTTTCATATTTGTACCACGTATATGTCTACTGAAATAATTAAAATGTGTGCTGGTTTACAAATACTGTCCAGTATACATTTCTGCCACACATTATTTATGTTGTATTCTTTCTATATGTGAGTGTTCTTTTACTCCACCTGCTTTGTGTGCTTTAAAAACCATTCCATTCCAGCTTCTGACGGAGGAGGATGCTAGACATAAAATGTTGGAGGTCCTACAATTTGTGGATGCTCCAAAAGAAATAATGGCTATTCCCATACACGAAGTACTGTTAGATCTTCAGCACCGACTCTGGGAGCACCCTAGAACCGTGCCGCCAGTCAATAGAAAGACGAATGCACATACCTGGTGCAGAAATCCCCAGGTTTCCAAAAAAGCCAATTACCACACCAATCTGTAGTAGTGGAATTGGCTCAAAAGAAGGCCAAAAGAACACATCCTCATGCCTCGGCTCCTCCTGGAAAAGAACAGAAGGCATTGGATGCCTTAGGCCGCAGGGTCTTTCAAGGGTCAATGTTAATGGCATGCATAGCAGCATACCAACTATATATGACCCAATATAACAGAAATCTCTAGAAGCAAGTCCAGGAAATGTCTGAGACACTGCCACAAAAATTCCAGGAGGGCCTAGATATCATCCTACAAAAAGGATTGGAAGTGGAGAAACACGAAATCAAAGCAGCCTATGACTCCTTTGAGACAGCTGCTAGAGTATCAGCAGCTGGAATTAGCGCCAGACGTTGGGCCTGGCTTAAGGCCTCTGACATGCCCAGAGGTACAAGACAAGCTGGCAGATCTCCCCTGCACAGGAGAGAACTTATTTGGAGAAAAAATTCAAACCGCAGTGGCACAACTCAAGGACCACCATGAGACCATGCATCAATTCACAACCGCCACATCTGATGCCCCTTCTACAGCCTGAAGAGGACTCCATAGGAAAACCATTCTATAGGCTACAAAGGTACTATCCTCCTGCCTCCTGGTCTAGGACAACTGAACCCTCTCACAGAGGATATCCCCATCAGCAGAGGACCTCTAGGACCTCCAGATTTACACACATAACCTTTTTAAAATCCGGCCCCAAGTGTCTGGTAGTTATAGCAGCACAGTTGGGATATCTTCCCATATCTAGATGATTGGCTCATCAGAAGCCAATCCAGAGAAGGGACCCAACACTCCCACCATCTCACCATACAACTACTCTATAATAGGGGCTGATGAGTAAAGATGCGCCATCCTTAAAGATGGCGCCGGCCATCCAGTGCTCCTACCATGTGACAGAGGCCGGCCAATGGCACGGATACCCTGTCACATCGTAAGGGCAAAGGGGCATCGGCGCCATTTGTTTTTAGTGCAGCTGATGCCTGGGAACAGGAAATCGCTCCCCGAGGCCCCCCTGGACCACCAGGTAATTTTAAAAGGATTTTGGTGGGTCGGGAGGGTGGGGGAGGCTAAGGGGGGTCGATTTAAAGGGTCGGGTGGGGGTTTTTTTTATCGGGCCATCGGCGCCATTTTAATTAGTGGCAGCCAAAATGGCGCTGATGGCCCGAGAGCGGGAGATCATGCCGGGACCCCCTCCCACTGGACCACCAGGTAATTTAACATTTTGGGGGGGTTCGGGAGGGTGGGGGAGGGTAAGGAATTGGTTTTAAAGGGTCGGGGTGGGTTTAGGGGTTGTTTTGGTGTGCCGGTTTTCCCGCCCTCCCCCAAATAATTTCCGTGCCCTATTTAACGATTTAGGACGATTTATGACGATAAATCGGGGGCATTTGTATTGTATCGTGCACTCTGATGATTTAGGACGATTTTAAAATTATCTGACGATAATTTTAATCGTTCAAAAACGATTCACATCCCTAGTGAAGACCAAAACTGTGAAGGATTTCAAAGGGGCGTGGGATAAACACTGTGGATCCATAAAGTCTAGAGGATGTGAATGAAGAGAAGAGGCATGGAGTTGGCTTGCGGGAATGACAGCTACTATCTGGAGATTAATACCCTTATTAAATAAACATACACACAGTTAATGCGACTCCAACATTGTTCTGTGCTTCAACAGCAAGAGGAAATGTGGAAAAAAGGATTTGCATTCACAAAAAAGTGGGGGGAGTAGCTTGCTTGTTGCGGCGGTTACTACCCCAAACCAAATAAGCCTGTTACTTCACTTGCAATGCATATCCAGCATAGCTCTCTGCTTAAATGACAGGGGGAATGAAGAAAAGAGGATTTATATTTAGACAACAACCAACAAGGACTGAATTACATAGTGTGCGCAAACAAATAAACGTGGGTATAGCTTGCTTGTTACGGCGGTTACTACCCCGATTCAATTAAGCCTGATACTTCACTTGGAATACATATCCAGCGCAGCTCACTGCTTAAACAGACTCTCCGCCTCTACTGGAGTGGACCTGAGAGATCATACAGTACTCCTCGAGGCAGACCTTTCCGTCCTACAGCAAGCCAGAGCCGTAGAACCGGTTCCCTGGAAACAGCTGGAAAGAGGGTTCTACTCCCAGTACTTTCTAATTCCAAAAAGGGCCGGCGGCCTTCGTCCAATCTGGGACCTTCACGCATTAAACAGGTTCCTCCACAAGGAGCGGTTCAGAATGGTGTCCCTGGGCACCATGCTCCCGCTTCTGCAGCAAGGGTACTGGCTCTGCTCTCTGGACTTACAAGACGCTTATGCCCATATTGCTATCTTCCCTTCTCATCGTGGTGGGGCACAGACACTTCCAATACAGAGTACTGCCTTTCGGTCTAGCCTCAGCACCATGAGTATTCACTAAGTCTAGCAGTTGTGGCAGTACAGTTGCGCCGCAAGGGCATCCCTGTCTTTCCATATCTAGACGATTGGCTCCTCAGAAGCCAATCCAGGGAAGGGGCCCTACATTCCCTATATCTCACCACACTACTCCAGTCATTGGGCTTTCTGATAAATTACCCAAAATCCCATCTGACTCCCAGCCACAAACTATCCTTCATAGGGGAAGACCTGGATATCACGGTGGCAAAAGCATTCCTCCCAAAAGAACGCTCAGCCACACTATTCAACCTGGCCAGCTGGATCCGCCGTCATCAGACAGCTTCTGCCCAGATACTCCTCATGCTGCTAGGTCATATGGCATCAACAGTCCACATGACCCCAATGGCCCACCTAGCCATGAGAGTCATCCATTGGTCCTTGAGGTCTCAGTGGTCCCAAGCCATTCAATAGCTCTCACTTGTTGTCCAGGTAACCAATCAGCTTCGATAGTCACTGGCTTGGTGGACACTGGAGTCCAACCTATGCAAGGGCCTGCCCTTTCAGCCACCAGTACCTCAGATAACATTGATTACGGATGCCTCCAGTCTAGGCTAGGAAGCCCATGTCAACGGACTACAGACTCAAGGGGAGTGGACCATGGCCCACCAAATCAATTTCCTGGAACTCCGGGCGATGTGGTATGCCCTATACTTCTGTCAGGATAGCCTATCCAACAAGGTCATCTTGATCCAGACAGACAACCAGGTAGCCATGTGGTACCTGAACAAACAGGGGGGGAACGGCTCTTACCTGCTATGTTAGGAGGCAGCACAGATCTAGACCTAGGTCCTATCACATTCCATCCTATTGCGAGCCACCTCCCTGGCAGTCACGAAAAATGTGATGGCAGACCGCCTCAACTGGACCTTCCAGCCCCATGAGTGGTCTCTAGATCCCTCAGTTGTGAAAAGAATCTTCCAACAATGGGGTCAGCCAGACATCAACCTCTTTGCAAGCTATTACAACCACAAAGTGGACTGATTCTGCTCCGTGCACAGCGGTGGACTCTTTCGCCCACTCCTGGAGTGCCGGTCTGCTATATGCATACCCTCCGATTCCACTCATCAGCAAGACTCTCGTGAAGCTGCAACAGACACCAGGCTCAATGATCCTCATAGCCCCTTTCTGGCCATGCCAAGTCTGGTTTCCCATACTTTGTGACCTCTCTGTCCAGGAGCCCATTCATATGGGCACAGCACCAAATTTCATTACACAGGATCAGGGCAAATTGCGCCATCCAAACCTCCAGTCTCTACCTTTGACAGCCTGGATGTTGAAAGGTTGATTCTACAACCCCTCAACCTTTCTGCAAATATCTCACAGGTCCTAGTAGCTTCGCGAAAGCCTTCCACGCGGAAGTCTTATCGATCAAAATGGAAGAGATTCTCCTCGTGGTGTATTCAAGAGGGTCTAGATCCCTTCTCTTGCCCCCTGCAAAGCTCCTGGACTATCTTTGGCACCTCTCGGAGTCTGGTCTCCAGACTTCTTCCATCCAGGTACACCTCAGTGCTATAGCTGCTTATCATCATGGAACACGTGGTGCCCCAATTTCAGCTCAACCCCTTGTGGGGCACTTCATGAGAGGCTTGCTACAGTTTAAGCCTCCACTACGTCCCCCAGTTACGGCCTGGGACCTTAACATTGTACTGGCACTGCTCATGAAGTCTCCGTTTGAGCCCCTGCATTCCTGCGAGTTAAAACACCTCACTTGGAAAGTAATTTTCCTTGTGGCAATTACATCTGCTCGTAGAGTCAGTGAGCTTACAGGTCCTAGTAACCTACCCACCTTTTATGAGGTTCCTCTATGATTGGGGCTACTGCGCACTCACCCTAAATTTCTACCTGTAACAGGTGTTCTCCCAGGACAGCAGGATGTTACTCCTCATAAAACCTGCCCGCCACCCCTTGGAGTTGGGATCGCTTACGTTTTATTATTTTATTTTTCACTCGTAGCTTTTTTGCTTTCAAAACGAGACTGAAGGGGGACCCCGTGTGACCACAGGGTTAATGGCATGCTCAGTGTGCCAGTCAAAGTTCCAGAAAGTTTGACAAAAGTCTTCCGTGACAGGGCTCCATCTGATGATGTCACTCACATGTGAGGACTAACATCCTGCTGTCCTGGGATAAAACCTGTTACAGGTAAGCAACTCGGCTATAAGTTATGAAAAGAACATAGCAAAATAAAAATGAACTGCATGCAAGAAGAATGGGTGAATACAGTTTGTTCAATGTACCATGGCCTTTATAACAGGGTACCATCAAGCTAGGGTGAGAGAACATAGCACAAAATGTCTTCTTTTTGAAACTTTCCTCACTCCAAATGACATCAAATCTTCACCAAGGTTTACTGTGCTGTTCATATATCTCACTCTACATGTGAAAGTGGCCCTTAAACCCTAAACCATCACTGAGAACTTACCTCGACCTATCGTGCGCATTTGTTATAAAATAGCCGCGTCCATGTTAGCTCGCTGGAACAGTGTGTTTTGTTTTTTTTTAATCTACCTCGGGGAAAGGATGTAACAGGGCCATTTTTCAAGACCCCCAATGTGTTCCTCCTCGATGATGTCAGGATGTCCCAGCAGGTGCGCCGTCGGGGGCTGCTGGATCCTCTGTACCCCCGATAGGCTGCTGGATCTCTCTCTCTCCTCCTCTCACCTTGGGGAGAGGCTGTAACAGGGCCGTTTTTCAAGGCCCCCAATGTGTCCTGCCTCTATGATGTCAGGACATCCCAGCAGGTGTGCCGTCAGGGCCGCTGAATCCTCTGTACCCCAGGTAGGCTGCTGGTTCTCTCTATCTCCTCCTTTCACCTCCTCAGTGGGGAATTTTAAAAGATATGTGCACTGACGTCATTGCCATTTTCCCAGTTTGCTCAGTTAGGGGATAGGATATCCAACCACCCCCCCCCCCCAGTTTAATATCATCCTTACCCCCCTATTACCTCTGACCTTAAAACCCCACTGACCTGTTTAGTTTTTTATGTTTTATGACTTACACGTCATCCATAGCAGAAGTATAGTTATGCAGGAGAAGACCCCTGAGCTATCCCGTGTAAATATTTGTGCACAGATTTCAATGTGAAATCCAGGGATGCCATTGCTCTGCCCACACCATGCCACGCCCCTTTTTGAACTTTCAATTTGTGCACATAGCGGCAAGTATGCGCATACGTGGGCATGGTCTGGGTGGGACATGGGCATTTCGGGTCATGGCCAAGAGATGCGCACGGAAATGCTTATGTGCCTGGGTGCGCACCCAGATCTCCTGCTGCATACATTTATTTCTGATAGGGACGAGATGTAAGTTAAAAAAATAAAAAGAACCATTTCTCTAATGTTGTTTAAAGGGTCTGGGGTAACTGCGGGGAGTGCAGACTATCAAACCAGGGTATTTGGAGGACATAGCTGTTAATTGGGCAAACTGGTGGACGAACTGGTGAAACTGGCAATTGCATGGACGCATGCCCCTTTTAAAATTTCCCAACCTATGTGGTAGAAGCAGGATTTATGCGCATAGGTGCACATATAGGCACGCGTTCAGGCTATTTTATAACATGTGCACATGTACGCATACAAATTATAAAATGACTTTGTATCTGGGCATGCGCCAACGCATACTCACCAAAGAGTGCCCGCACGCCAGTTTAAAAGTTCCAGTTCCAGTATCTCAACTAGTCAAGACAAATAATTTTCTAGCAATCACTTAACTATTTCATGTTTAACATGAGGAAGGCAAGATATAAAAGAGTCAGGTATTTTGAATTTAAAAGTTTCAAAGAGGTGGATTTTTAAGCAAGATTTGAAAGTACTTGTAGAGAGAAAATAGTTTGAAACTAAAAGAAGAGATTCTTCTAAGAAAAATTCTCTTAACTGAGCCCACCCATTAAGCACATACCAAGTAATACCTGCTACTTACAGTCCCATTAAGCTTTATTCACATTCAGTGTTAATGCTCTGATGACTATAATAATAGTAGCACCACAGTCACAGTCTGATAAATTCTTTAAGTAACAGAAATCTAGCTAACACTTTCTGTCCACAACATAAAATCCAACAAAAGCAATATGCAATTGGGATACATCTTATATAATGGTATTTAATGGATTTGTGAATAATTTCAATTTGTCTTTGATTTGTCAGCTTGTCACACGTGCTGAAGGAAGAGTTTGCACGCTTACCCTTAGAGATGTTCAGTTAAAGGATGCTGGTGAAGTCAAACTGACCACAAAAGATTTCAAAACCCAAGCTAATCTGATTGTGACAGGTAAAGCTGAGCAATATCAAAACCTTCTTTTTGACATTTGTTAAACAGAGAATGCATAATGATTTCCTAGCAGATAGATAAAGGTTTTATTGTCACTATGAGTAAGGGGAGAGGACTGCATAATGCCAGCATGACAAATCCACAAGTTAATTTGAATATGCCTCCCCTGAAGAACGAAGAGTGAAAATAAACTATGTCTGCTAGGTAATAATTTTGTATTTTATGGCATATGCCAATTTAAACATTGCGTTTAAATAGAAATTAAATGAACTCCTAATGTGGTTTTATTACATTGTTTTGGTTTGCTTGCAGCTGACATGGATTCTTTGTGATGCCACTGACCACATGGTGACAAATGGCTCTGTGACATCAGTCACATCTGATAGAAATGTTCTTGTGCAGCACTGCATTCCTGTACCCTTACCATGAGGATGTGCCTGAATACATCAATGCTCCTACATAAAGTTTATGTATTTCTATATCAGAACAAGGAGACATTTATTTGGAAGACAGGAAAAAACAGTTAATTTTTACACAAATGAAAACTATACAAGAAAAAATATATTAATGAGATATTTGTTTCAAATGTCAACAAATCCAGAACTATTACTTGGATCATCGGCAGGACGTAACCGGGAATTGAACTCAAACAGCAACCAACAAGGGCCCTGACTTTGTCAGTCCAGGAAACTGATAAGTATGGGGGTGACTTGGATGGTGAGGCAGAAACTACCATAAGCTTGCTGGGCACACTGGTTGGACTATTGGTCCTTTTCTGCCAGCATTTCTACGTTTCTATATACGGCCTGTATGTTTAGATTATTAATAGCAAATACAGCAGTGTTTCCAAACCCTCTCCTGGAGGCACATCTAGCTAGTCTAGTTTTCAAGATTGCTACAATGAATATGCATGTGATAGATTTGCATACTCTGGGTCACCAATGTATGCAAATCTATCTCATGCATAATCATTATGAAATATAAAAAGTGGTAAAAAGACTGAAGACTCATCTCTGTCATGAGTCATGTGATTTTTCTTGATTTTGTTGTGAATTTTCATTCCCTGTGCATACCCAGATCAATCCAGTCTCCTGGGTTTTGCCTCCCCTCCAGCAAAAGACAGAGAGGTTTTGACTTACTCTGCCCTATATCCTGAGGTGCCACCTACAGTCCTTCAAAATTTCTCTGTCTCCAGCAGATGGTAGAGGTGCAAAATCCTAGTCTGTGAACAGAGGAATAGTTTAAAAAAAAAAGAAAACAGATTTAGATTAGTTCCTTTGTTTAAAAAAAAAAAAAAAAAAAAGAGTAAGTCTTTGAGCCTCTCAGGGGTTGGCAGTTCCTGAGGGGACCATCTCCCCTGGTATTTGAGGCTGCTGGATCTAGGGGTCGAGGACCCTGCTAGCCACTCCTGTCCCCAGCGCTCGGAGTGACACCGGGGAGCCCAGCTCACTCACCCCAGGAGGCTCAGGACCTGAAGAGATTGTCCAGTCAGGTTTGAAAAAAAAAAAGAAACATTTTTTTATTCTTGTCTGTCCGAGCGTGTGTCTCCGTTCTCCTCCACAGGGGGGGACGCGCTGGGAGGGGAGAGCCGCCGACTTTTTTCTCCTGCCTTGTTTTTGCCGCTGGAGTTGTACTGCCGATGCCGCGTGGTGCGGCCTGTTGTGCATGTGTCCCAGGATGGCCTGTGTTCCACCTGCCTCCCCGGGGGGAGGGCATGTCAGGAGCTGCCGGGGGCAGTGGTTTAAAGGCATGCCAAGAGTTGGGGAGACTCAGGTGGACGCGGCACACTTCCTCTGATCCGTTCCCACTCAGTGCGAGAACAGACGCCAGTTTGGAATCTTTTCGCGTGGCGGCACAGGCCACGGAGGGGGAGGGGAAGTCCCCTCCTCCCTTATCTCCACAGCAGGCAGCCTCCAGGGAGGGGGGGCAGGCTGATGGGGAAATTTACAGGCGTGGCTGAGGAGAGCCCCAAGGGGGCTTCAGACTGTTCCTCCTCCTTTTCCTCGGAGTTCATTATGCTGCTTCCCAAGGCTTTTAAAGCCAGGAAGGCAGCTAAGAGACAGCCTTGAGGAACTTCTTATTTAGTTTCAGGGGTCCAGGGCCCTAAATGATCCAGACGCCCGGAGGGGGATGGGGTCCCATGGAAGAAGCGCCCCCCTGCGGAGTGCGTCGACCCGGCCGATAGATGATTTCCTCCTCTGAGGATGCCAAGCCAGAGGTTCAGGAGCCGAAGGACAAGCCTCTACAGGGGACAGACCATGGGGATGACCAGGACCATATTTCCAGACAAAGCCCCCACATAGTTGAGGGAGATGACCCCAAGGTGGTCTGCCTCTTCAGGAGAGTTGAGTTAGGCCTGCTTATTCCCGCGGTTATGGAGGAATTGGGCATTGATGCCCCTCAGGAGGACTCCCGGATGGGGACCATTTATCCGGTCATGGTGGGTCTTCGTGGTCCGACCAGTTCTTTCCCTTTCCATCTTTCAGTCACTGACTTGTTGTTTTCGGGAGTGGAACACCCTGGATTTGGGTTTGAAAGTCAGTAAAGTGATGGATAAACTGTATCGTTTGCCAGAAGAAGCCCTAGACCTCCTTCTAGACCCCAAGGTAGATGCAGTGGTGTCTGCAGTCACCAAAAATACCACCATTCCGGTGACAGGCGTGAAAGCCCTCAGAGATCTCCAGGACTATAAGCTCAAAATCCAGCTCAAGAAAATATTTGAGTTGTCCGCACTGGGAGTGTGGGCTGCCATGTGCTGCAGTTTCGCCTTGAGGGCAGGGCTTCGCTGGGTGCAACTCTTGCAGAATATCACATCTCTTTCGGAGAAGGAGGCCACTCAAGTGGGGCGCTTGGAAGCCACTGTTGCTTACAATGCGGATGCCCTATATGACCTGCTACGTACCTCGGCCAGGTCTATGGTTTTAGCTGTCTCTGCCCGCAGACTACTCTGGCTGAGGAACTGGTCTGCACATGTCTCCTCCAAAGCTCAGCTGGGCTCTCTGCCTTTCAAAGGCAAGCTATATTTTGGAAAGGATTTGGAAGATATGATTCAATCCTTGGGGGAGAACAAGGTCCATTGGCTGCCACAGGATAGACCTAAGTTGAGAGGTTTCTTTCCTCCTCGGTCCCGTTTCCGGGGAAATCAGAGGTTCTGCTCTTCCCGGTCATTGGGCTAATCGTCTAGGCAGAATTCAGGCAGACAACATTCCTGGTCCCAGTCCTTTTGAGGGTGTAACTTCAGTAGGACCTGAACCCCCAGTCTGCAGGAGGAATTAAATCCTCTCAATGAAATAAGGCCGGTCGGTTCCCCGGTTCCGGTTGTAGGAGGCAGGCTATCTCAGTTTTACGGAGAATGGGCCAAATTGACATCAGACCATTGGGTCCTCAATGTGATAAGACATGGCTACACTTTAGATTTTTCTCTGCGCCTTCAAGACTGCTTTCTCATCTCCCCATGCTTATAAGAACAGAAGCGTCGGGCGGTGCAAGACACATTACAGCTCCTACTCGAGCTCGGAGCCATTATGCCACTTTCTCCATCAGAATGGAGGAAGGGCTGTTATTCCATTTACTTCGTGGTGCCCAAGAAAGAGGGCACGTTCCGGCTCACTCTCAATTTAAAAAGAGTCAAAAGATACCTTCAATTTCTGTAGTTTTGCATGGAGACCCTGCGGTCGGTAGTGGCTTTGGTGCACAAGGGAGAATTCCTAGCATCACTGGATCTAACCGAAGCATACTTGCACATCAGAATCTGAGCCGACCATCAGAAATTGCTAAGGTTTGCCATTCTGGAGATCATTTTCAGTTCTGCGCTCTACCTTTCGGTCTTGCCACGGCACCCAGAACGTTTACCAAGATAATGATTGTGGTGGCAGCACAACTCCGGAAGGAAGGTTTCTTCGTTCATCCGTATTTGGATGACTGGCTAATTTGGGCGAAGACGGAGGCCCTCTGTCACTCTGCAGTGCACCGAGTTCTTCATTTATTGTGGTCGCTAGGTTGGGTGATCAATCTATCCAAAAGCCATCTAGTCCCCTCCCAGGCTTTAGAGTTCCTGGGAGCATTGTTCGACTCGCGACTGGGGAAAGTGTACCTTACTGAAGAGTGAATCTTCAAGCTGCAGGAACAAGTTCGGGCATTGTTGTTCAAGCATCTTCCCAGGGCCTGGGATTACTTGCAGGTCCTCGGCTCGATGGTTTCCACCTTGGAGTTGGTCCCATGGTCCTTTCTGCACATGAGGCCTCTTCAGTCAGCATTGCTGTCCTGTTGGAACCAGGTGTCCAAACAATTTCATCTGCCACTGCCTCTTACGGATTGTGCATACTCCATTCTCGATTGGTGGCTCCTCTCAGACAATTTGCGCTGCAATGTGACCTTGGAAGTTCCCAGTTAGGCGGTGGTCACCACAGATGCCAGTCTCTCCGGCTGGGGAGCGGTTTGTCAGAGAGATCGTTGCAGGGACAATGGTCAGTGGAAGAATCCCAGTGGTCAATCATTTGGAGACCAGAGCAGTGCAGTTAGTGTTACAGGCTCTTCTGCCACTTCTGCAGGGGAAGTCGATCAGGGTTCTGTCCAACAATGTGACTGCAATGGCTTATAACAATCAGCAAGGAGGAACCAAAAGCCGGTTGGTGGCGATTGAGGCTCAGCAGATGATAAATTGGGCAGAACAGCATCTAGTCAGCATTGCAGCCTCTCACATCTCTGGGACAGACAACTTTCAAACCGATTTTCTTAGTTGCCACCATCTCGATCCCAGGGAGTGGGAGCTCTCCGAAGAGGCATTCAATCTCATATGAGACAAGTGGTCCAGGCCAAGCGTGGAATTGATGGTAACGTTCTGGAATGCCAAAGCCCCCTGCTTCTTCAGTCAACGCAGGGAGACAGTGGAAAGAGTGGGTGCCTTGGTTCTCGCCTTGCCGGAGAATGTCTTGCTGTATGTGTTCCAGCCTTGGCCTCTGATTGGCAAGGTTCTCGGACACATAGAAGTATATGTTGTATTATGCATTAACTTTCTGAGGCACCTCTTTTTGCTGTATTCCTGAATACTAGGTTTTAGACAAAGAAAGCAGAGGACCCTGACTACGTGCTGGAATGCAATGAGCCAACACCCCAGACCCATTAGCTGATTGGTCTAATACATACTCAAATCCAATGTACTGCACTTATCTAAAAACAATACTCTGAATATGCTCTGATTGGTAAGTATGAAGGGTATATTATCCTATGTACATTGCTGGATGTAAACCTGTGCTACTCCAAGGAACAAAATAGTTTGTTCCTCCCCCTCCATTTTTGTCTTTGTCTCTGTCTTTCTCTAATTAAAGTTTCAGATTACATACTTCTGCAGTAGTTTCTCTGGAATAAACATTTTGGTAGCAGAGGATGGCTTTTTTCTTGCAGCTGTAATTTGAATCTCCCTGACTGAACAGACCAGACAATAGACCACTTCACGGCACTTCAGGCAGGGACTGATACATGGACAGGACATATATCCAGCACGGATTGGAACGTCTGATGGATGTCGTCATGAGGGAAGCTGCCAAGACTCAAATAGACAGTCCGGCTGGGACTTCATCACGAGTATAATTGTTAAATCTTCAGGTTGGTTCCCTCGAATGGGAGGGGGCCACTACAGAAGGTAAGCTGCCAGGGGTAGTTTCACTGTTTTTTGTTTTTGTTTAAGCAGGCTGTCTCAGTCTCATTGCTTGAAGCCCCACAGTCCCCATTCACTGCAATGTAGTTAAACACCAGAAGTACAGTTCGGTGTGATATTCATCCAGGTAAGAACATATTCTCCTTCTTATAAGGGAGAATTATTAAACTTTATTATATTTACCCATTGGTAAATTGTTATTATGTCTAAATTCTGGTCAGGACAGTTAAGAAGTATGAAAGATGCTGTAGAGGTCAATTCGGCAAGTCCGTTAGAACGTGTTCTCTTTGCACAAGCCAGATGAGAAGTTAATTTGCTTCTGGTTTGTTATGACTCGAGTATATTTAGAGAAGGAGCTTGAGTCTAATCAGTCACCGCCCCCATTCACTGTTGTAAGTGACCCACAATTTACTCGATGGTGTTTAAAGCAGAGTACAAAGCCTTCACCTTTAGAGGAAACCCCCTCACTTCCTTACCTTACCCATGACCCCCACACTCCCTAGTCCCAAACCCCCAGATGCCCTGAAGCCCAAGTCTAGTCCCCTTCTGTCCCCACCCATTTTTAACTTTGAACTGATTGAGCGTGTAGCTCAAGACCGTTCCTGTATTACCCCAGAAAAAACCCCAAACTCAGAGAACTCAGAGGATGCTCTAGATACAGAAGCGAAAACAGACGGAGTGTTTATGGCCACCAAAGCCATTCATGCTCCAGCAGATAATGTTGCAAGAGGGGTCCCTCCTCCCGCTCTGCCCCCTCTTTCACCGACTCCTGAGCAATAAAAAAAACCAAAAGCCCCAATCTGTTGTATGGCTGCACACTTCCTTTAAGCCCACTTTAAGCCCACAAATGAGTCTATTTCCAGGAAGGATCCCTGACCACAAATGACTTTATTACAGACTTTAAAGCCATAAGCAATAACCCTGGCATTTTGTTATAGCATTAACCCCGACAGCAGTGGGGTTAATGCTATAACCCCACTGCTGTCGGGGTTATAGCAAGCCACTGTGTAACTGTGTAACTGTGTAACCTTACATTAAAGATATTTTGTATGGCTTGTTATCCTGTAAGAGCCTCCTTCCCTTTCCCCCTTCTTTTCATGATACCCCCAGTTCCTATGTTTCTAAAACCCCCCAGTATTTGTTTATCTATCCTGCGGTACCGTTTTTTCTCTTATCTTTTTCTCACTTCTTAATTAAGGTGATCACCATGCGTTAGCGTTCTTTAATCTTTGTTGTTTTTTCTATATTTTTCTTTCTGTAAATGTTTCCAGAAATGGATGGCAAATCGCAGGCATTGTTTTCTGTGACTTGTTTTGTTTGAAGTTCTTGACAAAAGCATTTCCTGGTGTTAGTGCTTTAAAAACTCTAATGACACTGGTAGTTAAGGGATTAATTGAGCAGAATCTTAGAAAAAAAAGGGAGAAGAGAAAGGAGGAGTTGAAGCAGCGTGTCGGCTTCCTTCAGTGCAGGCAACTGGAGAGAAGGAAAAAGAAAAAAATAGGTTTCGTTTGTTTAAACAAACGGAGCATTCCTATTGAAGGTGTATGTATATGAATAAAGATAGAAGTGTGGCATGGTTATGCTAATTAGATTGTTTTGAAAGTACAAAGAGACATTGAAAATGTTATGATTCTTTAACATGCAATTATTGGTGGAAGTTGGTACACAGCATGCACTAATCATTACATTTCAGGAAACCTCACAAGCTTTTTCTTGCACATCCTAATTGATTGGTATTTCACATTGAATTTGAGCTCAGAGAGCTGCTGGCCAAATTCATTCTCAAAGGTTAAAACCTAAAAATTGGTATTATTCCACAAAGCGGATTGTGATAGCACCTCCTAGTGGATGCATGCTATCTCTCTTTTTATTACTTTTTTGCATGCTAGCTTTAATTTTTCAGGTCATTGGCCTTCCTGTCATGAAAGAATTAAGGCCGATATTTTATTTTCTAAGTTTTTCCAGTTTATTTTCTTTTTCCATTTTTAACAGAATTCTGGTTTTTGTTTTTCTGGCATTTCCCAGGCATTTTTCAAATACCTTTTTGGTTTACTTTTAATTTTGTTTTCATTTTTTAGCTCAAAATATGTGTTAACTGTTGTCTGTCTTGATGTTATGAAGACATCTTATGAATATTTGTGAAATAAATGGATATGTGTCGGTCTTGTGAAACATATGTTCTATGTAGTATCTGCCATACCTTAGTTGTCTGTGGTTCTGTTTATTACATTTGACTTCTGCTGCATCAATTTGAATTCGTGTTGCTCCATTACACACACATGTTCCATAAAAATAAATATTTAACAGGCCTTGATTAGCAAAAGATTAATACAATCTACTGAATAAAATGAATATTCCATTGATTGTCAGAATTCAGAGCTCGTCTTGGCGAGCCAGCCCAACATTTCATTATATGACCTGAGTTATTTACTCATTTGACCTGATTTCTTCTTTGTTTTAAGTTTCGTTATTCTTTACCTTGAAGTAGTTTTCTTGATCATATGAATCAATGTACCTTGATCTGCCATGCAATAATTGATTGTTATATGTATCTAGTTATTATGCCTTTTTGCAAGTGCCATGATTTAGATTTCCTAAATCAATGATATAATTTGAGGTCATGCAATTTTTATACTTGTAGAAATCTCCAGTCTTAAAATTTCAGTTATGTGATTGCTTGAAATGTTCTTCTATCTCTATCTATAAGCTAGTTTGTTTACATTTTGGATTCCAGAGGGGAAGATATAATTTTTCCTTATTTCTGTTTTTTTTATTTTACTACATTTCTTCTGTTTCCTGTGCAAAGACTCACACTGATGGTTTAGCAACCTTGCGAAGTACATTATTTTGTTTTAGACCACATAGCATGCTAAAGACTTTCTCACAGAGTCAGCTGTCACTTGTTTCTATGATTATCCCCAATTACACTCAGACACACAATTGATCTAAGAGGGGTATTAGCCCCGGCTTCCCCAGAAGCACCCGAAGATGAAGCAGTACAACTAGCCCTTAACTACATTAACAGTATATACCCCTTGACTAAAACTCATTTAGAAGCCTTTCCATCCACAGCTGAGTCACCTCTTGGACAGGTGACTGCCACAGTTGAATTAGAAATGTCCATACAGTGATTGCTTTCACTGCTACATGTTGTTGTTGTCATAGAACTAAATAGCATCATCAATACCCTGCAGGACCAGCATGATGTACTGGACTTTTGCTATGCCCTTACCTACCATGCATATCCCTCTGCCTTCAACGATTTGGATCTTCCATCACTGCAGTCATGCCCAGGATGCCCGGACTGAAAATTATGGTCAACTCTTCATCTGCAGTACAAGATCAAGTAACTACTATCTGTCAGCGCTTAATGATGGACATGCATGAGCTTCCCCATGAATCAGATGGGTAGGGAAAAACAGTGGGCTTAGCCAAGGACGGGTAAGATTTTTTCACCTAAGGCTAGGTTAGGATGCAAGGGACAACCTAAGACAGGCACCCATGGCCCCGCCCATATGTGAAGGGTTACTAGGCTTAGCCCTTCAAGAGGGGGATGTATGTAGTATTATGCACTGACTTTCTGAGGCACCTCTTTCTGCTGTATTCTTGAATACTAGTTTTTAGACAAAGAAAACAGAGGACCCTGACTATGTGCTGGAATGCAATGAGCCAACACCCCAGACCCATAAGCTGACTGGTCTAATACATACTCAAATCCAAGGTACTGCACTTATCTAAAAACAACACTCTGAATATGCTCTGATTGGTCAGTATGAAGGGTATATAATCCTATGTACATTGTTGGACGAACTGAGTCGCGGGGTATTCACACAATTGATGTAAACCTGTGCTACTCTGAGGAACAAAATAGTTTGTTCCTCCCCTCTCCCTTTTTGTCTTTGTCTCTGTCTTTCTCTAATTAAAGTTTCAGATTACATACTTCTGCAGTAGTTTCTCTGGAATAAACAGAAGCTCACCCATCAGAGGTGATCCTGGTAGCTCTGGAATGGCTGCGACGTCCATGATTTGTGGGTCTAGTCAACCTAACGGTGGAAGGTCCCCTGAGGCTTCGAGACCTCCCGATTCTTCTACGTCAGGGGCCCATTTGTTTGGAAGAGCCAGATTGCTTTTGTCTAGCGGCATTGCTTTTGAGAGGCTATTCAGGCGTGGTTGTGCCTACCCTTTTGTGGTTATGGAAAGCCTCTACTTCCCTGGCCTATGTCAGGGTGTGGGGGAATTTTGAGTCATGGTGTGTCAAGCATAAGGTGAACCCTACTCAGGCTTTGGTGTCTGATATCTTGTCCTTCTTACAGGCCGGCCTGGCTAAAGGCATATCGTGCAGCTCTCTAATGGTGCAGGTAGTGGCCCTCGGTTGTTTCCGTGGTAAGATATGAGGTGTAGCCTTAGCCGCGCATCCGGACGTCTCATTTTGTCCGAGGGGCAAAACATTTGTGTCCTCAGATCAGGAATCCTTGTCCTTTGTGGAGCCTAAATTTGGTTCTCAAAGCTCTGTGTGGAGCGCCATTTGAGCCTCTGAAGAGGGCGACGCTAAAAGATCTTATGTTAAAGGTGGTTTTTCTCATGGCTATTTCCTCAGCTCGCCAGGTGTTAGAGCTTCAGACTTTATCCTGCAAGGAGCCATTTTAAGAATTACTGATACGGGAGTCTCTTTGTGGATGGTTCCTTCCTTTCTCCCAAATGTGGTTTCCTCCTTTCATTTGAATCAGTTGGTAGAACTCCCATCCTTTCCAGATTTGGACTGCTCTGATCCCCAGTCTAGAGATCCGAGGAAGATAGATGTGTGCCAGATTCTGATGTGTTATTTGGAGATTACAAATAGCTTCTGCATATTAGACATCTAGGACCCAATGATACGAAGTAATCTTGACCCATTCCTCGAGAAATAGGAAGAGTCGACCCCCTATCCTGGGAGTCGAGGACTGGGCCAGCAGAATTTCATTGACAGGGTTTTGGAGCGGTGCTCTGAGACATCCCATCTCAGGAAGATCTGCATCCATGAAAGGAATGAGACAAAGCTTGAGATCTTGCATAAGGATTTCTCTGAGGAAGAGTCCTAGACTGCCTGTAATGATGCTGACCGAGAAAATGCTCGCGAGAGGGAAAGAAATTGCCATAAATTCTGTAAATGTTTTTGTTAAAGTTTGGTAAATGTATTCTGTTAAATTCCTATTGCCTTTCTCTGCTCCTAGTTGTACATTTCCCTGTTTTATTGTAACTGCAATTATTTTCGCTCAGCACATGTTATTTGTTCTTTTTTATTGTAACCTATTATCTCACCCCCCTGTTTATTGTAAACCGGCATGATGTGATACTTATCACGAATGCCGGTATAGAAAAAACTCAAATAAATAGAAAAACCAAAAACTCAAATAAATGTCTTGAAGACTTTTGTCGATCTTCTGGGAACTTATGAAGCTTGTTTTCCCCCAGGGACTTGATGAATTGTTCCAAATCTTCACCGAAAAGAAACTTACCCTTGAAGGGAAGTGTTCTCAACTGTGATTTGGAGGAGGTATCGGCTGAACAATTTCTGAGCCAAAGCAAACGCCTCGCCGAAACTGCTGTCACCATTGTCCGGGCGGAGACACGTAGGAGATCTTATAAAGCATTGGCTCCATACGTTACCACTGCTTCTAGGCGTTCCGCCTGTTCTGCTTCGGAGGGAGGAAGCTCCTAAGTGCTAAGCTGCTGTGGACCCATTTCAGACCTCACTGCATAAGACTGCTGCAAACCACAGCCCTGATTCCCAGTGCCGACACCTCAAACATTCTTTTGAGATGGACTTCAAGCTTTTGGTCCTGCTGATCCTTGAGAGCTACTGCCCCCACTACCAGGATAGTTGTCCTCTTAGTGACCGCTGAAACCGATGCATCCACCTTAGGGAACTTAAGCAGCTCAATGGAGTCCTCTGGCAACGTGTATAGCTTGTCCATTGCTCTTCCTACACGCAGGCCTGCTTCTGGAGAATCCCACTCCCTGAGCATCAATTACAAAAGCATAGGATGAAAGGGAAAAGTTTGTGCCAGTGGCCGCAGGCCAGCTAGTACCAGATTCTTCTACGTCAGGGGCCCGTTTGTTTGGAAGAGGCAGATTGCTTTTGTCTAGTGGCAGTGTTTTTGAGAGGCAATGTCTGAAGAGCAAATGCTATTCAGGCACGGTTGTGGATACTCTTTTGCGGTTAAGGAAAGCCTCTACTTCCCTGGCCTATGTCAGGGTGTGGGGGATTTTTGAGTCATGGTGCGTCAAGCACAAGGTGAACCCTACTCAGGCTTTGGTGTCTGATATCTTGTCCTTCTTACAGGCCGGCCTGGCTAAAGGCTTATTGTGCAGCTCTCTAAGGGTGCAGGTATTGGCCCTCTGTTGTTTCTGTGGTAAGATACGAGGTATAGCCTTAGACACGCATCTGGATGTAGCTCGTTTTCTCTGAAGGGCAAAACATTTGCGTCCTCCGATCAGGAATCCTTGTCCTTCGTGGAGCCTAAATTTGGTTCTCAAAGCTCTATGTGCGGTGCCAATTGAGCTTCTGAAGAGGGCGATGCTAAAAGATCTTACGATAAAGGTGGTTTTTCTCGTGCTTATTTCCTCAGCTCGCCAGGTTTAAGAGCTTCAGACTTGATCCTGCAAGGAGCCCTTTTTAAGAAATATGGATATGGGAGTCTCTTTGTGGACAGTTCTTTCCTTTCTCCCAAAGGTGGTTTCCTCCTTTCATTTGAATCAGTTGGTGGAACTCCCATCCTTTCCAGACTTGGACCGCTCTGATCCTGTCTAGAGATCCGAGGAAGCTAGATGTGTGCCGGATTCTGATGTGTTATTTGGAGATTACAAATAGCTTCTGCATATCGGACATCTAGGACCCATTGATCTGAAGTAATCTTGACCCATTCCTCGAGAAATAGGGAGAGTCGACCCCCTATCCTGGGAGTCGAGGACTGAGCCAGCAGAATTTCATTGGGATGATTTTGGAGCGGTGCTCTGAGACATCCCATCTCAGGAAGATCTGCGTCAATGAGAGGAATGAGACCAAGCTTGAGACCTTGCATAAGGATTTCTCTGAGGAAGAGGCCTAGACTGCCTGTAATGATGCTGACCGGAAAACGCTTGAGAGAGGGAAAGAAAGGTCTTGAAGAATTTTGCCAATCTTCTGGGAACTTATGAAGCTTGTTTTTCCCCCAGGGACTTAATGAGTTGTTCCAAACCTTCACCGAAAAGAAACTTATCCTTGAAGGGAAGTGTTCTCAACTGTGATTTGGAGGAGGTATCGGCTGAACAATTTGGAGCCAAAGGAAATGCCTCGCCAAGACTGCTGACACCATGGTCCGGGCGGAGACCCGTAGGAGATCTTATGAAGCATCGGCTCCATACGTTACCACTGCTTCTATGCGTTCTGCCTGTTTTGCTTCGGAGGGAGGAAGCTCCTGAGTGCTAAGGTGCTGCTGGACCCATTTCAGACCTGCTCGCTGAATAAGACTACTTCAAACCGCAGCCCTGATTTCCAGTGCCGACACCTCAGAAATTCTTTTGAGATGGACTTCAAGCTTTTGGTCCTGCTGATCCTTGAGAGCTGCTGCCCATACTATCAGGATAGTTATCCTCTTAGTGACCACTGAAACTGGTGCATCCACTTTATGGACCTTAAGCAGCTCAATGCAGTCCTCCGGCAACGTGTCTAGCTTGTCCATTGCCCTTCCTACACGCAGGCCTGCTTCTGGAGTGTCCCACTCCCTGAGCATTAATTAAAAAAGCATAGTAGGATGAAAGGGAAAAGTTTGTGCCAGTGGCCACAGGCCAGCTAGTACCAGATCTGCCAAGTTGGCTCTTGAGCTCTCCAGCGGAGAGTCAATTCCCAGCTCTTGCAAGACATAGGGAAAGGGTCTAACTTGTCTTTCTGGAAAATATGCAATATCCTAGGGTTGTCGCCCTCGACCGGGGTGTTTTGATCTTGTGTCTGGTCCGAAAACTGTAAGGGATCCACGTTGTTAGGATCTGGAGGGTCAGGAGCCCCTTGACCATGGACCATCAAAACTCTGTTTACCCCCTGAGAGTCATGCAATGTGGGCACCTTAGCAGGGGGTGGACCTGACCCCGGGTCTCCCTGCTGCCCCAGAGAGGCTAAATAAGTTTTGTGCATTAGGAGCACAAAGTCAGGGTTAAAAGAGGAGGGGGGGGAATCCCCTGCCCAGGAGGATCAATGAAGCCCCCCTACGGGTCTGAAGCATAGTCAGAAGACCCCTCAGGAACCAAAACATGCATCAAACTGGGCACAGAAGTTTCCCTTCCCCCTGCAGGCTGCTGAAGAGATGCCGAGTCAGAATTCAAAATAGCCACCATTCCCGCACGCAGCAGGAACGGGGCTGACTGACCAGAGTGGGTGCTCCGGGAGTGAGAATGAGACCTGCCCGCTGCATCCGAGGGGCCTTCTCCACCGGGGAGGCACCTCGAACATAAATTGCGCGAGAGCTGTGAGCCCATCTCCCCGCAGACTTCACATCGCGCCAAGTGCAGCATAATCGAAAGGGGAGGGGACTGGAGAGTAAAAAAATCTACTGAAGCCTGGCTCAGAGGGAGAGCAAAAGAGAGAGAAACATTTGCTTACAAAGTTCCCCGAAGGAGAAAGTTAAGCGATTCAGCCCTTCTTGTACCTTTTTTTCAAATGGCAAAGGAATGAAACGTGTCTGAACCCACCTTAATGGAGGGATAAAACATCTCCAGGGAAGGTACACAGGGAGGGATCAGACCACTGATATACCACTCTGGTGGCCAGGCTGGGAAAAGCTGTTGGGGATGAGCCCTTAGCTTATCCTATAACCAAAGGGGAACGGTCCTCCTAGGACCTTCCTACCCTCTGGAAGGATCGGCACCTCAAGAATACTCAGGAAAACTTTCTCCTCAGAAAACAGTTTTTTCTTTTTCTTTTTTGTTTTAAACTTGTTTGATAAGATAGAAAAAGACAAGAAAGCCCTAACAAAGGGACGTTTTCTCTCTCTCTTTTTTTTTTTTTATGAGAGGACCACAGGTTCTGCCACCTTCATCTACTGGAGACAGAGAAATACTGAACGGACACAGGAGGCGCACAGAGTTAAGACAGGGCGCTCTTCAAGTTTTTCTCTGTCTCCATCTGCTGGAAAGGAGGCACAACCCACAGTCTGAACTGATCCAGGTACGTACAGGGAATAACTTTTAACCTAGATTATATCTTTTTATGATAGATCCTCCAAAGGTGTTGCTTCCTACCAGCCTTCTTGTGAGACGGGATGATGAGGTTGCACTTGAAGCGCATATTACTGGGTCACCTTATCCAACTATTAGATGGTTAAAGGATAATGAAGTCATTGGCCCAGAAGAAATTAAAAAGAGAGTGGACAAGATAATGCCTGCTAGAAGGAAAAAGGAAGTGGTAGTGGAAGAGCCATTGATCCTTTCTCTACCACGTTTGACTTTGGACAATAGAAAGCAAGGAGAATCTCAGCTGTGGGTTCAGAAATCTATCAGACCTGATCATGGAATATTTACCATCAAAGTTGAAAATGATCATGGAGTTGCACAAGCTTCATGCGATGTAAATGTGTTAGGTAAGCAGACAATAATCATTTAATTATTAAAAATAAAAAATAGCTGAAAATATGATATTTTAATACCTTGTTATTATTTTGCACAATACATACACCTGGATCTCCTATCAATTTCACATTTGATGAAGTTAGGAAACATTCTCTTAGCTGTCAATGGGATCATCCACTTGATGACGGTGGTAGTGAGATTTTGAACTACATTTTGGAAAAGAAAGATAACAGCAAAGCTGAAATTGGCTGGGTTGTCGTCACATGGACACTCAGACAGCATAAATATCCTGTTACAAACCTCATTGAAGGAAAAGAATATATTTTCGAGTTACTGCTGAAAACAGAGTTGGTCCTGGACCACCATGTGTTTCAAAACCAGTAACAGCTACAGATCCATTCAGTAAGTTTTACATTTCTGTTTGAATATTTTATATTTGTTGCATAAAACAATACCTTTAATATAACCATTGGTGTATGAAATTAGAATAATATGGGCAGGTTTTCAACAAATTTATTTTTTTCCTTCAGCTCCTCCAGATGCACCTGACAAGCCTGATGTTGATGATGTCACCAGCAATAGCATGTTAGTTAAATGGAAAGAACCTAAAGACTATCAGGCCGATACAGTAAAGCGCGGCCGCAGTTACCCTGCTTCTAACCCGCTTCTAACTCACAATTTGGCCGCGTAAGTCCAACCCGCAATTCACTACCCCTTTAAACTCATCCTTACCGCTTCTTTAAATCAACCGGTAACCCTTTCTGCCCGCAGCATGTATATGAAATATAAACGCTCCGATTAGCTATCCCCTCCCATACAGCAATGTGCGCCCTGAGAGGACTGTTCAAAGAAAATTCACATGCAGTAAGTTTACTTTTATTACTCTTATTACACTTTATTCACTTTTGTTTTAATTTTCGCGCTGCCTTGCTTTGGGAGGGGGGGGGGAGAGGACTCGCAATCCCCCTGGTAACTGTCATTTCAAACGTCATTTGAAATGACGTTTGAAATGACAGGTACCAACGCACCCAGGATACTGTATAGGCGCTGTATAGCACTCTATACAGTAAAATGGATTGCGCGGGCCTAGCGCTTCACGGACGCTTATTGGATGCGGCTTGCATTTGCAAGCTATTTAAATACAGTATCGAGCAGTAGGTGATCCGAACTGTGTGTGCGGCAACCGTGGGTGCGCCCGGCCATAACGCACCTCTTCCTACCGCTCCTTACTGTATCGGCCTGAATGTTAGCCCTATCTTAGGCTACTGGATTGAGAAACATGAAATTAATAGTACTCACTGGGCTCGCGTCAATAGAAGTCTTGTTAGTGCATTAGAAGCAAAAGCAGAGGATCTTTTGGAAGGGCGTACCTACATTTTTAGAGTATGTACAGAAAATGCAGCTGGTCCTGGCAAATTCAGTGTACCATCAGATCCAAAGACCGCACATGATGCAATCTGTAAGTAGCACAGTAGAAAGTAAAGTTTCCTTTTAAAAATTATCAATGTAAGTGAATTTTTCCTATTTTCATTTCATTTAAGTGCTACCTGGCCCTTCAATTTCAAGGGTTGTTGATACCAGTTCATCTGCTATTGAGATAGAGTGGAATCCTCCACTTTATAATGGTGGTAGTGAAATAATTGGTTATTATGTTGATAAACAGCTAATGGGAACAATGAATGGTCACATTGTACAGAAAAAGTGATAAAGATACGTAAATACAGAGTCATAGGAATTCGAGAAGATGTAGATTACAAGATTTGTGTGAGTGCTGTTAATTGTGCTGGAGAAGGTCCACCAGCTGAAACTGAACCGATAGTTTCAGAACCTCAAGGTAATTTATGTACATGATCATTTGCATTTATAACTAAATTGAAAATATTTATATGTGGGATTCAATCATTTGTTATGAAAATTAATGTTCAATTGTTTTCTGTACAGAGCTTCTAGTAGTTGAAATGGATCTTTCTGAAAAAGGAGGTATCCAGATATTGGCTGGTCAAACTCTTAATATCCCAGCTACAGTCACTGGACGGCCTACACCTAAAATTGAGTGGACTTTGGAAGAAAGTGAACTGGACAGGAGCGGGTTGTTATAACTAATTTTGGCACCACATCTCAATTAGTAATTGTAAATGCACTGAGAAAGGACCACGGAAGATACGTGATTAATGCTAGCAATGACAGTGGTACTAAATCTGCAGTAATAAGAGTGGATGTCTTTGGTAAGAAATATTGTTCAGAATTTTGTTAACTTTAAATGAAACAAAAAAACCTGCCTTCTGATAAATATTATTTTCTCTTTCAGATGTGCCTGGGCCAGTTCTTGACTTAAAACCTGTGGTTGTGATCAGAAAAATGTGTTTACTTAATTGGTCTGATCCAGAAGATGATGGCTGAAGTGATATCACAGGCTTCGTAATAGAAAGAAAAGATGCTAAGATGCATACTTGGACACAACCAATAGAAACAGAAAGATCAAAGTGTGGGTATCCATGAAGGGCAAGAATATATGTTCCGTGTTATTGCCAAAAATAAGTATGGAAGTGGCCCTCCTGTTGACCTTGGTCCAATTTTTTTCAGTTGACCCTCTAGGTAAAATAGTTGTTTTCTAATTATAAATCCTGTGTAGTATATCAAATGCATATATCATTTTTAAGATGCACAGTATACATAGATGATAATGTTATCTTGCATAGCAGGTATGATGCTGGTCAAAATGCAAAGCGCTGGATAGTATTTTTAGTTTAAATGTTTATTTTAACTTACTTAAAAAACAACTGCCTAGATGTTTTCTAAGCTTATCAAAATAAGGGCTTGATTTACTAAGCATTTTACCCATAGACACAGAATGGGGGAAAAACCTTAGTAAATGATCCCCTAAATGTGTTATATAGCTACAGTATTATAGTATCATTTTTGTAATGTACATATATACATATTTCTATTAAATATCCTATGCTTAAAGATCACATCACACACTTCAGACGTAAGTTTTCTCTCATCTGAAAAAAACAATGCCAGCGATCATGCCTGACGTCATTTTCTATTGGTTTAATATTGTAGATATCAACTGAAATTTTTATTTTATATATATATATATATATATATATATATTAGGGATGTGAATCGTGTCCTCGATCGTCTTAACGATCGATTTCGGCTGGGAGGGGGAGGGAATCGTATTGTTGCCGTTTGGGGGGGTAAAATATCGTGAAAAATCGTTAAAAATCGTTAAAAATCGAAAAATCGAAAAATCGAAAAACCGGCACACTAAAACCCCCTAAAACCCACCCCCGACCCTTTAAATTAAATCCCCCACCCTCCCGAACCCCCCCCCCAAATAACTTAAATAACCTGCGGGTCCAGCGGCGGTCCGGAACGGCAGCGGTCCGGAACGGGCTCCTGCTCCTGCATCTTGTCGTCTTCAGCCGGCGCCATTTTCCAAAATGGCGCCGAAAATGGCGGCGGCCATAGACGAAAAAGATTGGATGGCAGGAGGTCCTTCCGGACCCCCGCTGGACTTTTGGCAAGTCTCGTGGGGGTCAGGAGGTCCCCCACAAGCTGGCCAAAAGTTCCTGGAGGTCCAGCGGGGGTCAGGGAGCGATTTCCCGCCGCGAATCGTTTTCGTACGGAAAATGGCGCCGGCAGGAGATCGACTGCAGGAGGTCGTTCAGCGAGGGTTCCAGCGCCTCGCTGAACGACCTCCTGCAGTCGATCTCCTGCCGGCGCCATTTTCCGTACGAAAACGATTTGCGGCGGGAAATCGCTCCCTGACCCCCGCTGGACCTCCAGGAACTTTTGGCCAGCTTCTGGGGGGCCTCCTGACCCCCACGAGACTTGCCAAAAGTCCAGCGGGGGTCTGGAAGGACCTCCTGCCGTCCAATCTTTTTCGTCTATGGCCGCCGCCATTTTCGGCGCCATTTTGGAAAATGGCGCTGGCTGAAGACGACAAGATGCAGGAGCAGGAGTCCGTTCCGGACCGCTGCCGTTCCGGACCGCCGCTGGACCCGCAGGTTATTTAAGTTATTTGGGGGGGGGGTTCGGGAGGGTGGGGGATTTAATTTAAAGGGTCGGGGGTGGGTTTTAGGGGGTTTTAATGTGCCGGCTCACGATTCTAACGATTTATAACGATAAATCGTTAGAATCTGTATTGTATTGTGTTCCATAACGGTTTAAGACGATATTAAAATTATCGGACGATAATTTTAATCGTCCTAAAACGATTCACATCCCTAATATATATATATATTTTTTTTTAATATATATTTAGACTTCACTCATTCAAAAATCGTTAGAGTCCTTGAACCGTAGATGACATTAGGAACTTTCGTGAACTTGGAAGATTAAATATTAGAAAACAAAATTTGAAAAAAAAAATGTGCCTCAGAAAACAAAAACAGTAAGGAATAAACTAACTGCTTGACCCAACAAAAAAAATCATACTCATAGACATAATATATCAATAATAAGGCAATAGCTTTTTTTCACATTCTGATATATTTGCATGTGATTCTCACTATACATCAAGATGTTACAAGTTTTTAATTTATCCAAGGCTTAATAGTTTACAGCTCTCTTAATTCAAAATATTACTACAATTCTAGATATAAATTTACAGATACTATAACAATACTGAGGAGAAAATTCCAGGTAACAAACTTGAAACTGAGCTAGCAGTCATTAATCCAGTTTGAGAATTACATATTTTAAAAACAAAATTAGATGGCAACACCATTAATAATGGTCCTAGGATACTGGCTTTTTAATCTATACTTTCGAGTTATTTATTAGATTTCAAAAGGAAACTAGAAATGTGAATCCCCATAAAACAAGCATGTCAAGTCTACTGCAAAGGATCTGCTTTGAGTATGCAACTATCTAGTGCAAAATTGAAGCAGTCCTGGTAGTCCACTCTTAGTACTGCATACTACCAAGCATGCAAAACAAGTTAGTCCTTCATAGGTGGATCTGTCTTCCTCTAGGCTTTGTGAATTGGAGATTACTGCACGAATAATTCTTTCTGCTACTAGGAAAGAGAGCCAGTTATCACTACATTTATAGCCATTATCTGTAAGTCAAGGAGAGGTAAAAACATGAGTTGTACAGGGGGCTTTGTGTTATCCACATTGTCACAGAATATCATTCGGGACATAGACACGATCCGTAAGAAGAGAAAATCAGGAAGGTAAAGTTGTGACTCATGCTGTCTAGTCACCTACTGGGAGTGCATCCTAACTAGGGCCAACTCACAAGGAAAAGTGACTGAATTAAGTCCAAATACAATAGGGGAGTATTTGGGAAATCTCACTGAGAGGAGCAGAATAGATTCCAAAAAATGAAAATCTTAATTTTCTTATCATTAGTCCCCTTTCCTTTAAATCATTAATCTACTGATATACTCACTCGGGCAGATTTTCAAAGCCCTGCTCGTGTAAATCCGCCCGGATTTACACGAGCAGGGCCTTGCGCGCCGGCGTGCCTATTTTCCATAGGCCGCCGGCGTGCGCAGAACCCTGGGATGCGCGTAGGTCCCGGGGTTTTCGGAAGGGGGCATGTCGGGGGCGGGACCCGATGACATGGCATTTCAGGGGCAGGGCGGGGCGTTTTGGGGGCGGGGCCGGGGGCGTGGTGCCGGCCCGGGGGAGTGGTCCAGGCCTTCGGACCAGCCCCCGGGTCGGAGCACAGTGCGCCAGCACGCGTAGATTTACTTCTGCTTCTCGCAGGCGTAAATCTACGGACAAAGGTAAGGGGGGGGGGGGTTATATAGGGCCGGGGGGGTGGGTTAGGTAGAGGAAGGGAAGGAAAGTTGAGGGGAGGGCGAAAGAGAGTTCCCTCTGAGGCCGCTCCGATTTCGGAGCGGCCTCGGAGGGAACGGAGACAGGCTGCGCGGCTTGGCGCGCGCCGGCTGCCCAAAATCGGCAGCCTTGCGCGCGCCGATCCAGGATTTTATAAGATACGCGCGGCTACGCACGTATCTTATAAAATCCAGCGTACTTTTGTTTGCGCCTGGTGCGCAAACAAAAGTACACGAACACGCTTTTTTAAAAAATCTACCCCACTGGGTTTATACTATAAAATGACTCATTTATGTCTATTCCTTCCACTCTAGCAATTATATGGCTTCACTTATTAAAGTGAGGTCATTTATGGTTCATTCTGTGTTTACTATGCTCCACAGCTCTAGCTGAAGAATCACCAAAACAGGTAGTGTTGAGAACAGGTGCTGAAACAAGCATGAACGTAACTACACAACTTTTTGCAAGTGGTTCACATGGACTGGAATAACTGATACGTAAATATGAAAAATATTTTTGTACCTACCTGGATGAGACAATGTCCAAAGATATAGATTTTGACTTGTCATTACTTTTGACTTAAACATTTTAAACATTGTTCTAGACATGTATACTGTATATAGGCAATGTTAACGGTTATGAAGTTTTGTACCTTTTATTTTGTGACATTTTAAAATGCAACTTTTGGAACTAATGGTTGGTAGGAGAAAGTTCCTTGGGGAACAAATACCCTGCTCAGCTTCTAACTAATTTTTGTGCCTCAACACAATGTTGATGTTTAAGAATGCCTCAATAGATAGAGAGACTCTGTGGTGAAGATGACCTTCACACAAGAGACAATACTGCACATGATCTCCTTGGATGTGCAAAAGCATAAATTAAGAGGACTAAAAAAATGTAAACATTAAGGGGCGGATTTTAAAAGGGTTACGCGTATAATATAAATATTTATTTATTTATTTATTAAAGGCTTTTATATACCGACTTTCTTGATACAAATCAAATCAACTCGGTTTACATCGAACTAGGCAGTAACTATAACCAACCAATCAACAAGATTGGTTGGTTATGCGTAATATATGCGTAATATATGTGTAATATATGTGCGTAACCCTTTAAAACCCCTCCTGCACGTGCCGAGCCTATTTTGCATTGGCTCGGCGACGCGCACAAGCCCGGGACGCGTGTATGTCCCGGGGCTTGAAAAAATGGACGGGGAGGTAGGGGGGGAAGGTACGGGGGGGGGGGGGGGGGGGGGGCGGAGGGAACGGGGAAAGCCATCAGGGCTCCCCTAGGGCTCGTCGCGTGCAAGGTGCACAAGTGTGCACCCCCTTGCTGCGCGCACATGTTATAAAATCGGGCGTAGATTTGTGCGCACCGGGTTGCGCGCACAAATCTACACCCGTGCATCTAGCCCTAAGTGTTGTTTACAAATACCCTCCTGTAGTTCTTGTAGTAGTAAATGTTAATTCAGTTAATTGAACCTTCTAGGGATAGAATTGTTGCAATATTATGCAATATTCAGTGTCTTGATTTCATTCATCCTCTTATTTGATGGAATATGCACAGCTGTCTTGTGTGCAGTGTAGTTCATTTATAACTAGGTAGTAATACTGAGTCAGCTATAATGCCAAAACTAATTTTTCACTCAGAGTAGTTGCATACAGACAAAATTTAAAGGATTAAATAAAGTGAGAATATCTCATCAGTATCGTCAAACATTAGTGGCTTCAACAGGTGTCATAGAAATTTGTTTAAGCCACTATTGTATGAAGATATTTACATGTGTTATGGACCTAAGATATAGGAGAAAATAAATGCTATAGTTCAGTTCCTAAACACATACCATGCCTACCTGTTTTAATAAAGCTGTTTTAATTCCGAGTTGTACATTACCTAATGCTCTCCATGCTCACATGTGTTAGCTGCTAATCACCAGCTAATCAGCTGAAGGATGACATAAGGACATCTCTTCAAAGACCCCAGAAGATAACTTCTGTAACATCTACCTGTGTCTGTCTATCCCACAACATCTTTGAGAAGTAGGACGTGCAGGCTCCTGTGCTTTCGTCTGACTCAAAGACCCAAGCTCGCAGCGGAAGGCAATCGCACACTGCACCGCTCCCTCTTTCATGTATAGTAAATGCTAAGGACCTGATTGAAGGTCATCCTGAGAACTTGCCTCACACCTGGAGGTTGATGTGAAGTGTAAATGTAGGCAGCTGTTTCATTCACTCAGGTTAATAGGTGACTCACCAGTAATGAAAAAAAGAATGTTGTACACATGTAAATCAAATATATTTACATGTGTACTAAATAATGTGGGCCGGGTTTTAAATGCCCTGCGCACCGGCGCGCCTATTTTGCATAGGCCGCCGGCGCGCACACAGCCCCGGGACACGCGTAAGTCCCGGGGCTTCGTAAAAGGGGCGGGGGAGGGGGCGTGTCCGGGGTGGGACCAGGGTCAGGGGCGGTTCGGGGCGGGACCGGGGGCATGGCGCCGGCCTGGGGGCGTGGTCGAGGCCTCCGGACCAGCCCCTGGGTTGGGTGATGGCGCGCCAGCAGCCCGCTGGCGCGCGCAGATTTACACCTGCTTTCAGCAGGCGTAAATCTGGCAACAAAGGTGGGGGGGGGTTTAGATAGGGCCGGGGGGGATGGGTTAGGTGGGGGAAGGGAGGGGAAGGTGGGGGAAAGGTGAAGGAAAGTTCCCTCCGAGGCCACTCCGATTTCGGAGCGGCCTCAGAGGGAACAGGCAACGCGCGCCGACCCCGGATTTTATGATACGCGCGTGCACGAACAAAAGTACGCCCTCGCAAAAATTTATAAAATCTACCCCTGTGTGTGTACAAATGCTGTGTATTTTAATTGTATATGTGCATAAGATGCACACATGTAAGCACCGCCCACTTGCACGTGAGCGCACACGTGATTTATGCTCGTGCGCACACATATCTATGCGCACTGGGTGTCTTTGTGGGCATAAAAGGAGGGAATCAGGTCCTTCTTTCTTTGCGCCACCATGTCTCAGGGCCTGATAGGACACAATCGTAAGCCTAATTTTCTGCCTAGGGAGGTTGACCTCCTTGTAAAGGAAGTGATGAAGGCTTACAATGTCCTCTATGGCATGCGGGCTAAAAATGTGGGCTCCTACCAGTAGGAACAGATCTGGGAGTGGATTCGGCATAAACTTAATGTTGTTCGTAAAAACAGCAGGAGTGTGGGTGAGCTGTTCTACAGGTGGAGAGAGCTGTGACGTCTGGTCAAAAGAATGCAAGCACGGCGGCTAGCGGAGGGGGCAGACTCCCAGGTCAATTTCACAGCGGCAGAGTGGATGGTGCTGTCCACCGTTTCACTCAGCTGTGAGTGGGGTGGGGACCCAGACACCTCAAACCCGACCAGCAGCACAGTGAGTTATGTATATGATACCTAGTGCTAGTGTATCTCCATGGCATATAGTTAGTGTGCACTCAATACAAAAAAGGAGGATATATTATGTTCTCTTTTATAAATTTTAAAGTGTTAAATAAATTAACCTTATCAACTCTTCACATAGGAACAAATACCATCAGTATTAGTGCAAATGGAATTTAATCCATCGCCTCTCGCCACGCAATGGGCCCCAGGCAAATTCAGCATTTATTCAAGCACTTGGTATATAATCATTTGGTATTGTTCCTTTATTTATTCCAAAACAATTTCTTGATTCTTATCCACTAAAAATTTTTTTTATATTTTATTTTCAAAAATCATTTTATCCCAAAAACCCAAAAACTCATTTATTTATGTGTTTCTAAAATCTTATATACTATCCTTGCATAAATTAAATGTCCACCGTCATTTAGTTTGTTCAATAATTGAAATCCTAGAATGAAATCCTAGGATAAATTATACTTAGCCCCACTGTAGATGTATTGTTTCTCAAATTGTCCCGACATGGGCCATGTTTCGACTGTTTCCAGTCTTCCTCAGGGGATACTTAGTAAGTTTTAATCACGGTTCCAAAACAATTTTTGTTTTTCTGCCTTTCCAGCGCTAGTCAGTTAATTTGACCTAGGACATACAAAAACATGTTGTTAAAAAATATTTTAAAATAAATCTCATCACAGATGCATGTTTATTCAACCTTCCCAAAGAGATTTTTTGCAAACTCCCTCATAACAATTTTGTAACACTTTCCTTCCAACTCAACAAAGTTCTTTACTCACAGTGTTATTAATGCCCATTCCTTTTCATGCATTAATGGTGCCTCGGCGTTTCTTGTCGCCTCCACTTCCTGTCCACTTCTTTATACCTGTCATACCCGGAACTTGATGCTGTCAATCATTTTCAAAACAGCTTTATTCAATGCGATGTTCCTTCTTAGTATTTGTCTCCTCCACTTCCTGCCCACTTGTTTTTACCATTCCTCCCCGGAACTTGATGTTATCAATCATTTTCAAGAGCCACTTTGTCAGAGGACATCCTCCTAAAATACCGACCAGTCAATTTCTTTATTCAACCCACCAGGGGTCACTGTTTTAAAATAATGGATCCATTTTTGCTCTTTTTGTAGAAGAATCAGATCAAAGTTACCACCCCTCTGGGGATATATCGGCCGTTCTATGACTGCAAATTTAAAATCAGAAAAATCGTGTCCCTCCGACATGCAATGCTGAACCAGCGGTGCTTCAACCTTCTGTCTTACGATGGAACTTCTATGTTCCACCATTCTTGTTCTCAAACACCTCTTGGTTTTGCCGATATAAAGCAAAGGGCATGAGCACCATATGCCATAAATCACCCTCACTGTAGAGCAATCTGTACGTGCCTTAAATCTAAAAGAACCCTCCTTAAAGAAAGGTAAAAGTTGGCCACTATACGATTGTTCACATACCGAACATTTATTACATGGATAATGTCCGAGTTCTCTTGAACTGTCATTATTTCTAATACTATCCACTTCATCCTTGTAATTAGAATGTACAATAGTATCTCGAATGTTTTTGCCCCTTTTGAGGGCAAAACATGGGCCATTTGTAAATATAGGATGTAAATTCAAAACATGCCAATGGCGTTTTATACTATGTTGTATACGATATATTTGAGGGGAATATGGTAGAATACAAATCATCTGATCCATATTTTCTTGTCTTCGTGATGGTTGTAAAAGTAAATCCCGATTTGCCCACCGGGCTCTTTTATAGGCTTTTCTTACCACATAAGGAGGGTATCCCCTTGAACAAAAGCTTTGTGTCATCTCCTTTGCACGTATCTTGTACTCTTCTACAGTAGAGCAGACTCTTCTAAATCTAAGAAATTGTCCCATCGGTAGATTTGATCGCAGATGTTGGGGGTGACAGCTCTCATATCTAAGTAAGGTGTTTCGATCCGTTGGTTTGCGGTATAATGTATATTCAAACCCATACTGTTGTATGGTAATAAAAATGTCCAGATAAGCTAATCCAATTCGACTAAATGATGTAGTAAATTTTAAATTCACATCCCTAGTATTTAACCATTGTGTAAATTCCACAAAGGTTTGCTCTTCTCCTTGCCAAACAATTAGGATGTCATCTATAAAGCGCTTCCACGTTTTTATATGCGCTTTAAAAGGATTCTGTTCCAACCACATAGCTTCAAAATTTCCCATATACAAATTTGCTACATCGGGGGCCAAAGTGGCTCTTGAAAATGATTGATAACATCAAGTTCCGGGGAGGAATGGTAAAAACAAGTGGGCAGGAAGTGGAGGAGACAAATACTAAGAAGGAATATCGCATTGAATAAAGCTGTTTTGAAAATGATTGACAGCATCAAGTTCCGGGTATGACAGGTATAAAGAAGTGGACAGGAAGTGGAGGCGACAAGAAACGCCGAGGCGCCATTAATGCATGAAAAGGAATGGGCATTAATAACACTGTGAGTAAAGAACTTTGTTGAGTTGGAAGGAAAGTGTTACAAAATTGTTATGAGGGAGTTTGCAAAAAATCTCTTTGGGAAGGTTGAATAAACATGCATCTGTGATGAGATTTATTTTAAAATATTTTTTAACAACATGTTTTTGTATGTCCTAGGTCAAATTAACTGACTAGCGCTGGAAAGGCAAAAAACAAAAATTGTTTTGGAACCGTGATTAAAACATACTAAGTATCCCCTGAGGAAGACTGGAAACAGTCGAAACATGGCCCATGTCGGGACAACTTGAGAAACAATACATCTACAGTGGGGCTAAGTATAATTTATCCTAGGATTTCATTCTAGGATTTCAATTATTGAACAAACTAAATGACGGTGGACATTTAATTTATGCAAGGATAGTATATAAGATTTTAGAAACACATAAATAAATGAGTTTTTGGGTTTTTGGGATAAAATGATTTTTGAAAATAAAATATAAAAAATGTTTTTAGTGGATAAGAATCAAGAAATTGTTTTGGAATAAATAAAGGAACAATACCAAATGATTATATACCAAGTGCTTGAATAAATGCTGAATTTGCCTGGGGCCCATTGCGTGGCGAGAGGCGATGGATTAAATTCCATTTGCACTAATACTGATGGTATTTGTTCCTATGTGAAGAGTTGATAAGGTTAATTTATTTAACACTTTAAAATTTATAAAAGAGAACATAATATATCCTCCTTTTTTGTATTGAGTGAATTCGTAGGTGAGGATTTCTAGCTTCTGGTGATTGATATAGTTAGTGTGGCCATACCAGGTTCTTCTACTATCATAATATAGGCCACAAGTGCCCACAGAGATGAGCATGATTCATCCCTTGGTTCCAGAGTGTGGGGTCTTGAGTGTAGGGTACTACAGTAAAAGATAACTGTTTGCTGTATGTGCCATGATATTATGGTTTGACCTATGGTCTGCACTCAGAGGGTTGTTAGCAGGAATCTGGTACATGGGATAAGAACATAAGAAAATAAAAAATTGCCATGCTGGGTCAGACCAAGGGTCCATCAAGCCCAGCATCCTGTTTCCAACAGAGGCCAAACCAGGCCACAAGAACCTGGCAAGTACCCAAAAACTAAGAAGAACCCATGCTACTGATGCAATTAATAGCAGTGGCTATTCCCTAAGTAAACTTGATTAATAACTGTTAATAGCTGTTAATGTCGGCACCTGATGATGTCATTCACTCACCAACAGTCAGGAGGGAGGAAGCAGCCCACGCTGCAAGGCTGCGATCCTTCCATTCTTCAGGAGCAGGAAGGGTGAGTGAGTAATGGGATCACGGCAGAACTGCAGAGGTGAGCAGAATTAAGTAAATCATGCACTAGCCACCTGCGATGAGTGAGGGGATTGTGGGTGAGAAGGTATGGGAGGGGGAACAAGATTGCTGGGGACTGAGAGGGGACCGAGGAACAAGATTTCTGGGGTAGAGAGAGACTGGGAGGGGAAAGGGTACTGGGGAGCAATGCTACTGGGAAATGGAGGTCTGGGAGGGGAGAGGCATCTGGAAAGTAAGTGTTGAGGATTGGGTTGGGGAGAGAGGGCTATGGAGTAAGGCTTCTGGGGAGTGTTATTCTGGGATGGTAAGTGGGTCTGGAGAGCAAGACTGCTGGCGAGTGTGGGATCTGGAAGGAGAGATGGGTCTAGGGGGATGGGGAGAGCAAGAATGCTGGGGAGTTGGGGGTTTGAGAGGGATTTGGGACCAAGAATGCTGGAGTGGGAGAAGGGAATAAGACTGTTGGGGAGAAGGGGCTTGGGAGAAAGTCAAGGACTGAGAGGGGGCTTGGGAGCAAGAGTGCTGAAGAGTGGGAGTCTGAGAGGGGAGAAGCGGCTTGGGAAGAAGAGTACTGGGATGTGGGGTCTAGGAGGGGAGAGGGAGCTGGGGTGCAAGGCTGCTGGGGATGGATGCATGAAAGCCAGAGAGCCTGTGTATATGACAGCCAGAAGCCTGTGAATGAGGAAGAGAGAGGTTATGTGTTTCAGACAAAGCCTGTGTGAGTATGTGTGAGGGGGGGGGGGGGTATGAATGAGAGTCTGTGTGTGAGAAAGGAGCTGTGGAATTTCCATTTACTAAGGCCCCACCGACCATGCTGTGAATTTCAACCGTGCTGTGATGATTTGGAGGAAGAAGAGGAGGTGCTCTCCCTGCCTTGTCCTACTGGAAGGAGCCCAAAGCCAAAACTAGGTCAGCCCCCATGGCTGGAAATTCCCTTGGCTGTGGGTGCTGAAGAAGGAAACTGCTGCTGCCTGCTGCTTCAATGGGGAAGGGGAGAATGAGAGAGAGCATGTGTGTGTGTGCAGGGGGAGAGGGAAGAGAGATCATGTGTGTTTCGGAGACAGAGACAGCATGTGTGTATGTGTGTGGAAGACAGAGAACGTGTGTGAGAGAAATGGCATGTATGTGTGTATGGGAGAGACAAAGTATGTGTGTAGGACACAGAGAGAGAGCATGTGCATGTGTGTGGGAGACAGAGATCAAATGCATATGTTTGCGAGTGAGAGAGCATGTGTGTGGGAGAATGAGTGAGAGAGAGCATGTGAGTGTGCATGTGGGAGAGAAAGAGAGCATGGGTGTGTGAGAAACTGAGGGAGAGCATGTTTGTGGGAGACTGACCCTACTTCCTCTCTGCCTGGGAATCCATGACAATTTTAGGGCATCAGGAAATCAAAAGTTTCCAGGTATGGATAATGGATGATTTTTAAAAATCCTTATTTTAATTATTGGATGTTATTTGTTGTTTTGAAATACTTTATTGTTGCTTAGAAAATTGTTATATTTTTTTATTATTGAATATTATTCTAGTCATTAGTTTTTAATTATTTTTTTTAATTGTTATGGTTTTATGAGAAATGGTAATGCTTCTATTTTTCCATTGTTGCAGTTTCCTGTTAATTTTGTTTGTACATTTCTATTTATGCTTTTTGGACCTTTTATTCTACAGGGTGGCCCATAAAAGTAACCTGCCTCCAATGCACTGGTATTGGAGGCGGGCCATTTTTCCATGGGCCACCCTGTATATTTTTTGAGGGTCTGTCTGTGTTTTGCATGTGTAAATGAAGTGAGGTATTCCAACAATGTATAGTTTGTATGTAGGGACCTAAAGCAGCTTGGCTGGTCCTGTTTTCCTAATATGGAGTGCATTGGTGTTTTACACCTGGTGTAATATTTGGAGTGATAACTTTCATAGGTAGAGTTGTTGCTGTTTGTTAGAAGTTGGTGCTGTTTTGATATAGAAAGTTTATTGATTGCAATTCAGTTTTCTTGTGGCTCTCTGAAGGTTATGCTCATGCCCAAGACAGATTACAGTAGGCCTAATATCATATTAGTTCGAAGTATCTCTTGTTTTTTTGCAGAGTTTTCTGGTTGGCACCACAGCAGAGCATGTAAATATAACATATATATATATATATATATATATATATATATATATATATTGTAAGTGATATGTTTACCTCAGAAGACTGTGCTTTGAATGATCTTTTTCATGTAAAACGTCTTGTTATAATTGCATTTTTTTTAAATTGTGAGGAGGGTGAGATGGGGTTGGGGGGGTGCAATGCTGTAAGGTTTTCTTAGGGTTCCTAATATCCTTGCACCGACCGTGAGCATTGCTGTACAAACATTGAACGTGGTATCATGTGCTGTGTAATGGGTGAGGGCGCAGTTTTTCACCTGGCCATAGGTGCCACATTGCCTGGCTACGGCTCTGAAATGGGGGGGTACCTCAAGGAGTCGTCGGTTGGGAAAATCTAGGGGAAGTAGGAGAGCAGTGAGCAAAACTAAAAGGAGATGTAAAGGGCCACTAACCTTATTTGTTAGGAAAGTAAATAATGGAAAGAAGAAAAAGAGAGGCCACTATGGTTTTCTAAAAAAATAGCCGCAAAGGTAAGGGAGAAACAGGTTAAGCATTCATAAACCGGAAGAGATCGCAGAAAGGAAGCCTGTCTGCAAAATCTGGAAAGAGGTAAGAGAAGCTGAGAAAATAGTCAAGAATGCAAACATTCAAATGAAATTAAAAAAAAAAAAAAAAAAGCAAATGCAGTAAAACAGAGGGCTAGGACTATGCCAGCGATAGAACATTATCCCATGTTCTCTTTGTGGTGGTTTTTCTGCTGTAGACACATAGCAAGGGACTGCTGGCCTGCCACATGACTGGTAGACGGGGGTGGGGGGGGGGGGGGGCCTTGGCGATCAGCTTGAGGAAGCGTCTTCCTTTTTTCCCACCCTTTTGCTACTGCTTTTGATTTGAGAGGCAGAGGGAGTCTTCAGCCTACTGCTGCTGCCCTCCCCTGCTGCCAGTGCTAGTGGGTGATGTTTCTGTAGGTGACGCTGCACACTAGTATTTGTCAGCTGCCCCGATACAGGTTGATAATGTTCTCTGAGTCCAGATGTATGTGAATATTCTCACTGCTGGTAATGAGGTTCATCAGCGGACATTTGCCACTTCCCAGCTGCTTTCATGGTTAGATAAAAAGTTTCCAGCAAGGACAGGTTCAGCAGTGCCCGAGGTGCACTAGCACCACTTGGTCTTTGCTCTCAGACAGAGGAGGCCACTTTTTCAACTC
The DNA here is from genome assembly GCF_901001135.1 of Rhinatrema bivittatum. NCBI lineage: Eukaryota > Metazoa > Chordata > Amphibia > Gymnophiona > Rhinatrematidae > Rhinatrema > Rhinatrema bivittatum. The sequence goes on from NC_042623.1 coordinate 204,161,922, forward strand.
AAAAATGTATTAATAGTTAAAAACGATTAACAGAGTCTTACTATGCATAAAACAGCACAGTGTGAGCCACTGAAATAAAAACGGATAGATTAAGGATAATTCTTCAGGATGGGTCAGATTAGCTGCTGAATCGCACAGGACGGAGCTGGCCAGAACTGACTGAAAACACATGGAAAAAAAAAATCATCCAGAATCATCTGCTTCCGAGTCAAAGGTCAACCCCTCAGAGTCAGCTGCACTGAATGCAGCAGAAGCTGTGAATGTGCAGGCGGATCACCAGTTGGCAGTATAAGAGAAAACAAGAAACTATGCAGAATGAAAGCATGATCACAGCATTAGCAATCAGAAACAAAGGAAGCAGGGCCCTGTGAGAGCAGGACAGCAGGAAATAAACAGGAAAGCACAAGTGGAAACAGGACACATTCCATTGAATATCCTGGACAAGTTATCCAGCTAATTATAGCCGAAAAACCTTTCTACTTGCCAATTTAGTGAATATTGATCTCTGAGTTTTGTTAATTTTTGGGGATGTGCAAGGCAAACATTTTTCAGTTCAGTTTTTTTCATTTCATGGTTTGTTTGTTTTTTCTACAGTCGATTCACTGGCATAACAACTTACAAAGCTGTATGTACCCATTATGCATGTAATAGGGGTGCATGCAAAGTTGCTACAAATTTTTATTACCTGCACGCAAAATGATATGATTTTATAAGGATGTAAATTTGGCAAAACTACTTAGCCAGTCTAAGATTCCCAGATAAGTCTATAAAAAAAGCACTTCTTAGCTGAATAAGTCTTAAAACGCTACTTATCCAGCTAAGTCAGATATCTGGATAAGTCTAAAAAGCAGTATGCAGGTAATATTCAGTCTCCTAGCGGCTCGGCTAGTTAGCTGGATATATTCAGCGTCATGGATAATTCTCTCAATATTCCAATTTTGCCATTTAAATGGATACGTTTTGAGTTATCTATCTAAATGGCTTTTGAATATCAACCTCTACATATCCTGCTAAATCAGATAACCGGATAAGCTGCGCTTTTACACTTATCCAGCTGTCTGACTTAGCCGGATAAATAGTGTTTTAAGACATCCAGCTACGTGACTGCTGCAACTTAGCCAGAGAAGTCAGGATTTTGCTGGATAAAAGTGCGCAGATGATATACCCATGTATTTTTACTTTGAATTTTAAAGGGATACTGAGCAGATTTTACATGCGTTATTTAGACACATTTACCCCATAAGTCGAGAAATTTTCTAAACACGCACGTAACAATAAACTAACCAGTTTTACCAATTAGCCTACTAGTTCACCTAGAACATCTGCAGCTCATGAAGATCCTATTGGCTCTTCAGCCTGAAGTTCCCCAGTTCACCCATACCCCTCACCCAGTCTTTTTTTTTTTTTTTAAGATGTTTACGATCACTTACTCCAGAGTGGAGGAATAGCCTAGTGGTTAAAGCAGCAGTCTATAAACCAGGGACACCAGGGTTTAAATTGTGCTGCTGCATCCTTGGGCAAGTCACTTCACCCTCCATGGCCTCAGCTACAAAAGACTTAGGGGCGGATTTTAAAAAGGTTACGCGCGCAATATACACGCGTAACCCTTTTAACCCCCTCCTGCGCGCGCCGAGCCTATTTTGCATTGGCTCGGCAACGCGTGCAAGCCCCGGGACAGGCGTAGGTCCCGGGGCTCGAAAAAAGGGGCATGGAGAGGGCATGGCCAGAGGCCTCCGCTAGGCCGGGGGATTGCGCGCCGGCACTCGGCAGGCGAAAAATAATAAAGGTAGGAGGGGATTTAGATAGGGCTGGGGTGCGGGTTAGATAGGGGAAAGGAGGGGAAGGGTTGGGCGCACAAATCTACGCCCGCGCGTAAATTCGAAAATCTGGCCCTTAGCCCTCTGAGGACAGGGAAATACCTGTACCCATTACTTGCATGCAGTCTGCTTTGAAGTGCCAGAAAAGCGTAATATAAATCAATCAAATAAATAAATATTGAGCAGGAGTAAATATACACAAATAAGGTGCCAAATTTACATGCATAAATTACTTATAAAATAGCAACCTACTCGCATAAAGGTTGTCCCCTTCCCAGTCTGTCCCTGTGTTACATGCACAAATTTACTCACAGACCCTGATTTACGCTTGTATATAGAGGTTTCTAAAACAGCATATACTCGCGTACCTGCCAGTTTGCATGCCTAAGTGCTATATTTTTTATGAGCGCAACTTTTGAAAATTCACCTTTTAATGTGTATTTCTGTTTGGTTCATTTGCCAAGCCAAAATAAACATTACATTTTTAAAAAGAGATAAACAGAAACATGGCAACCATGTGGACCCACGCCACTCTTTTACCCCTTCTGCAGCTCTCTGAAGATAAAAGAGACAGGAGTAATCCTCAATCACTCTTGCCCAGCTGGCTCTGATTTAAAATGGTGCTGTCCTCATGGCCAGCCAGTGACAGGAGTTTTTATGGCTGTATAACAAGTTTTATGGCTCTGTTACTTTGCATTAAACAGCATAAATGAGAGCCAATCTTTCTTTATTATACAATAATACAAAACATCAGTAATGGTTAAATACCACACTTTACACATATAGGGGCAGATTTAAAAACCTACGCGTGCGGCCTACATTTGTGCGCGCTACCAGGCGCACACTAAAGTACGCCCGATTTTATAACATGCGCGCGCAGCCGCTCGCATGTTATAGAATCGGGTTGGCGTGCGCAAGGGGGTGCACACTAGTGCAACTTGCGCGTGCTGAGCCCTCGGGGAGACCAGCTGGCTTTCCCCGTTCCCTCCCCCCCCCAACCTTCACCGCTCCCCAGCCCTAAAGAACCCCCCCCCCCATACTTTTGTTGTAGAAGTTACGCCTGCCAGAGGCAGGAGTAACTTGCGCACGCTGGCCGACTGTCGGCACACGATTCCCCAGCCCAGTGGCCCTGCAGAGGCCTCTGGCCACCCCCTGCCCACCCCTGGACCGCCCCGCCCCCGCCCATTTTTTAAAGGCCTGAGACTTACTCGCGTCCCGGGGCTTTATGCGCGCCGTTGGGCCTTTTGAAAGTAGGCCCGGCGCGCGTAACTCCCCTATGTGCGTAAAATCTGCCCCATATCCCCCATTCACACCACATACATACACCCACCCCTAATAAAATAACACTTTGAGTGATATTTATATATTCTGTCACATATACAAATTGTACTTATTGTATTATAATAGATTGTATGTGAAATGTACACCGTTGTGATGGTCTATTTTGACTGATGTAACGGTATATAAAACTGAAATAAACTATAAACTATAAACATATAAATTGAAAATCTAAATACAAAAATAGAGGCACAAAATTTCTACAAGCTCAAAGAGTACAATATGCCAGACAGCACTATAGATGAAACATTCAATTGCCCCATAGAGGCAGCAGAATTCTTATGCAAACACTAACAACACAATATATAATGTCCTTTTTCACTTTTTTCCCCCCCAAATCATTCAATGGCTTGCATCAGAAATTCCAGTTTCTGTGCAGAATGTGGAGCAGGCCCCAGCATGCCACGAGTGAACCACATGCCATGTTGTGGGAAAGAGGGGAGAAGGTCTCAGCGTGCCGAGAGCGAAAACAGTGCAGGTGCCAGCGTGTTGCAGGTGGATGGAGGTGCAAGTCCCCGCGTACCGTGAGCAGAGCAGGCCCCAGTGAGAGTGGGTCTGTGAGTACGGGTCATTTGTGTGAGAGACTGCAAGGCTGTATGTAGGGCTATGTGTGTGTGTGTGTGTGAGGGAGCCAATGTGCAGGGGTGTATGAAAGAGAGAGATAGGTAGGCTGTGTGAGGGGTGTATGTATGTATGAGATTGAGTCGGTGAGAGGGGGTAGGTGTCAGAGAGAGAGGGAATATGTGTGTGTGAGAGAGAGAGACGTCAAACTCTGGGAAGGGTGATAAGAGTGGAAGAAGATGAACCTAGTGGGAAAGGGGAAAGATAATGGAGGGTGGAGGAGTTGGGAGACCTGAGACGGCAAAGTGCAAGGAGACTGGCCAGGCGAGCAGGGAAAAATGATGGAAGGGACATTCTTACAATGCACTTCTAGGGAAATTCTGCTCAAAATATTTAAAACTCTGCACCTTTAAGTAATAACTTTTTTCTGTATTACATTTTAAATTAATTACTTAAAGATTGTTATGTATTTTGTGTTATTTTGACCAATATAAAGTATGCAGAATTTTGCAGAATTTTCAATTTTTTTTTACACAGAATTCCCCTAGGAGTAGCTGCTGTTATGTGCCCTAGAACACACACAGTACACCCTCTTACATTACCCTGTGTAAACGCTACTTTCTTTGATGCAAAAAAACCTATCAAATTTATTCGCTCACACAGCCCAATCCTTAGCGGGAAGATTAGCTAATCCTTTAAAATAATCACCTAATCTACTAACAGCAATTACAATAAAATATGTGAATGAAAAATATTTTCTGCAAGAATGTTCAAAACCGCATTCTGTATGCAAGTGAAATTAATAAAGAGCAAACTTCTGTTTAAAATGGAAATGAGGAAGAGATAACCATAATGCTGTAAAAGCCAGTGATAAATGCAATCATTTTCACAGCAAGAATTAAAGTTACACAAGAACCGGACCTTTAAAATACAGACAAACCCTCACCAAAAACAGAACAGAAATGTGCTAACAAAAACTGAACTGGAAACTACAAGCCCAACTGTGTTATGCAGTGCATTAATGGAAAAACAGAAGCACCAATAAAATATTTCAAAACTTCTGATGAATAAAACATGCAATAATTAAATAATGAGCAAAAATTTAAAAAACAATTATTTAAAAACAATGGAAACATCAAATTACACCCGATAATTAAAACTAATAAGGATTACAAAAAATTATCCTGTTTTCCATACCCGGGACCTTTTGACTTCTGGTTACCCTGAGATTAACACGCATTAGGGGAGGTAGGGCCACACAAACTATCTTTCTCTCTCCCTCACTCACACACACATACTATCACATTCATTCTTTCAGACACTCCCTCTCTCATAAGCTTCCACTCACATTTGCTCTCTCTCACACACACAGGTTCTCTCCCTCCACCACATTGTCTGTGTGTGTGTGTGTGTGTGTGTGTGTGCATGCCTGTGGGAGCCTGTTTGTGACACTATAAGCAGGTTTCGTGGTGCAGGGATCTGTCTGCTACAAGACACTGCCAGCTGCCCTCCCACCTTCCTTGCGATCCTAAGTCAGGGAAAAGACAACGTGTATTCTCCTCAGATTTGGCAGGACATAGCATTCAGAAAATAACAACAATTCCTATCTCTAACATCCTGGCCACTAACCACCAGTTTTCCCTAAAGAAAGTTCTGTATCATGGGTAGTAACAAAACAGCCCATAAACGTTAGCCTGTGTAAGATATTAATACTTAAGGCTAATTTACTTACCCCTGATTCCAACTTCAGGCGAAACCTCTCTTCACCTCGGAAGTAGGTTCCGGCTGGAGAGCTGGGAATGTTGGCAGGGGAGAGTCTTGCTTCTCGGGCTTGATACTGGCAGAGCAGGCAGTAGGGATGTGCATTCGTTTTGAAAGTATGTGCAATCTGCAACGGATAGGTCCCTTTTTGTTGCATTCGTGGGTCTGCGAAACGCATGGCGAACCCCCATGAATGAAACATATCATTACCAAATTTTTTGTGCGTCTTAAGGAGTGAATATAAAAAAAACTAACTAAATACCCCACCCTCCTGACCCCCCCCCCAAGACTTGACAAAAGTCCCTGGTGATTCAGCAGGGATCCGGGAGTGATCTCCTGCACTCGGGCCGTCAGCTGCCAGTATTCAAAATTGTGCTGATAGCCTTTGACCTTACTATGTCACAGGGGCTACCGGTGCCATTGCACAGCTTTAATGCTGATTTTAGCCACAACTTTTTCAGGAGTGTTAAGCTGTGTGATAGCTTGCTTTATGGCTGATTGCCTGTTGCAATGTGGTTTTGGTAGTTTGAAGTTCCCAGAGCATCCACCTAGCTATCAGAGACCTCAGGAGAAAGAGAGAGAGAGAACATAGCCATAATGCCATCATCCTAGATACATATTTATATCTCTATGGGAGGAAACTCACCCAAAGATGAGATTTATGCAATGTTCTCTCAACCTAGCTTGATGTTACCCAGGTAGAGAGTCCAATGAGAGAACATTGCACAAATCTCTTCTTTGGGTGAGTTTCCTCACTCCGAGGGTCATCAAATGTTCAAAAGAGAGCACTGTTCTGTTCGTACGTCTCACATTGAATGTCAAAGTGGCCCCTAACCCCCTACACTAATATCTAAACCTCACCTCGAGTTACTAGGTGGGTCTCCCATAGAGGTATAAATACGTATCTAGGGTGATAGCATTATGGCTAGTCTCTCTCTCTCTCTCTCTCTCTCTCTCTCTCTCTCTCTCTCTCTCTCTCTCTCTCTCTCTCTCTCTCTAACATGGACCCCCCAGTGGTTGTATGTCAGAAATACCACATTCTGGCACAAAGTGCAAAAAAGTTATCACAATTTGCATAGGTATTAGTGCACTTTGCAATAAACTCCCTATTATCATAAAGCATGCCCCTTTTCCCATCACATGTGAAATTTACTGCATTTTGATAAATCCAGGCCTTAGTTTGTTCCTCTCTGCTGCATTATATTTGCACAGGAACTGACAAACAGGCACATCTGATAATATATCCTTCAGTGTATCAGGACAAGGCCTTTTCATTTTCCACAGAGACAAGGTTTTGAAGTTTACCTGGGCAAAGCTCTTTTTCTTGCTGTGACAGTGCCTTTTGGGGCCTGTCAGAGTTTGGCCCCAAAAGGCATGATTATAATTCATAATGTGTGCATCACTGGTAAACATGAGATATTTCCCTACAACACACAGGCTCTCACAGGCATGCGCTCATACACATAGGCTCTCATAGACACAGAATATACACACACAGTCTCTAAAAAACAGACATATACATAGACAGACACACACACATACAGGCTCTCGCACAGACACAAAAGTTCTCGCACAATCATACAGGCACACAAGATCTCACACAGACATGCACACAGGCTCTCTCATAAATACTGGGTCTCATACAGACATATATACACATACCCACAAGCTTTCATTCAGACATACACACACACATACAGTCTCTCATACAGACATATATATATATACACACATAGGCTCTCACACAGACAAACACACATACATGCATACAAGTTCTCACACAGACACACTCGCATGCACATAGGCTCTCACAGATATATACACATACACACAAGCTCTCACAAAGACATACACATACAAACACACACAGCCTTCTCTTCGCTTTGTGAGATGGGCTCCACCATGGCCCCACTGCCCTCCCCCGTTACGGGCCGCGGTGGGATGGGGTCCACCATAATCCTGCCAGTCTTCTTCACTTCAGGCCGTGGTGGGATGTGGTTCGTTAAGGCCCAGCCAGGCTTCCTGCACTGGGGGGGGGGGAGGGGCCCAAGCCATGCGTGCATGCAGAAAAAGTTGCGCACAAGTGCATATGTGCAGCTTAGAGTTGCACACATTCGGAAGCGCAGAACTTTTCCCACTCATACGTGGAACTCAAAGGGAACATTAGTGGTGGTCAGCAGCACTGTTGTTCAGGGATAGAGCCAGGGAAAACGTAATAGCTTCCCAAGTTGGTGCACGGCCCACCCCATTTTAAAGTTGGTGGTGCCCAGGCTCCGCTGTGCACTATGGATGGATGCCACGCTCACGCTCATAGCATTCACTTTTTGCTGAAATGGAAACCTTACAAATTTTGGGGTTATTCAGAGGCACCAGGGATTTGTTTTGTTGCAACAAACCAAATCAAAACTGGGCATTTTCAATTTTGGATTCCACAATTATTAAAATGGATGCACATTCCTATTAATCTTTTTATCTGTTTAGTCTCACAACATTCTTAGATAGAAATATGGAAGTATAGTAGAGGAAAAAAATGTGCTAATGATAGGTACTATAGCCTAGCTTTTAGGTCCAGTATATATACCTTACCTTAATTCAGAGAAATTAAAACTTTTAGTTATGCACTGGTCAGGTAAGAGAGAGTTACCCTACAACCATTTACAATTAAATATTAGAACCATATGTTTTGGTTAAACAAAGGTGGTATGATCTAGTGGTTGGTAGAGTGAGTCAAAAGACATCCTGGGATATCAACAAATAAATAAAAAATAAATAAAATGTTGAAGCATCACTTTTGGCACTGACCGTGTGATCCTGGACAATTTTTTTTTTTCCATTGAATGTTTCAATTGCCCAACTGTAATTGTGGAGCAATAACAATATTGGAAGCACCTATACCTTCCAATCCACTTCAAAGGAGGCTTTAGGTACTAAAAACTGCCGTGTGATATCCTGTTTATTACTTGAATGAGACAAAGCACATAATTTCACAGGAGCAGCACCCTCGTCTTTGGAGCTCCCTCCCGGAAAGACATGACTACTTTTACATTAAGCAGAAATTAAAGCCTGCCGAACTGACTAGGGGAAACCGTGTGGGACGTCACGCCTAATTCCCTCACACATGCTGCTGCAATTTAGAGTATTTTGCTATGGAACTATTTATTCTTAGAGCTGAAGCTGTTAGAGCTTAGTCAGATTGTTGATCTTATCTGAGTTAGGCCTTGAGCACACCTTAGATTTGCAGAATCATGATATTTTGCTGCTGCTCTGCCCTGTTTACACTTTTGTAATGAGAAGCTACAAATGGCCAGTTTGTAAGCTAAATTTCTAATATGATGTAATCCGCTTTCATGTTCAAAATGATGGGAAATAAATTCAAACCAATTCTGTAAATATATGAGGCATATATCAAACTCTACTGCTAAGTACCATAATTTCATCTTAGTTATGGCTAAACAATCCATCTCCCTGCACTGAAGTGTGGGTTTTTTGTTCGTTTTTTTTTACCCAAGTATGAAAGTCACCTACTCTATGTGTATCTGATGGCAGGCTCATAGCTAGTTTCAAAACATCAAAGACTTGACTTTGAGATTCTCTTTCTTTCCCTTCCCAGGTATGACAGCTGACTTTCACATTCTATCATGTTTTGTTTATCTTATATCCAAGGTACTGCACATCATCCAGACAGTGATTGACATCGCTACAGAACTTTACTGTCTGATATCTAGATTCAACAAGGTAGAGCCAGAGGAAAAAAAAAGAACAAGAGGCCATACTGTCATGGGAAGGACAAGATTTATAATTTCATCTGTCTTTGCTTTTTCTAATGATTGTTTTTGACCTTTCTTGACCTTTGTGTTGCTCCAGCAGTTGCCGGCATATGGCAAGTAGCTATACAGCTCTCTATGGCAGACATGTTTACTTAGAATATTTCCACCACTATAAAATCATTTCTTGTTGTATAAAAATAGTTTAAAAAGTAAGCCAACAAATTATTTATGTAGCGATGATATGTTACAATGTTAATGACTAAATATGAACGTTCTGGGGGGCCGCTGTTGAACTTAATTAAGATGGCAGCTTGATTTTATCACTCCTCCTCCTCACGGCGCTGTGATTTCAGTCCCTGCCGCCTTCCAGACCCAAATGGTAGCCTACATCTGTTGTTTACAATGGCGGGCCAGCAAAAACGTCAATTCTGAATTGCAATATGTGAAGTCAAGCCTGGTGACTTTTCATTTCCTCCCTGGGCATTCAGTGCGGTGCTGGATGTGTTTTTTCTTTCTGCTTGTGTGTGTTATCCATTTTCGCTTGAATCTCGTTATGTAGTACTGTGGCTCATATAATGAGTCCAAAGTGTAACTTTTCTATTTTACTTGGTTTTTCCACCAAATCATACTGTAGGGCTGGATGCCTAGGAGACTTCTGTTACTGACTCAGATTTATTTTTGTTTTTTTTTTATGTGTGTGGTGGGAGTTTGGTATTAAGCGCTGCCATCTGTTTATTCACTGAACCTCTATTTGTTCTTTCTATTGTAAACTCTAAGGTCTTTCGCTTTTCTAGACCTGTTTTTGTGTGTGTACCTCTGTTCTCTTCTGAGGAAAGATTTCTATTTTCCCTTTTCCCCTGTGTTCTCCGCTGATCTGTTATTTATTTATTTAAAATTTTTATATATCGACGTTCATCAATGATATCACATCGGTTCACAGTGTAACGCAAACAGGCGCCTGGGGTAGTCTCTTCCTCTGATTTATCTGCAAAGTGTCTCATACTATCTTGTGAACCAGTACCCCTCCTATAGCTGTTAATTCTTCTCCTCTAAAGATCCTTAGCCTAATAGTTAATGGGTTTAATCACCCAATTAAAAGGAAAAAAGTGCTACTACCTTAAAAAAAATCCATTTGTCTGGGGGGAAGCCTTAAAACTTAAAACACAATGGATAGGGGAGCACTGCTATTCTGCCTCGCTCAAGAAGAATGGAGTAGAAACCCTATTTAGAAAGTCCCTTAATGCCAGTATACTCTCTCAGGAAGCGGATTTGGAAGGGAGGTGGGTGAAATCTGAAGTCTTTCTTTGCCAGGACACCTCTGGTATTACCTGTTTCGAGTGCAAGGGGTCTCTTGATAGGTTTAAATACCTTCGCACATGTTATAAAATCGGACGTAGATTTGTACGCGCCAGGTTGCGTGCACAAATCTACGCCCGCACACAATTCTTAAAATCCGGCCCAGAATGTCCTTAAAGATTTGCAAGTGGAATTAGGTCTCATAGATCCCTGGTGTGTTTTGCATCCCACAGCAAAAGATTATATTTTCTTTTCCTCTCCTCACAAGACATACTCTCGCGCAGATTATTTTTTAATTTCGAAATCTCTGACGCCTGAAATCCCAAATGCAGAGATTTTGCCCATATTGATCTCTGACCATGCGGCTATCACTCCGTCTCTCCTACCGCTTCCCCCACAATGTAGATCCCCTATATGACACTTCAGTTCTGCTTTACTGGAGGACCCTTCTTTTTGGACACAGCTTCGTATCTCTAACTTAGAATATTTTAAAGATAATGATACTGATGCTATTCCTGCGTCTATAATCTGGGATGCATTCAAGGCACCCATCAGAGTACGATTATTAGCTATTCAGCCCATTGCAATAAAACTTGAAAGGCTGAAATAACACGCTTGAGAGATTGGAGACAGAGCGTATACGTATGGGCTCTATCGACTGCCTGCTCCAACTCAGTAAGTTGAAATACCAATATTATTCCCTGCTTAGCCAACAGGCTGGTCAGCAAATTTCACTCAAAAAGAGCTAAATATTTTTCTGATAATAATAAATCAGGTAAGACTCCTGACACAATACCTGGCCGTAAAGAAAAATAGAACCAAAATCTTTGCTATCAAACCACCTCAGAACCAGATGCTATTGCTTACCCATAATGATGAGATCATGGAACAATTTAAACAATACGATGCCTCTCTTTACTCCTTGGAGGTTTCTAATGCAGACCGCCAGCGAGAGCCTTTCCTTTTCCAGTTGCACCATCCAAACATGAGCATGGCTGACAAAACGTTTTTGGATTCACCATTTCAAGTTAAGGAGATAGAAGGGGCAATGAACACTCTTCCCACTTGTAAGTAACCTGGTCCTGATGCCTATATGGTAAGTAGCTAATCAGCTCTCTATGGCATACATGTTTACTTAGAATATTTCCACCACTATATAGAGCATTTCGAAACAAATTGTCCCTCAGACTTTGAAGCTATATCTCTCCTTTTTTTTTTTCTTCTGGAAAGGCAAAGGGCAGCTTTTCTGAAGCCAGTATTGTTTTATTGAAAAAAAGCTGGCAGGGACCTCCTCTTGGTTCAAAATTACAGACCAATTTCACTCTTAACGCGGACTGTAAAATTTACTTTATAGTCCTAGCTACATGCCTGAATTCAGTCCTTGGGGATTTGATTCATCCTGACCAAACTAGTTACCTAAATGGAAGGAATATATTCAACAATGCACATCTCTTTCATAACGTTATTCATATTGCTCAAACTCAGATTATGCCCAACTTTGCTATGTTGATAGATATAGTGAAAAAGTTTTTGATTGGTTAGAACGGGCATATATGTTTAGAGTTTTGGACCTGTTTGGTTTTGGAACTGACTTTATACAGTATATTAGAGTCCTTTACAGTAATCCTACCTCATGACTGATGGCAAATAGCACCCATTCAGAGAGTTTTTTGCATTAAGACAGGGCATGTGCCAGTGATGTCACCTTTTCTCCTCTTCTTCTCATCCTTTCTTTGGAACCTCCCCTTCTGGCTTTACATCAGAACTTAGGTATTCAGGGAATCACACATGGTCAGCACATCTGCAAGGTAATTTACTATCCAGATGATCTTTTATTATTTCTATCTTCCTCGGACAACTCTCTTACTAAACTCTTAACTTTGTTTTCTAATGTTTCTGTTTTTTCCTGATATAAAGTAAACTGCGATAAAACGTAATTAATACCATTGACCATTTATAGGACACCTCTGGTATTACCTGGTTTAAATACCTTGCCTGAAAGATGGCTGATATTCAGTCTTGCCTGTCACACCTTGTTGAGGACACTGCCAGCAGATGGACCCCCCTTCACTTTTCTTGGTGAGGGGAGACATGGACATAGAATTGATAGTGCACATTGATGCCATGCACCACTAATTTGGAAAGCTATTGCATCTTCCCAGGCTCTCCCCCTAGAACAACGGTGCTGCTGACCACCACCACTAATGTCCCCTTTAAGCAGCATGCCCGCGCTGGAAAAGTTCTGTGCTCACGCACGCCTGCAGCTCTAAGCTACACATGTGCGCTTGTGCACAACTTTTTCTGTGGGCGTGAACAGCTTGCCGCTCTCCCAGTGCAGGAAGCCTGGCTGGGCCGTGGCAGAGCCCATCCCGCTACTGCCCGAAATGAAGGGGAGGCTGGCAGGGCTGGGGTGGATCCCATGCTGCAAAGGCCCGAAATGAAAAGGAGGCTGGAGGAGCATGGGTGGACCCCATCCTGCAACAACCCGAAACAAAGAGGAAGCCAGTGAGGCCATGATTGAAGAATAAGCTGGTAGGGCATGGCCCGAAGCAGAGGCTGTGTGTGTTTGTGTGTGTATATATGTATGTTTGTGAGAGCTTATGTGCATGTGTGTGTGACTGTGTGAGATAAGAACATAGGAACATGCCATACTGGGTCAGACCAAGGGGTCATCAAGCCCAGCATCCTGTCTCCAACAGTGGCCAATCTAGTCCATAAGAACCTGGCAAGTACCCAAAAACTAAGTCTAATCCATGTTACCGTTGCTAGTAATAGCAGGGGCTATTTTCTAAGTCAACTTAATTAATAGGTAATGGACTTCTCCTCCAAGAACTTATCCAATCCTTTTTTAAACACAGCTATTCTAACTGCACTAACCACATCCCCTGACAACAAATTCCAGAGTTGAATTGTGCGTTGAGTGAAAAAGAACTTTCTCCAATTAGTTTTAAATGTGCCACATGCTAACTTCATGGAGTGCCCCCTAGTCTTTCTATTATCCGAAAGAGTAAATAACCAATTCACATTTACCCGTTCTAGACCTCTCATAATTTAAACACCTCTATCATATCCCCCCTCAGCCGTCTCTTCTCCAAGCTGAAAAGTCCTAACCTCTTTAGTCTTTCCTCATAGGGGAGCTGTTCCATCCCCTTTATCATTTTGGTCGCCTTTCTCTGTACCTTCTCCATCACAACTATATCTTTTTTGAGATGCGGTGGCCAGAATTGTACACAGTATTCAAGGTGCGGTCTCACCATTGAGCGATGCAGAGGCATTATGACATTTTCCATTTTATTCACCATTCCCTTTCTAATAATTCCCAACATTCTATTTGGTTTTTTAACTGCTGCAGCACACTGAGCCGACGATTTTAAAGTATTATCCACTATGACGCCTAGATCTTTTTCCTGTGTGGTAGCTCCTAATATGGAACCTAACATCGTGTAACTACAGCAAGGGTTATTTTTCCCTATATGCAACACCTTGCACTTGTCCACATTAAATTTCATCTGCCATTTGGATGCCCAATCTTTCAGTCTTGCAAGGTCTTCCTGAAATGTATTACAATCCGCTTGTGATTAAACTACTCTGAATAAGTTTGTATCATCCGCAAATTTGATAACCTCACTCATCGTATTCCTTTCCAGATCATTTAAATATATATATATTGAAAAGCACCGGTCCAAGTACAGATCCCTGAGGCACTCCACTGTTTACCCTTTTTCACTGAGAAAATTCACCATTTAATCCTACTCTCTGTTTCCTGTCTTTTAACCAGTTTGTAATCCACAAAAGGACATCGCCTCCTATCCCTTGACTTTTTCGTTTTCTTAGAAGCCTCTCATGAGGGACTTTGTCAAACGCCTTCTGAAAATCCAAATACACTATATCTACTGGTTCACCTTTATCCACATGTTTATTAACCCCTTCAAAAAAATGAAGCAGATTTGTTAGGCAAGACTTCCCTTGGGTAAATCCATGTTGACTGTGTTCCATTAAACCATGTCTTTCTATATGCTCTACGATTTTGAGCTTGAGAATAGTTTCCACTATTTTTCCTGGCACTGAAGTCAGGCTCACTGGTCTATAGTTACCCAGATTGCCCCTGGAGCGTTTTCTTAATATTGGGGTTACATTGGCCACCCTCCAATCTTCAGGTACAATGTATGATTTTAATGATAGGTTACAAATTTTAACTAATAGATCAGAAATTTCATATTTTAGTTCCTTCAGTACCCTAGGGTGCATACCATCTGGCCCAGGTGATTTGCTACTCTTTAGTTTGTCAACTGGCCTAGTACATCTTCCAGGTTCACAGTGATTTCGTTCAGTTCGTCTGACTTATCACCTCTGAAAACCATTTCCGGAACTGGTATCTCCCCAACATCCTCATTAGTAAACACAGAAGCAAAGAATTCATTTAGTCTTTCTGCAATGGCCTTATCTTCCCTAAGAGCCCCTTTAACCCCTTGGTCATCTAATGGTCCAACCGACTTCCTCAGAGGTTTCTTGCTTCTGATATATTTAAAAAAGTTTTTATTATGAGTTTTTGCCTCTATGGCCAATTTCAATTCAAATTCTCTCTTCGCCTTTCAGATGTTTTGACATTTAATATTTTTATTAACATGGTTTTAATATGATGTTTTATATCTCCAATTTTATTGTTTGATGTTTTGAGAGGAATGATGATGTTTCTGTTTTTCCTTTGCTGCACTACATAGCAGAGCTGGACTTGTTTCTAGTTCAGTTTTTGTTGGCATATTTCTAGTCTGTATTTGGTGAGGGTCAGTATGTATTTTAAAGGTCCTGAGCACGGGAGTGAAAAGCCTGTGTGTGTGTGTGAATGAGAGAGGATGGGAGTAAGAAGCCTGTGTGTATGTGTGTATGATGAGAGCATGGGAGTGGATAGCTTGTGTGTGTATGTATGTATGAAAGAAAGCATGTGGGTATGAGAGACAGTTGATGTGAGAAAGAGCATGTGGGAGTGGAAACCTGTATGTGGGTGAGAGCATTTAAGAGAGCCTGGGTGTGTGTATGTGGCAGTAGAACCTTTGAGTGAGAGTGGGAACCTGTGTGTGTGAGTGGGAGCCTGGGTAAAAGAGAGTGTGTGGGAGTGGGAACCTGTGAGCGAGAGTCTGCATGTGAGAGAGAACATTTGAGAGTGGGAGCATGAGCGGGAGCCTGTGTGTATTTGAGAGAGAGCATGCAAGAGTGGGAGCCTGTGTGAGAGACATCATGTGTTTGAGAGCGTGCATGTGAGAATGTGTGTGTATGAAGGAGGAAGGAAAGAAGATAAGAGGAGAGAGAAGAAACAGAATAAAAGAGATCCTGAAAAAGGAATTAGGAAAAGACAGACTAGGGGAACAAAGAGACTGGGACCAACTGATTAGAAAAATAGGATCAGACAACAAAGGTAAAAAAATATATATTTTGACTTTCAGCAATTGGATGTTTCTGTTTTCAGCATCTTTAGGAATGTGCATTCCTTATATATTTGTATTTTACTGTTTCTTCAGTACTGCAGTGCTCATAGGTTTCCATTTGTCTGCATGTTTGTTACTAATTTGTAATCCCTTATTAGGTAAGGGTCTGTCTGTATTACAAATGTGTGACAATAAGGTATTTTTAATGCTGGTAAGTGTTTGATATAATAGAATTAAAATATTTTAAAGCATCACTCATGATGAAACTACTTAGAAATCCATTGTCAGATGCTCTCTAAGGCATTATTTATTGGTAAGAGTACAAATAGTAGGGTCTAGACTTGTACATCAACTGCCCACTCATGTTAACCTTGGGTCCCCCAAAAAATTAATTTCTGGCTATGCCACTCTACCCGAGCATGAAACTTCCACCCTTTATGTGGGGAATTCCCATAATTGTGGCCACTCTTTTCCATCCAGCTCAGTTGGAACACATGCTGGTACTATGAGCCTTCATTCGCAACTGCCCGTGGATTTTTTTCCCCAATTTTAAAATCATGGGCAGTCGTCCACATGTTTGTTATAGAGAGAATTTGTGCAAGCAGAAGTAGATTCATGCAAAAAAAAACAAAACAAGAAATGATGGCAATTTTTAAAGGCACTTACTTGGGTAAAATGACCTGATTGAAAACTCTCTTCCTGAAATATGGCTAAAATTACAGATGGTTTCCACAGGGTGTGCACTTTTAGCCACATTACAAAGCAGCATTCTTGTTCAGGGAGAGATTGCCTAAAGGTGCATGTACATATGGAGGTTGATATTCAAAAGCCATTTAGACGGATAACTGAAAAGTTATCCGTCTAAATGGCTCCCCGATGATATTCATCAAGTTATGCGGTTAGAATTTAACCATATAAGTCAGGGACATTCTGGGGGTTGGTGGGAGGCGTTTCCAGGCAGAGCAAAGTTAGCCGCAAAAGTTATGTGGCTAACTCCAATATTCAGAGTTAGCTGCTTAACCTATGGGGCTAACTCTGGTCAGGCCATAGGCTGTCCTAAAGTTAACCAGATAGACATAACTGGCAAACTTAAGATAACCGGGTATATTCAGTGGCATGACACCACCGTTGAATATACCCTGCTAGTTAGTCAGATATGTTTATCCAGCTAACTAGCCAAGCCGCACAGTGGCTGAAAATGAACCTCATGATTTTTAATGATAAATGCACTAATTTGCCCTCAAAACCCCTACTACCCATGTAAATATGTAAAAAGTATATGAGCTCGGTCTGGCTTCAAAGTCCAAAAAATGCATTGCTTTGCTTCCCTCATAAACGTTAATGGGACTGAATCAAATGAGTAGAATTAATTTGGATTATGTTGTGGACCTCAACCTTTCAGTTAGTTTGATCTGAAACAAACCAAAAATTTATTTATTTTATTTATTTTATTTTATTTTATATACCGGCAACCGTTTGCACATCGTGCCGGTTTACAGATAACTTACAACCAAGGATATATAGGCAAAGCCTTTACAAAGAACAGTTTGTAACAATAAACTCAGTAACATAGCAATAAACAAGATAAAAAGGTGGGGAGGAGAGGTATATAGATAGACAAGACAAAGGGAGGGGGAGGGGGGAGGGAGAAAAGGATACATAAGGAAAAGATATGTACAGGGGATGTTTTTCAATTCAGATTCAAATGAATGCACATCTTCACTGTCTATTAAAAACTAATTAACCTAGAGGCTACCATAGTTTATTTATTTATTTACTTTTATATACCGATGTTTCATGAGAACATATCAAATCGGTTTACATTAGTTAACAAATATTCATTCAAAAATATCTGCATTTCCAAAATGAAAAGATGAAAATACAAAGTTTCACAATAGACTAATAATATAAACTTTCCAAAAAGGGGTCTGTCATGGACATGGTCTGAGCTGGGCATTCCTGGATTTCAACTTCAAATTTGCTCGAACGTGTCGTGAAGCTTGCTCCATTTTGGCTCCTCCCCGCTGCACTGAGCATCCCTGCCAGAAGTTCCCGTGGATGAGATCAAAGGCAGCAGAGATTTAAGCAGCGTTTCCGCTACAGTACTCTGCCTCGGCAACGAGCTGTGAGTAATGCTTGTTATTATATTGCATTGTGCTGTTTGCTCTGTTTTCTGTGTTTCCCTGCCTCTTGGTTTGTCTTGTGAGTTCCTCCATGTGTAAGTTCTGTCTTTGGGCTCCCCTGTGGTCTTGACCCTTTGCCTGTTCTCTGGATTGGATTATTTCCTGCCTGCTTTGACCCCTTGTCTGGTTTGGATTGTTTTCTGCCTGCCTCAACCCTTGCCTGGACTCTGGATTGGATTGTTTCCTGCCTGCCTTGACCCCTTGTCTGGACTGGATTTTTCTCTACATGCTCTGATCCTTGCTGGATGCAGGATCATGATTGCCGCTGTATTCCAGAGAAGTTGTCTGATTTCAGACAGGTTGACTTCTGCTTGTCCTGATTTCCTATTTGACCTTGCCAAGGACTGTTCTACTGTCTCTGTTCAAGATAAGACTGTTACTTCCTCCCATTGGAACCACAAAAATCGTAACAGTTTACCGAGGCCATGGATCCAGGAGATTTAACAGCCTTAGAATCCATTCTTGGCCTTCCAACTCAAGTGCAGCAACAGCAGAGAGTTCTGGACCAAGTGACAGAGGTTCGTGAGAGGCTCGAATGGACACACTTGCCATAGCCACGCCAACACCGGTTCCTTTCAGTTCACCTCCTTGTGCAGTTCTTCAACTTCCCCATCCTCCTCATTTCAATGGAGATCTTCGACAATGCAGAGGATTTATCAACCAATGCAAAATGCACTTTTCACTCTAGGCACCACTATTTCCCTCTGACAAAACTAAGGTTACCTTCATCCTTTCTTTATTATAGGGCTCAGCTCTAGCATGGGCATCTCCACTTTGGGAATTAAATGATTCCTTGTTGGACATTTTGGACCAATTTCTTCGGGATTTTCAGTTGGTCTTTGATGAGCCAGGACGATCGACCTCTGCTGTTACAAATTAATCAGGGCTCTTGCTCTGTGGAACAGTACACCATCCAGTTCCGAATGTTGGCCACTGAATTTCAGTGGGGAGAGGATAATCTTATAGCCATTTTCTGTCAAGGACTATCAGAATCTGTAAAGAATTAGTTGGCTGCATGAGAACCACCAGATTCTTTAGAAGAATTGATCTGATTGGCAATTTGTTTGGACCTTCGTTTTCAGGAAAGGTCTAGTGAGAGAGTGTCCCTTCGCTGAACAGTATGACTAGCACCCACATTTCAACGCCCAGTTCTCCCTACCAAACCTCATGAATCATGAACCATTTCCGACAAACCCATGCAAATAGACCAAGCTAGGTTCTCACCTGAAGAATGACAGCAATGTTGGGAACACAATCTCTGTTTATATTGTGTGGGAGTTGGCCATTATGCGGTGTCATGTCCCTTGAAACCAGGAAAGTCTCAGATCTAGGGTTGGTAGGAGAGGCCACCCTGGGTCATTCAATTCCCTCTTCGCAGATTCTAATCCCAGTAAGTCTTTCTTTGGATAAAGGCTCAATACATCTTCAAGCCTTCCTAGGGGCGGATGGAAAGTTCATTGAAGAAAGTATTGTTCAGCAGTACCAAATTCCCACAGAATCACTGATCTTACAGTACCTGCAGTCTCAGGGAAACCTCTGGCAGAAAGAATCTCTATGACAATTGGTCTGTTTCATCAAGAAAAAATAAATTTTTATGTGCTACCTTCCGCAGTCAACCAAATAATTTTGGGATTACTATGGCTGCTGTTAACCAACCTCACATTGACTGGAGTTCCTTGCAGTTGGTGAAATGGAGCTGAAGATGCCATATAGATTGTCTGATTCAAGTAAGGGCACCAGTACTCAACATTCAACTATCAGTTCCAGCCCTACCAGGATTACCCGCTCAGTACATTAAATTTGCTGATGTCTTTTTAAAACAGCAGGCCGAGACTCTACCCCCACATCAAGATTATGACTGTGCCATTGAACTACTTCTTGGAAAATGCCCCCTTGGGGAAGAGTATACTCATTATCAGTTCCAGAAACTGAGGCTATGAATCAATATATCCAAGATAACTTGTCTAGGGGACTAGCAGACCATCTTCATCCCTGGCAGGAGCCGGGTTCTTTTTTGTTGGGAACAAAGATGGGTCTCTATAACCTTGCATTGACTACTGAGGTTTAAACACCATTACTAAGAAAAATTGATATCCCCTACCACTCATATTGGAGCTCTTTGATCGACTCAGAGGAGCTTAGATATTTACTAAACTAGATCTACAGGGAGCCTATAATTTGATTCGTATTCGAGAAGGAGGTGAATGGAAAACTGCCTTCAACACATGCGATGGCCACTACGAATATTTAGTTATGCCACGATGAAATACATATTTTGAGAACTTTTATATTCACACGTTGCCATATATTTAGATGATATTCTTTTCCAAGAGGGTAAACCAGCATCAGGACCATGTATGACAAGTTCTCCAGCGCCTGCATGAAAATAAATTATATGCCAAGCTAGAAAAATGTGTTTTCCACCAAGAAGAATTACTTTTCTTGGGATACATAATTTATCATACCGGATTACAGATGGACCCAGAAAAGTCAATTCTGGAGTGGCCTCAACCAGTGGGCCTCAAGGCTTTACAATGTTTTTTTGGATTTTCAAATTAGTATCATCAGTTCATTCCTGGATATTCCTCATTAGCATAGCTACTTATGGGTTTAAACCAAAAAGGAGCTGATGTACGAAATTGGACTCCAGAAGCGATTCAAGCCTTCCAACAGTTAAAGGAAGAGTTCATCAAGAATCCCTGCTTACAACATCCAGACCCTACCAGGCCATTCCTCATTGAGGCGGATGCTTCTGCGGAAGGAGTTGGATCAATTCTTTTGCAACCAGATGCAGCGGGGAAATAAATTACCTGTGCTTATTTTTCAAAACAATTTCCCCCAACTGAGAAAAACTATTCCATGCCATCAAATTAGCATTAGAAAAATAGTCATTTACTGGAGGGAGCCAAAAATACCATTACAATTTACACCGATCACAAGAATCTGGCATATCTCTCTCATGCTCAATGGCTAACTCCTCGACAAGAATGAACTCTATTTTAGTCATTTTGACTTTAATTTGTGCTTTTGCCTGGCAGAGAAGAATCATTGGGCAGATACCTTATCCAGAATTTTTTTTCCTGATGAAACTCCTGACTTACCTTGTTACATTATTGATCCAGCTCGAATTATGGTTGCTTCAACTTTCACAGTCCCAGTGGGGAAGACAGTTGTTCTTAAACATTTGCGGGAACAAGTTCTTCAGTGAGCCCATAATTCTCACCTTACAGGACATTCAGGACTTCAATGAACTAAGGAACTTCTCTCCTGTCACTCTTGGTGGCTGCAGTGGGAAAATGATGCTAAATGATATATGGAATCCTGTCCCACATGTGCAGCCCACAAGAGTTCCCAGACTCGGCCTTGGGGTCTACTTCAACCAGTGCCAGAGAATCCTTGGACCCATAGCATCACTGATTTTATCACAGATTTACCCTCCTCAGAAGGGAATAATATGATTTGGGTAGTGGTTGATTGATTTTCAAAAATGGCCCATTTTATTGCCCTCCCTGGATTACCATTAGCACCAGAGTTAGTGCGATTGTTTGCAGCATGTTTTTTGAATTCAGGGACTTCCTTTTTACATCTTATCTGACAAAGAAGTTCAGTTTACTGTACACTTTGGAAAGGTCTTTGTAAAAAATTTGGAATTCAACTTGATTTTTCTTCTGTGTATCATCCTCAAACCAATGGACTGACAGAGCGAACTAATCAATCACTTAAACTTTTTTACGATGTTATGTGAACCAGCGTCAAGACGATTGGTCCTCATTACTCTTATGGGCCTAGGTATGTCACAATAATCATGTTAACCAAGCCACAGGAACTTCACCCTTTTATCTGTTTTCAGACGACATCCCCATTACCCATTGCTACAACTTTATCATATCCAGCTGTCAATCTCGCTATTCAATAATTACTTGAATTATGGCAGAATATTCATAGACTTTTGGAACAAGCTGTGGATCGTGCTAAAAAACAGGCAAATTTATCTCTTTCTCTTTTTATGAAAATGTAATACTTTTTCAACTCTCAAATCTGAAACTTCTCCCCACTGTAAAATGGTTAAAATTTAGTCGCAAATAATACTTATCAAAATAAAACAGTCCCAATTCTCATACCTCTCCTGCAGTCTTTTTAAATATCTTAGATGTCCTTCCGGAAACTGGGTTGGCATTTTCCTCCTAAATGAGGAATACTTGAGTTAGCAAAATAGTCTTGAACACTACCTTAAACTCCTTCCCTCTGGTAATGGATGGGAATCCATTCCTCAAAGATGACACCTTTACCCTTCAGATTCTATGCAGTTGAAGGACACCTCAAATAAAAATCAACAGGATAGCCAACCGGAAGGGTGGAAAAACTTCTTGTCAAAAAAAAAAAAAAAGAGAGAGAGAGAGAGAGATAGGGCCGGATTTTCAAAAGGTTACGTATGTAAAGGCCTGGCGACGTGCGTAAAGCCCCGGGATGCGTGTAAATCCTGGGGACTTTACTAAAGAGATGGTCCGGGGGTAGGGCGTGGGTGGGGCGGGGTGGTCCGGGAGTGGGGTCAGAGGCTCCTGGCACAGCAGCCATCTGCTGCTGTGTCTGGGATCGCATGCCGGCAGTCGGCCAGTATGCGCAACTTACTTCAGCCCCAGGATCATGTGCCGGCAGGCGCAAAAGGTAAGACAAAGGTCGGGGTGGGTTAGAGTAGGGCTGGGGGGGAAGGTTAGGGGAAGGGATGGGAAGGTCAGGCTGGGGGAAGGGATCGGGGGAAGGCAGCGCAGCTCGGCGCACGCATGGTGCACAATTGTACACCCCCTTGCACCCTGGATTTTATAACATGCATGCACCTGCGCGCACATGTTATAAAATCGGGCATATATGTGTGTGCACACATGTACACCTGCGCGCAGTCACGCACCCTTTTAAAATCTACCTCTAATCTCTCTATACCCCCCTACAAATATGCTTCATTTCTTTGGTAAGAAAACCAAGGTTTCCGTACATATATCTGTTATTTAAGGTATTTTTTTACTTGTTGTAAACTGCTTTGGCTTGAAATTTATTCAAAAAAGGTGGTCTATAAGTATAACATAACAAAACATATAAAACTTAAAGGAAGGGAACTCAAAAGGAATGTAAGATCCGAGGCAGCATGGCTTACCAGAGGAAAATCATGTCAGACAAATCTGATCAACTTCTTTCATTGGGTGACTAGAGAATTGGATCAAGGAAAAGTGCTAGACATAGTATGCTTGAATTTCAGCAAAGCCTTTGACATGTTTTTGCACAGAAGACTTATAAATTGTGCACCTTTGGTATGGATCCTAGAGTGACTGACTGGGTTAGAAACTGGCTGAGTG
Organism: Rhinatrema bivittatum; assembly: GCF_901001135.1. Taxonomy (NCBI): domain Eukaryota; kingdom Metazoa; phylum Chordata; class Amphibia; order Gymnophiona; family Rhinatrematidae; genus Rhinatrema; species Rhinatrema bivittatum. The sequence goes on from NC_042623.1 coordinate 204,185,416, forward strand.
GAAGGTTGCAAAGGGTAATGGTAAATGGATTTTTCTCTTAGAATGTGGTTGTTACTAGCTGTATGCCTCAGGGATCGGTCTTTGGATCTGTTCTTGTCCATGAAGTTGGCGTGGGGCACATTTAAAACTAATCGGAGAAATTTCTTTTTTACTCAACGCACAATTAAACTCTGGAATTTGTTGCCAGAGAATGTGGTTAGTGCAGTTAGTATAGCTGTGTTTAAAAAAGGATTGGATAAGTTCTTGGAGGAGAAGTCCATTACCTGCTATTAAGTTCACTTAGAGAATAGCCACTGCCATTAGCAATGGTAACATGGAATAGACTTAGTTTTTGGGTACTTGCCAGGTTCTTATGGCCTGGATTGGCCACTGTTGGAAACAGGATGCTGGGCTTGATGGACCCTTGGTCTGACCCAGTATGGCATTTTCTTATGTTCTTATGTTCTTATATTTTTGTGAGCGACATAATGGAAGAGTTGTTGGGAAAGTTTTCTTTTGCCAATGATACCAAAATCTGTAACATGGTGGACAGCAGGGGAGGAGTGGAAACATGAGGAGGGATCAGGCAAAACACAAGGAATGGTATAAGTTCTGTTACCTAAGATTTAATGCTAAAAAATGCAGAGTAATGTATTTAGAATGCAAAAACCCAAGGGAAAGGTACAGTATTACAGGTGAATTCTTCTAAGCACAAAGGAAGAGTGGGATCTTAAGATGGCCAGACAAGTGGATAAAGTGATGGTAAAAGTGAGAAAAATGCTTGGCGGCATAGGGAGAAGAATAATTAGCGGAAAAAGAGAGGTAATATTACCCCTGTATAGGTCCTTGGTGAGTCCTCAAGTGGAATACCTTGAACAATTCTGGAGACCACAACTTCAAAAGGATATAAACAGGATGGTCCAGAGAGAGGCTACTAAAATGGTCAGTGATCTTCATTCTAAAGCATATGGGGATAGACTTATTGATCTAAAAATGTATTCCCTAGAGAAAGCACAGAGGAGATATGATAGAAACATTCAAATATCTCAAAGGTTTCCATGGCACAGGAGGTGAGCCTTTTTCAGTGGAAAGGAGGCTCTGGAATGAGGGGGTCATGAGATGAGGGTGAAAAGGGGGTAGATTCAGGAATAATCTTAGGAAATATTACTTTACAGTGAGGGTGGTCAATGGGTGGAACAGCCTCCCAGTGGAGTTGTTGGAGACAAAAGCAGTATCTGAATTGAAGAAAGCATGGGATAAATACAGGGGATCTCTAAGGTAGTGATAAGAATTATAATCCTAAATTAATTGCATGGATGGGCAGACTGGATGGGTCATACAGTCTTTTTCTGCCATCATCTTTTTATGTTTCTATGGAATGTGAGAAAATTATTTTTCACTGAAAGGGGAGTAGACACTTGAAACCGAATTCTAGCAGAGGTTATAGGAGCCAAGACGGAAGCAGAATGCAAGCTTGTTTGGAATAGACACAAAAGGACTTTATTGACGGCAAGAGGGAAAAGAAGACCAGAGATAAATTAAGAACTGTTACAGCACAGTAGACGGGTAAAAATGGACGGAATTGGCAAAATGAATCAAATGGTCTTTTTCTACTGGCATCTTCTGTATTTCTGTGTTAATTAAGTAGATGCGCTACCATAAATGTTTTCTTTGCAATTGCTGAATTTGATATTAGTAAAAGGACATGATGGCACTAAGAAGGAAATGTGAATCTATGAAGGATACTTTAAAAAAATAAAAATCTGAGGTTGTTTTTCCCATGATCTCAACTACATCAAGTAGCAAATATATACTGGAGTGTTTGAACATCCCTAGCAAAGGCCTTCCATCTTTAGTTAGAGATTTTCTCTCATGTAAGCAATTTGTGGGTGATTCCAGCTCTTCAGCTGAATGTACTAATGGAGATGCCTCACAGGAGTGAGATGTGGTTACTCCTTTTGTGGATGGAGAGATCTGTGAGGTTGGTTTTCCGAGCACTGGGTTCTAAAAATCCCACTTCAGTGATACCCTGCTAAATGTCAGTTTCAATTTATATCTTTTGGGATCCAGATAATTCTGAGTTTGAACTCTGCTGAGCCCCAGGCAGAATTTATATTGGATATAACTTTTTCTAGTGCATGTCTTTTTTTTCTTCTTACTTTCCCCTCTGAGGTCTTCAAATACTTTACACTTGCCTTGCTATATCTGTGCAATTTTTCTTTCTTTTTTCCTGGTTCAATTTATGAAACTCACCCTCCCTTGCAGGATTTACTTTTGGCCAGTTGTATATATAGTTGATTTTTTGTATTCTTCTTTTTCTTTGCTTTGGGTTTAAAATTATCTTGCTCTATATGATTTAAAAAATGTATTAAAACATTAAGTCCTCAATTTCAGAAAAGTTGAGCCTTGTGAATGTTTTTGCTGTAATCTGCCTAATAAAATTTGATTGAATGAGGTAGAATATAAATGTGTTAAATAAATATATTTACAGTAGCTTCACATTGAGGTATTTACTATTGCAAAAGGATATTTTCAAAGATAGAAACTGGATATTAGCCATGACCGAAAACTAGCATAGACAGAAAACATAATGAGAAATCACATGTATCAAGAAATTTAACAAAAACATAGAAATAAAATGTCCCAGGATTAATTCCTTCAGAGATATAAGTATGTAAGTTCACAAAACTTGGAAAGAGGATTCAAACATCCAGGGTAACAAAACATAGACAAGCAGATATCTGAAACCAATTATCTGCACTAGCGTCAATGGAATGTTACGTGATCAACATCACCGCATCAACATCTGCCCAAGTGGAGGTAATACATCTGTATCTTCTATCTCAGAGGCCCCAGAATTGGGAGATTTGTGCTGTAGGAGTCTAATCAAATGATCTAAGTCTGTAAAAAATAAATGTATTCCCAACATATTTAATAATATATTTACAGGGAATTGTAAAAATAAATAGCAAGGACCAATAGAAATCACCCAACTAAGATGTTTTAATTTTATTCTTAAATAAAAAGTAATTTTTAGTTGAATATTTTTTACAGACAGCCTTACTATTTTCTTAATGTAGTCTTCCCTGTTAAATCTACATAGCATTTTGCGTTTTATAGGCCATGAATGCTCCTGGAAGGGACATAGGCTCTTTCAGATGATTTATATAGTCGAATTATAGCGATGATAAGCATTTACTGCTCAGTAAAGTAGTTAATGCTGAGCCCCAAGGGTAGTGGGGAACTGAAGCCGTTACTGCACAGTGGTACTTCAGCAAGAATCAGCAGCATTTTGACCCTTTGCTGTGCATTTACATCAGTTCACTTGGTCTATAAGAAGGTGAACATTTGCTCAATGTAGCCCAAGGTAAACAGCTATTATGAACACGTTACAACCTTTCACAGCAGAACAAAGATTTGACTAATGTACCTGTAAAAGAATCACTTATCATGTTAAGATAAAATTACTAGGGATGTGTTTCTTTTTTTTTCATTTCATGGTTTGGTTCGGGTCCTCTGCGGATAATTTCGTTTTTCCTTGTGGTTTGTTTTTTTTTGTGATTCTCGAATTTCATGTTACTGCACACTAATATTCTGTTTGCTTTTTTTTTTTTTACCACTACAGCACAATCAAAATGGCTTCTTTTTTACTCATGTAGAAGTACATGTGAAATGGTAAGTACATGTGTTCTTCCGACCTTCGGAAAATTTTCTCACCATGCACAAGAACAACCAATATGCATGTATATCCTATTTTATGTTCACAACACTCATGCACTTCTTTGAAAACTGACCCCATAAACTCTTGTCCATACTTCCCTCTAAAAATGAAAGCACAAAAAGTGTTCTCTTTTTATTTGTATACAGTCAGCCAAGAAGAGTTTATTATAGGTTAAAAACATAAGAGAAATCAATGGATAATTTCAGAGGCACCAAATAAGGAAATCTAAGCATGAAACAATAATCATAGTTGAGAATTAAAAATGAAAATAATTTCCCCTACAAAAATGGTGTAGCTTTACTTAGAAAAAAAATCAGTTATGTTCTTTTATTAACTATCAACAAATGAATAAATAAACATACAATATGAAAAATGAACATAACACAATGTGATAGCACTGATGGGGAGCAGGATAGGAAGTGAGAGAAGAGAGAGTGGGTCTATGTGGGTGTGTGAGCATGTCTATGGGAGTGAGGGAGGGTGCATGTTTGTGTGTGAGGGAGGGAGACTGTGTGAAGGGGTGTGTGTGAAAATGTGTGCAAAAGAGAGAGGGAGCCTGTGTGAAGAAGAGGGGGAACTGGAGATCACTGGGGGGAGGGAGACGGAGAAGTGAATCTGGGGGAGAAGGGAGATGGAGAAGTGAATATGGGGGAGGGAAGTGGATGGAGAAGTGAATATTGGGGGGGGGGGGTGCCAAAGAAAGTATCTACTCCCAGTGCCAAATGCTTTCGGTACGCCACTGTCCAGCAGCCAAAGAAGAGTAACTCCGCTGCTGCCAGCATTTTCCCCTCAGCTGGAGGCAGAAGAGACCCTGCTTTGCAGCCAGAGAAAAGGTCCAAAATGAGTGAGTGAAAGGGACTTGCCCTGTGAGAGTGAGTGTCTTGTGTGTGAAAGAGACTTTTTTGAGTGTGTATCATAGGGTGTGTGTATGCATATGAGTGGGTGGGGGTGTGTATGTGTGTATGAAGTGGTGTGTGTGTGTGTATGAGAGGGAGGGTGGGTTTTGGTTGATGGCTTTATGAGAGGGTATGTGTCTGTATCAGAGGGTGTGTGTGATGAGTGTGTGTGTGTGTGTGTGTGTGTGTATGAGAGGGTGGTTGGTTGTATGTCTGTGTGTGTGTGTGTATGACATGGTAGTTAGTTTTGTGTGTGTATGTGTGTATGAGAGGTTGGTGGTGAGGGTGTGTTTGTATGAGAGGAGGAGTGTGTGTGTTTGTGTATATATATATATATGAGAAGGGTGTTTGTGTGTGTGTATGTGTGTGTCTATGAAGGAGAGTGCCCAAGCACATGTGTGTGTGTGTGTGTGTGTGTGTGTGTGTGTGCAGTACCTGTATATGTGCATGTGAGAGAAGCTGAAGTTTGTGCACCCTCCTCCAATATACGGCCATGTCAGGAGGTCTGGAAATCTAAAGTTCCCAGATATGGAGAGTGGGAGATTTTTTTTTTTTAATGCTTGTTAGATTTAATTATTGGATATGATGATGTATCTGCTGTTTTGAAATATTTTATTAGTGTTTGGTAATATTATAAACATTTTTATACATGTTTTTAATTGGCTGAATTTAACAGCAGATTTGACATTCTTTTTATTGGTTTGTTTAATGTTTTATATTTCTTGATTGTGTTTGCATTGCTTACAGAGTTTGGCTTCTTGTGATTTCCAGTTCAGTTTGTCGCACATTTCAATTTATATTTTATGATCTCTTTATTCTGTATTTGGTGAGAGTTTATCTGAGGTTAGTTATTCTGCTAGCATGTAGTTTCTGTGTAGGGATTTACAACAACCTGATTTTAATCTGTTTTCTTAATATGAGGTATATTGGTGTTTAGGGCCTGATGTGATATTTGCAGTATGGCTTTTTCATAGATTGAATGCTGGCAGTTATGATATGGAAGGCTTACTATATTGGAATTGTAGTTCAGTTTATTCCTGGCTTTCTATGAGCCAAGTCCACACCCAGTGCACTTTACCATAGGCCTAATACCATATGGGATCCAGTAAACCACCTTGATTACCTTGAGAAAGGTAGTTTATTAAATCTATTAAACTATTATTATTGAAAGTGTGGGGTTTTTTTTTGCAGTGTATGCCTATATAATATATATGTTGTAAGTGATATTTTTACTTCAGAAGATTGTACTTTGAATGTCTATTTTATATAAGCAATCTGCCTTTTTAGGTTGGGAAAGTTAATAAATGTTAAAATGGAAAAGAATGAATAAGTTTTAATTCTGTGGGGAGGGGAGGGAAGGGGGAACGAAAGGCTGTAAGGTTTGTCTAGGGTATTTAATACCTTTGTATGAGCCCTAAGAGAGAGTGTGTCACACACACACAGACTCCCACTGTTCACCAACCTCTCACACCCCCAGGGGGCAGATCCTGGATAAGGGTGGGAGGCAGGCAATAGGGAATGGAGGAGTCCTATTCCTAGACTCAGAAGGTGGGATGGCCAAAGGCCTCCCCGCCCCATTAAACATTTCGCCGGTGCCCCCTAGTGCAGATGCCAAAGACTGAGAACAGAAAAAAGATAACAGGCCCAAAAACTGAGTGGCTAGAGCAGTGAGCTGCAAACAAGGGAAGCCAGGGGTCAAATCCTATTGGGCAAGTCACTTCACCCTCCATTGCCTCCCCCCTGCCCTGGCCCTCGGTGATTTCACTTGCACCACCATTTCATCCTTCGCCCCAGGCAGTGGATTGCCTTGAGCTGCCCCCGGTCACAAGCACCCCAAAATGTTCTCACTGTCAGTGTGTATTCACAGGAGAGCAGTCTTCTTGCTGGAGCGGCATACTGAAATAAGGCACAAGAGTCCAGTGATGGTGCACAAATTAAAAAAAAAATCCTTTATTGAAGCTTAAAAACCAAAAGCCATAATATGGTGGCAAAAATCCTGAATAAAATAATACAAATTATTATGTAGCACCCCCTCAAGTATTATGCTGCCAAGGGAGAGGGGCTGCACAAGAAGATTTCCCCATGGATGGGCTCACTTTGGGATCCCTCGTGGGTGGTCCTTGGGTGTGGGGAAAGATCTCCACCAGTGTCCTTCTCCACAGCGATAACAAAGCTGTGGAGAAGGACACTGCTCCCCCCGCTCCCTCCCCTAGCGCCCATTAGTCTCCCACCACCCCGCTCTTTCCCCCCCAGCAACCTCTCCCTGAAATACCCCTGCTCTAATGTACCCCTGTTCCCTCCACCCCCTGCTCCTTTTCCCTCCTCTCTCCCTCCCTCCCCTCTCTCCCCCCTGCACCAGCATTTCGCTGTACATCCGTGCCCTTGACTCCCTACACTGTAAATAATTTTTATATGCTAAGTTCTTAAGTGCACATGCCTCTTTAACATTGTTTATAAGTTCATTTGCATATCTAATCCTAACTTGAATGCAAAAAGTTGTAACTCTGCTCGTTGATTCTCTTCTATTGTACTTTTGTATATTATCCAGTTAACCCTCTCCTCGTTCATTGTAATTTCCTTTCTCAGTTACTTGTAAACCGACGTGATGTGTCCTACGAACGCCAGTATAAAAAAGAGTTAAATAAATAAATACATAAATAAATAAATAAATAAATAAAGCATAGACTTGTTCTTCTCCAGGTTGAATGATGGTCCTCCCTCATAACTCACTGGTTTCCCTTCTCGTTGGAAAAGGTTGGCAGATACTGGTCTGGATGGGGCGGACCCTTCTGGGCCCAGTAAGGCTTGCTTTAAGGACGCCATGTCTTGGCACAGGCGAGCAACCGTGGCTCTTAGATCCCCATCTGGGTGGAGGGTCACTGCTGTAGCCTTTCCTGCGGGTCCATACCCTGGTGGGGACGATAGGGTTGTTGTGCTTTCAGAGAGGCTACGGCTTCTTGTAACTGCTTAACTGGCTCGGCCCAACCAGTCATTTCATTTACTGGTACCAGCCGTTGAGCTGGGGGGGGGGTCCAATTTTTCCTCTGCCCTAACCAAAGCTTGACTGGCGGCCTCCTGTTCCTCCTCCTCCCGTATCTCCCTAAGGAGCTGTAGAAAACTTGGCGAAACGGCCCTCCTCTCCCTTAACTGCAGGTGCATGATCATTCTGCAGGGCCCCGCGCACCAGCTGCTCCAGCAGGAGTAAGTCTTTCTGGGAGGGGAGTGTTCCTTCTTCCCTCCCAGAAAGACTTACTCCTGCTGGAGCAGCTGGTGCGCGGACAACTCTCCTAAGAATTTGTTCCAGCCGCCTCAGGAAATCCGAGAGCTTCTCTCCCTCTCTCTGACTGGTCTTCCAAAACTTGAAATATAGGTCAGATCCATTTTCGGTGGTACCAAATACTCCCCTGCGGTGGCTTGAGGATCTTCGGTGGTACCAGATACTCCCCTGCGGTGGCTTGAGGATCTTCGGCCTTTACGGTCCCGAATATCTCTAGCGCAGGGCCTCTCAAACTCTCTCCGATGTAGCACCTCTTTTCAGCATCAGGGCAGTCCTACTCTTGCACCATCTGTGTGGCCTGTTCCATCCAGTTGTCATAGTCATCGTCTCTGCCAGGCATTGGAATCCTGCTAGAAAAAGTCCTCAGACGCTTGTAAGCATTTTTCTCAGTGTAAGGCTTCTGAGTAGTTTCCATCACTTTTCCTACTGCCAATATAATAGAAGCAGCGTCTGGAGAGGGGGGGAGTCTCTGTAAGGAAAAGCAATGCCTTTAAATCTTGCAAAGTTTTCCCTTGTTTCACCAAGAGTGCGGTAAGCTCTTCAGGCAGGTTACTAACTTTAGGGAAAGGCCCCATCTCCATTGGGCATGCTCCCTGGAGGGTTTTATCTCCGCTGCTAGTGCTTCCAGCTTCTCAGCATGTCCACACACACACACACAGAACTGTCAGGGTTTGCTGTGTGGAGTCCTGCAATCATCCCAGTATTTTCATCTGCCTTATCACTGTGTGTTCTTCCACCAAAGACTGGATATCCTGTAAACTTGTCTCTACTGGGACATGTTGCACAAGGAAAGCCCGTGCCGGATCCACTCCCTCACCCTTGCACCAATCAATGAACGATTGTACCTCCATATTCACACTGGGGAGGTACTTCTCTAGTGGGTGGGACAGAATACACACTCTCTTTTCCTGGGGCACAGGACCACCTGCTATTATCCCCGTATGGGCCACCACTTCTGTGTAGCACCCCCTCAAGTATTATGCTGCCAAGGGAGAGGGGCTGCACAAGAAGAATAACCCCCACCTGCACCCATGGGTATAAGTATCAGAGTGGGGGGTTGCGGGTTACGTTAGCACCTCTAGGATAAATGATCCAAATGCCCCGATCCTCTCTTCTAGGGGTCTCTGTGGTTCTTTTTTTTTTACTATGAACAGGTACGCAGAACAATACAGAAATGATAAAGCAAATGAAGGGAAAACAATTATTAATAGCACGCATCCATAAGCCTGGCAATCACAAATTGGCCAGATATTTGTCTAGTAAATTAAGCAACTTGCCCAGTCAACTAGGACTATGAGCAACTTGAATTATCAGTAGCAGTCTGTGGATTCTCTTGCCCAGACTGCCCCTCTGGAAAACCTGAGGGTTACCTAAGAGCTTAAGGGTAAAGGTCCTACCAGTGCACAAAAGAATGTTTTACTGTTACTTTCATTAGTCCCCAGTCCAAGGAGTGTATGTATACACCATAAAAAAAGAAAAAAGGAAAAATCACAAGAACGCTGGGCCCAGGTATAACTAAGAAAATGGTTGTTAAATCATAGTCAATGCAGGCTGAATAAGTTGAAAAGTAATGGCTCCCTCTGGGGAAGCTCCACGCTTATAGAGGCTCCAAACCAGGGGAAAACAAGCTGGTCCCTGCCCTGATGCAGGGATTTAGAAATTCAGGGTAGGCCCCTACTTGGTTGGTAGCAAACAGCAGGGGTTTATCGTATAGCTCACTGATGCAACAGTCTGGGCTCCAGAAAGACAACTGGAATCACTGTATGGCTGTTGAGCAAAGTAGGATTACTTAGCTGAACAAAGTCTTGCTGGAGAAGGATGTAAACTCTCAGCTCCTGGACTCTCCTTCTGCTGTGTTCTGTCTCCTGGTAGCCATGGGCGAAGGGCAAGGAGGGATCCTAGCCCAAGCACAGCTCTCTCCTTTCCTTCCCCTGCTGCTCCCTGTCTTCAATCTCCCACACAGCCTCTTGCCTTTTTTTGCTTGCTCCTCACTGATTGGTCTGACATTCTCTCCTCTCTCCGGGTAGCAAGCTGGCTCCCCATTGTCTCATTTGAGTAATTGAACTCCCTGTGCCTCTTATAATCCAATAATGGCTGCTTTTGCAACAGCACAAGTCTCATGCTGGATTTAAACTGAAACAGTTTTATTATGACATCTCTCTGCTCCACAGTTGTGCCCTTACTGCAAATCTGGGATACAGTTGTCACTAGTCCAGTTATTATCTTTTGTCCTTTTATTTTTCTTATCCCTGGGTTACACCATACCTCCCTGTGCCAGGTAAGATCTGGGGGGCAGGACCCAAATCAGGCAGTCCGGCCACAATTACAACATAAGCCATAGTCTCTGTCCATTTTGCATCCTTTTCTGACTCTTGATGTTGCCACTGAATCAGTGACCAATCCAAAACCCTCACCATAAAGGAAATTTATCCTCTTATTTATTTATTTAAAAATTCTTTCTATACCGTCATTAAATTATTTACCATCATAATGGTTTACAATAGGGCACATATAGTAACAAACAGTACTTTACAAAATGTGCCAGTAATATCCGGTAACATATAAATCATTTAAAGATTAATTGATATATGATATAAATTATCCATTGATACATGTCTCCTGGGTGAGGTACATGTGATGTATTCTAAACAGTTTTAATTGTTATTTATGATTATCATGTTTATTATCATTATTTATGATTGTTATTTATGATTATCAGTGGGATAAAAATAATTTCCAGGTAGGCACTTGGAAATTATGTGCTGAGTGCTTTATGCAGGCTCTTCCTTACTTATTTTCACCGTTCTGTTTGTAAAAAGCCCGTTTGAAAAGCCTCAGCCTTAATCAGAGGGTAAAACAGTCCTCAAACCTTCTCCAAAAATGCTTCTCCACAAACTCCTTCACAAAACTTCACAAAACAGCAGGGAAGCCGCTTCTACCAGCGTACAGAAATTCAGAACACATTTTCTTGCTGAGATGCTACTCAGGACTGTATTCTCTCAAATGTATCATCAGCTTCTCCATATTTTTTTTTTATCATGCCATGTCACAGAAGATTCCAAAAAAAGTAGAACAAGAAAACCCCATGTAGAAATATTAGCTAAGAAAGAGATGAGTTGTACACAAACTCTGGGAGTTTATCAATCAAAAATAAATTTTTAATCATATCAAATGCAGCAGTGCAATAATCTGATAGACCTTTCAGTCTAGGTCAGTCCCCCAACACGGTCGTGTTTCGTAACAGTGCGTCATTAGGAGGGACAGGGTACTGAAAATTCAAGACCTTAAGCACAAGACTGGAGAAGGACCCCATAAATGCAAAACTCCAAACTCCTATTTCTCTAATCTTGGAAGACTGAGAAGCCCACCCAAGTCTTCCATCTTGCAATATTGCATTTCTTCTCACTATCTCCTATCCCCCTGATCCTAAGCATGCTCATCAACCAATATATTGGGAGAAAGACCCACTCCAAAAAGGAATGGTTTAAGATGGATAAGAACCTCCGAAATGCAAAAACCTTTCAGATGTTAACAAATAGAGTAAAAACACTGTAGCAAGGACTACATATACATTAACTCTAGTCTGTGATCAATATACTATGTTGCGCATCCCGGCTGTGTTGGTGCCGCGACCGGACCTGCTCACCTCGCGCTGCCCTTCATAAGCTCTGGCTCTTCCTTCCTTGCCACAGCTGTCAGCTCCCAACGTCCCCGACGTTCTCCTCGGGCCTCTTCGGCTTCCTCCACTCCACAGGCCTCTCAGCGGAGCTCCCATAGGGGCTCTGCGTCTTCGGTGTCCTCGGCCCTGCCCCTAGGCACGTGCACGGCCGACACCTCGACATTTAAAGGGCCGAGGGTGGGAACCTCTGCCGGGATGCCTCCCGATGACGTCACCTGAGCAGGACTATAAATAGCGAGGCCCTGTCCGCAGAACCTCACCTTGGCAATTGGGTCGACATCTTTGGTGTAACTAGTTTGCTGTCCTGCATTCCTATGTTCCTGTCTTGTTCCAGTGCGCATGCCTTCCTGTGTTCCCATGGACCTCTGTGTTCCAACGTCTTCCCTGATTCCTGCTCCACGTTCCTCCTCCTGTCGTACTTTCTTGGACTGATTCACGGTACTGACCCCTGCTTGCCTGACTAGGTTTGACCGCTGCCTGGAACTGACCACTGCCTTCTTTTGACTACATTTGAACGCTGCCAGAAACTGACCACTGCTTGCCTCTTGACTACATTTGACTGCCGCCTGGAACTGACCTCTGCTTGCCTGACCACATTGACTGCCACCTGGAACTGACCTCTGCTTGCCTGACCACATTGACCACTGCCTGGAACTGACCTTTGCTCAACTTGACTATGCACGAACTGATCTCGGAACTGACCCTCACTTTGGCTGACCACCCCTCGGATGGATACCCTGGCTTTGACCCTTGCGCTACACTCGGATATGCTGTTCGCTCCTGTGACCACCAGACCAGACTGCTCAGATGCTACCTGCGGCCTACATCAGACTAGACCAGTAGGCACTGCCTATCTTGCCCGGAGGACATTTCCTGTTGCCTTCCTGAGGTCTCCAGTGATCCTGATTCAGGTCTAGTCCCTCCTTTCTTCACTAGCCGTGCACCTTTGCTCGAGGTGGGCACATTGCTACCTCTCCAGGAGACCCTCTGAGGCCCATCTAAGTCCAGGCAGTCTGGGTACCCAAGGGCTCAACCTGCAGAAACCCCAGATTGCTATTGGCTATAGCCTCTGTCTCCTTGTGTGCCCCGCCTCCTGGTGGCAGGTGCTTTCTGGCTCCGACCAGAGGGCTGTACCAATCCTGCACCAGATCAAGGGTCCACCTCCAGCGCAACATACTAATTATGTCCCATGATTTAATGTTCATATTAGTCTACCTCTTCCTCAACCCTATGATTTAACCATTATCTTTATCTTTTATTTGAATTTGTCAATCGCCCATATCCTGGGTGATGTACATATGCTATTATACTACCATATGTTAATAATTTAACTGTTATCCCAACCCCATAAATTGTAAACTAATATTTTTCATTTCACACTACCTCTTTTCTATGGCCTATACTACCTTCACCCTATGACCTAGCTTTGTTTCTTGTACTTCTAGCTCAATCTTATTAACTTAACTATCTTGCTATTGCACCACCATAGGTTAATGATCTGTTATACCAACTCTGTGGATCTAATTGTAAACTAATTCTACTGTAATCTGCTTTGAAGTGACCATTGGCCACGAAAGGCAGAATATAAATATAAAAGTAAATTTAAAATTAAATTACTAATGAATCATTTGCAATGTTCCGTATTAGGTGCTACAACCCAAGAAAGAGATCTAGGTGTCATAGTGGATAACACATTGAAATTGTCGGTGCAGTGTGCTGCGGCAGTCAAAAAAGCAAACAGAATGTTGGGAATTATTAGAAAAGGAATGATGAATAAATGGAAAATGTCATAATGCCTCTGTATCGCTCCATGGTGAGACCGCACCTTGAATACTGTGTACAATTCTGGTCGCCGCATCTCAAAAAAGATATAATTGCGATGGAGAAGGTACAGAGAAGGGCTACCAAAATGATAAGGGGAATGGAACAACTCCCCTATGAGGAAAGACTAAAGAGGTTAGGACTTTTCAGCTTGGAGAAGAGACGACTGAGGGGGGATATGATAGAGGTGTTTAAAATCATGAGAGGTCTAGAACGGGTAGATGTGAATCGGTTATTTACTCTTTCGGATAGTAGAAAGACTAGGGGGCACTCCATGAAGTTAGCATGGGGCACATTTAAAACTAATCTGAGAAAGTTCTTTTTTACTCAACGCACAATTAAACTCTGGAATTTGTTGCCAGAGAATGTGGTTCGTGCAGTTAGTATAGCTGTGTTTAAAAAAGGATTGGATAAGTTCTTGGAGGAGAAGGCCATTACTTGCTATTAAGTTCACTTAGAGAATAGCCACTGCCATTAGCAATGGTTACATGGAATAGACTTAGTTTTTGGGTACTTGCCAGGTTCTTATGGCCTGGATTGGCCACTATTGGAAACAGGATGCTAGGCTTGATGGACCCTTGGTCTGACCCAGTATGGCATTTTCTTATGTTCTTATGTACTAGAAATATTTGGATACATTTCTAAAAAGATGTTAATAGATCATTTAGGTGTGCATTGACCAGCCCAGTTATTGTGAAGACAGCTTTGATATTCCATAATGACATTGTTTAACTCCACTATTGGATATCCATTGGTACAAATAGTTACCTAATGAATTACACAATTTCATAAATTCAATCATTGTATGAGCAGTTTCTAATTTCCACTTAGTGTTCACTAAATTGAAATAGTGTACACTAAACAGAAATTGGTTTCCATTAATCGGAACGAAACAAAAAACACAAGTGCACATCCCTTAGTAGCACAGGGCTGCCAGTAGCTTAGCACCTCATTACTATGAGCATTAATAAGAATCTTTAAATCCTACTGTTAATGCTCCTCTATTTATATTACATTTTTACTCACTCTGAGTCCAAACTGGAATGGCAATTTATTTTTCACGATCCCTGGTACAATAACAAATTGAGACAAACAAAATTATCTCTAAGAAAAAGAGAAAGAGAGTGGCAACATAATAAATCAATACTAGCTCTTACTATCGAATTAATTTATCAAACTATATAACATTGATAAATAACTCTAAAAGAGAATATTATGACTCAAAAATCTCTAGATTCACACATAATCCAAAAGTATTATTTGAGATAGTACACAAATTGACGAATGATTCTTTTAAAAATGAAACTCTCTCAGAAGCGCGGTGCGAAGAAGTCGCCCTTTTTTTTCAGAATAAAGTAGATACTCTGATAAAATCTCTAGATCAGACCCCAAGGCAGAAAATTAATATGATAAAAAGAGAATTACCACCATGGTCACATTTTGACACTGCTTCCAAAAAGGAAATAGAAAGCTTGTTAGGGAAATTAAATCCCACTAATGATCCCCTAAATGTAATTAATTCGATTGTACTCAAACAATGTTCTGAAATTATAACTCTATTCTTAACCTCAGTAGTAAATCAATCCCTTGAAAAAGGGAGCCTGCGTCCAATGTTAAAAAATGCGATTGTGAAACCAATTCTGAAACAAAAAAATCTAGATAATACTGACTTAAAAAATTATAGGCCGATCTCAAATTTACCATTTTTAGCAAAATTAATCGAAAAAGTAGTCAATAAACAATTAACTGAATATCTAGAACTTAATGAGATTTTATATCCATCGCAACACGGCTTTAGGAAATTACATAGTACCGAAACTCTTTTACTTTCATTGTCTGACAATATTCTCAGAGGTTTCAACAACGGACAGAGTTATTTGCTTGTTCTTTTAGATTTATCTGCCGCTTTTGACACGGTGGATCATCAAATTCTTCTTGATAGACTCCATGACATAGGTTTAACTAGGGATGTGCAGAGCAAAATTTTATGTTCATATTTTTTATGTCCGAAAGGGGGTCCCACTTGCGGCCAATATGGACATAAAAAAAATCCAATGAGTTGGGTATATGTACATATGTGCAAAAAAAAAATTTAAACCCCCTCACCCTCCTTAATCCCCCCCCCAGACTTACCACAACTCCCTGGTGATCGAGCGAGGAGTGAGGACGTCATTTCTGCAATCCTTGGCGAGAAGCATGTGACGTCGGTGGCACGTCGAGTGACGCGGCGTCACGTGATTCCCAGCTCGTTCGCGCCGGATGGCTCGTTCGGCCCAAAAAGAACTTTTGGCCAGCTTGGGGGGGCCTCCTGACCCCCCCAAGCTGGCCAAAAGTTCTTTTTGGGCCGAACGAGCCGTCCGGCGCGAACGAGCCGGGAATCACGTGACGCCGGCGTCACTCGACGTGCCGCCGATGTCACATGCTTCTCGCCAAGGATTGCAGAAATGGCGTCCTCACTCCTCGCTCCATCACCAGGGAGTTGTGGTAAGTCGGGGGGGGATTAAGGAGGGTGAGGGGGTTTATATTTTTATTTTGGCTCAACAATCGCGATTTCCCACATATCGAACATATCTATGTTCGATATGTGGGAAATCCGATCGTTTATGTCGAATCAATTTTTTAAGTAAAAAAAAAATATGAGTTGCGTTTTACTAATGCGGTCAATCCGAATGCACACCCCTAGGTTTAACTAATACTACTCTGAAATGGTTTACAATCTTTTTAGCAAACCGGGTTTTCACAGTAAAAATTAAAGATGTCGTTTCTGAGAAAATCATGTTAAAAACAGGAGTACCACAAGGCTCCACGTTATCAGCTACTCTCTTTAATATTTATTTACTTCCATTGTGTCATCTTTTAACTGGTCTTAGCCTAAATTATTTTATTTATGCAGACGACATTCAGATATTATTTCCAATTGAAAATGGTTTAGATTCTACCTTTAAATTAGTAGACATGTATCTTAATATTATTAAACAACTTTTAACACAAATGAAATTGATTTTAAACCTAGAGAAGTCTGTTTTTATGGTTTTAGACTGAAAAAACGTGAACTCAGAAAAGAAATCTGTGACACTTAATGATGTAACCAGTTACAAATTAGTAGATACAACTAGGAATCAGGGATTAATCATAGATTTTGAATTAAATTTTAAAGCTCATATCTCTAAGAAAGTGAAAGAGGGGTATAGCAAATTCATGATGCTAAAACGGTTGAAACCATTTCTCTCAAGGAAAAACTTCAGAACAATACTCCAAGCTTTGCTATTAACTGGACTTGATTATTGCAACTCCACTATGCTCGGACTTCCAAAAGCGACACTCCGCCCCTTACAGGTCCTTAAAAATACTGCAGCTCGCATTCTTTCAAATACTAGGAAAATGGACCATATTACCCCAGTTCTAAAGGACTTACACTGGTTGCCAGTAGAAAGTAGAATAACTTTAAAACCTTATGTATTATTCACAAAATATTATATAGCGACATGTCTGCTTGGTTAAATTCTACTATAAAACTTCATGTCCCTCAACGCAATCTAAGGTTTGCCAATAAAGCCCTCTTGACAGTTCCAACAGTAAGGTCTGCACACTTAAGTGAAGTCAGAGCACGTGCAATTTCTATAGCTGGGCCGATCCTTTGGAACAAACTGCCTCAAGAGCTACGGCTGCAGGATAATTTGAAGAGGTTTAGGAAAGATCTTAAAACATGGCTTTTTAAACAAACTTTTGAAATGGTCACTGAAGTATAATCCAAGCCTTTTATATGATTATATTTTTTGCTTTTAGTCTGTTCTTATCTTTTTAATATTAATTTTACCTCTATTTTAAATAATTTTGTTTTTAAGAAATATTATTATTTTCCTTCTCTTTTTATCATGTTCTTAACATAGAAACATAGAAACATAGAAATGACGGCAGAAGAAGACCAAACGGCCCATCTAGTCTGCCCAGCAAGCTACTCACTTTATCCATTTTTTTTTCCCTTTTTCTCTCTCCCACCTGTTACTATTGGCTTCCAGTACCCTCCAGCCCTAATCCCCCTCTACCCCACCACCAATTTAGAGAGCAGCGCCGTATCTGCATCCAAGTGACATCCAGCTCAATTAGGGGTAGCAACCGCTGTAACAAGCAGGCCACACCCTTGCCCCATACTCTTACCCACCCCTGTTTTTATTTTTTTGTTTGTTTATTTATTTTTTTTTTTTTGGAGATGGCAGCCCTCCATCCTTCCGCTCCGTGAAGGTGGAACACTAACTACTGGCCACTGGCATCCCGCTCCATGAATGCCTCTGTGGCTACTGCCGCTCCATGCAGTGTTTTGCTGCCTCCACTTTATTCACGCCCTCTAGACTTGATGGATCCACAGTGTTTATCCCACGCCCCTTTGAAGTCGTTCACAGTTTTAGACTTCACCACTTCCTCCGGAAGGGCATTCCAGGCATCCACCACCCTTTCCGTGAAGAAATACTTCCTGACATTGGTTCTTAGTCTTCCTCCCTGGAGCCTCAGCTCGTGACCTCTGGTTCTGCTGATTTTTTTCTGACTGAAAAGGTTTGTCGTTGTCTTTGGATCATTAGAATGTGATTAATGTAAACTGTAGAGATAGGACTTGTTTCTGTGCAACGGTATATAAAAATTGTACAAATAAAATAAATAAATATGCATCTGGGGGGTGGGGGAGGGGGTGTTTATTAAATCAGGCCCTTTGTAATACATGATCAACTTAAAAATGTGTAGTCAATATTCTCATTATAATATAAATACAGTGATCACAATAAATATTATCTTTTTTGTATGCAAAATCACTGTAAGTTGAGTGATCTTTTTGTCTGCAATCTTTTATTTTGGTTAGCAGTATTCTTAAATTGCTCAAAGACTTTAAATGGAAATATTCGTAGCATTATAGAAAATCATAACGCAGCTAGCGTCTACTTCACCAATCCATGTGATTTATAGAGTCTTTATGAAATGAGTGCGCATACCTCCATTTTTAATTGCTTTGCACCTAATCAGTAATTTAAAAGTGGCAGAGTGGGAGGAAATATATAATTTTCCTTCAGGTTTGCACACCAGATACAGAAATTCAGAACACATTTTCTTGCGGAGATGCTACTCAGGACTGTATTCTCTCAAATGCATCATCAGCTTTTCAGAAGAGATTGTTTTGTCTCTTCCCTCTCTGCTAACAATAGATATTTCTCCGGATTTTTTATTTATTTATTTTTTATCATGCCCTGTCTCAGAGGATAAAACGTAATGAATAGATGCAGATTACTGCTAGTTGAAATGTTATACAATAAAATATATAATTATAAAGATGTTGTTAGCACTATAACTCACAAAGAACATTTTATTTTTAAGCAAGAAGTTATGATGTGCCAGTTAGACATGGGCACAAAGGATGAAGAATGAAGCATTTGAGGATGCTTCTGCTTTTATTTATAATTGACAATAATTGATCAGTAAAGGGAGGATCACTGTGTCTCTCCAGTACTTTGGCTCAATTTTAGAAAATGGCAGACAGCTAGCAAACAGTGTACTGTTGCTATTTGTTTCCTCTTATTTTATTTCTAGGAAGGCAGTAATATCAAAGTGTATCCAAAAATCATTAAGCACAGGTGCTCGTATTGAATCTGCTGTTGCGGTCGCATTGCAAACTTGAAAGGGACCGCGCTTGCCTCGTGTGGATTCATATTATAGCAGTAAGGCAGCGCGACAGGTTTGGTTAACCTCAGATGGCCCTCACCATGTAGGTAGGAGTTCTGGCCCAGCCGCCTCCCAGAGCTCAGCCCTATCAGTCTCTGTTCTTCACAGAAATAGTGCCTGAAACTCCAGCAAACTATTTCCCCAGAGCGCCATCTGCTGATTTACTTTCTCACCTTTCCCTGAGAACTGATTGCTCATTCTTTTCCTCACTGCTGGGTATGTATGCCACAACACAGTTAACCATTGGCTTCCAACCAGTCTATTCTTTTTATACTTTTTTTTTTTATTTATAAGATTTTTAGATTGCAAACAAAATAAATTGCTGGTTACAGAAACACATGGATTCCAACAATAGAAATCAAAATAAGGAGAAATGCTAATAACATTTAACAATTACAATGGAAACATCCACTTCAAAGCAGGAAAAAGCTGGAGAGAGAGGAGAAATTAACTAACGGGTAGATTTTGTAAGGTGTGCAAGCGCATGGTCGCGCCAATTTTATAACATGCGGGCGCCAGCGCTCATATGTTAAAAAATCGGTGAGCGCGGGGGTGTGTGTGTGTGTAAAATTCTGCATATTTGCACGGCTACACATCACAGCCTTCCCCAGTTCCCTACCCCCTACCCTTACCTCCCTTCCCCTTCCCCTCTCCTCCCCTCCCCCTAAATCCTACCGAATCTTTTTTTTTGGTTACAATACTTTCTTCAGGGTCCAACCTGAAGTAAGTTACATGTGCCGGCAGCCGGCGCGTGAGGGTTCGGGACGGCGATGAATGGCGCTCTCCCGGCCCGTCTCCCTACCCACTCTTCCCCGCCCCCGGGACTGCCCCTTGGAAGAAGCCTGGCTCTTGTGCGCGCAACGGGTTACGTGCACTGCCAGGTCTCTTCTAAAATGCACGCAGTGCACACAAGGTACGGCCGCGAGCGTAACCCCCGGTAACCAGAGGTATAATAAATATAGCTCTAAGATACTTCAGTTACAGTTGAGGAAGTAAGCGGCCTGCAGGCCTCTATAAAAGATTTTAACTGCTTAGGCAGGAAAAAGATGACACATTTTGATGACACATTTACAGGGGTAACAAAAAACAAAAGAAAACCCAAGGGAAATAATTACCTGCTGAAAAGATAAAAAAACCTTTTCTCTTAACCAGGGTTGCATGAGCAAGTTCAGGGAAAATCCTCACAGGTTGACCAAAGAACAAATTAGGAAATTTCCTGAAATAATTTTGCAATACATTATTTAAATCCACAGTCGAGAAAAGGGAAACAAATAAAGTACGCCTATCCAAAACCTCCAATAATGAAGTTTCAAGAAAATTAAAAAAATTATCTTGAAATTCTCTATTAGCTACCAGCCCAGGAATTTTCCTTTTCAGGAAAAAAAATAACATGAATTAATAGATGGCATATTTTCAGCAGAAAACCTAAAACATGTTGAAAAAGCCTCATCATTGAAAAGGAAATTTCCCCAACAACTATGGGAAATTTCAAAAAACGCAAATTAAGATGTTTTGCATTATTTTCCAAAACTTCAGTACACCTCGAAAGGGCCATACGATCGTTCACAGTAGCAGCATTATATTCCTGGATAGTTTTTAAAGTATCTTCAACTTTAGAAACGTTAGAAACAGTGGAGTTTTGTTCCTGCAGGTCAGACATTTTTTGATGGTAGTTAGAAGAAAATAGGTCCATCTTTATATTGAGCAGCTTGAGGGAACTCCCGAAGACAGCTACTAAATCCCTCAAAGCCTCAAGCATCACCGCCTCAGGACAAGATGGAACAGCAAAGAACTCACTGCCTTCATCAACCACAGCTTTCAGGGGTGAAGAAGGAAAGCCCCCAACACCGGCTCTAGACCCGATGATTCCGTTGCCAGAATGGCTTCGGTGGCCCATCCAGTGAGATCCCCACTATTGTCGGGCGGGGAAGATGGAACTGATCCAGCCGGTGAAACTCGGAAAGGCACCCTTCCATCATCGCTGGACACCGTGGAGGCACTATCCTGAAGATCTCTATGCGCTGGAGGCTGGCAAAGGTCTTGGCTGAGGGATGCCTCTTCTGAAGGCGATCATGACTCTCCCTCACCATGCCACGCATTAGACTCCTCTGCTCCCACCACCTCAGGCAAGGACATGAAGCGGATGATAGATGATTGTTGTCCAGATGGGGGAAGAGGATCCGGAGGGAAACCCCTAACCTTCCCCTTTCGCTTGGAAGGCATCTCAAGCAGGAAACCAGGTAAGAAAGGAAACAGCTAGGACAGCAGATGCTGCACAGCCTCCGTATGCTGCCATCTTGCCTCTCCCCCACATCCTCCAACCAATATTTTGAGCTATTTCTTTTTACAAGCCAGGGTATAAATAACAGTGTGTAAAGGTACATCATGGAGCTATTGCTTTGATGCTGTATTTTATTATAGAAAATGGTTCACAGATCTTAAAGTATAAAATTGGTACACTGAAATTAAATAGTTTTATTATTGGTAACATTTTACATGTCAAAGTCAATAAACTTCTAGATTGAAATCACTACTGCTTATCTAGAAGACTCTAGCATGTTCTCCTATTCCTGAGTCTCAAGTGTCAGTTATCATTTATCTTTGTGGTATTTTTTATGTTAAAATCATTTGAAAAGATTGGTTAGCTTTTTTCTTTAGCATTCTGATAGCATAATCAGCCTTAGCATTTGAATAATTGCTACCTACCAGCTGCTGAGCCCCACAGTCGGCCTCACTCATACGCCGCCGTGCCGCCACTGCAGATGCAGGCCTGGGCTCCTTGGCAGTGGTGGGGAGCCCCTTCCGACACAGCACTCCTTCTTTAGCCCCAAGCAGCCAGCTCAATGCCATGCACTCCTCCTCCTCTGCAACTGGAGCACCACTGACACTGCCTCTCTTTCTTGCGGCCCCGAGCCACCAGCCCAATGCCGCTGACCCCTGTTCCTTCGTGGATGGGACACTGCCGACCTTCTCCTGTGTCCAGCGCCTTCCTAGGTACATGCACATTCCTTTCTCTATTTAAAGGGCCCATGGTGGGAAAGTGCCTGCGGGCTTCCCTGATGTCATCATCACTCTAGGCCTATATAAGGCTGGACCCTGCTTCCAGCCTTTGCCTTGGCAATAGGTATCCTCGCTACTGAGAATTGGATTGCTGTTCCTGAGCTCCTGAGTTTCTTGTCTCTTTCCTTCATTCTTTGGACTGACCTTGGCTTTGACTTGGACTGGAGCTTGACCACGAGCTATGCCACCTGCCACGACCCTTGCCTGGAACTTGACCACGAGCTACGCTGCCTGACACAACCCATGCCTGGATCCTGACCTCAATCGTCTCTGCCTGTGCCTGGCCTCGGTCTACACCACTGTGTCTCTTCTTCCGCCTGGACATCCATCCAGAATCCCTACATAAGTCCAGCTGGCCCTGGCATCCGAGTGCTCAACCTAAGGGAAATTTGGGCTGGTAATGGTGAAGCTCCAGCGAGGTCTCTGCTCTCAATCATCCTTGCCTACCAACAGTGGGGACCTGTGGGGCTCTTCCCCACAGGTAGCATCAACTCCCCCTCGGTCCAAGTGTCCACCAGCATAAAAGATTTCCCAGAACATGGACCTGGCAGAGGCTTCTGCCCTGCAGGCCATTTCAGGTTTGGCCCAGAAAATTCTGGGGCAGCAATGGGTTCTTTTTTTTTTTTTTTTTTTTTTAATTTTTTATTTATCACCATTTCATCAAATTACAAACAAAGATAACTTTGCTTAGAAAAACAAGAGTGTACATCAAAGAAAATTTTTTTAACTCTATCCCATTACAGAGGCATATATATATAGAAATACTCTCTTTCTACTTGCAGCAATATTGGGGGAAAAACATAAGGAAATAAAGGGGAGAGAGAGGAAATTATAATACTATATCACTTCAAGCTACCCTGATCTCCATATCATACTTCTTGCATGGTTAATTGCTGTTGGGATTTTGCTCTTTAGAACACAAAAACTGCCTAAGCTGTTCAGGGTTATAAAACACAAAGGTATTTCCAGAGGATTTAACAACACACTTAGCAGGATAGCGTAGTATAAAGCTTACACCCTTCAACAAAGCTTCAGGCCGTAATTGCAAAAATTCCTTGTGGTGCAGTTGAGTCACTCTAGATAAATCGGGGAAAATACGAATCTTACCCCCAAGATAGGTAATATTTATACTCTTAAAATAATACTTCATAATTACCCCTCTATCATACTCAGAATACAAGGTAACAAACAAAACAGTTCTTTCTGCCACTTCAAGTCCAGAACTCTCTAGATAATCAGAAAGATTATCAAAATTCCCAAGGTCTCCAATTGGTGAGATCTGGAACTGCGATTGTTTCTGTTGGAGGTATATTATCTTTTTTACTGCTGGAACCTGTTTATCTGGTATCTTGAGAATTTCTTTTAAATACCATTTAAATGTTATTAAAGGAACTTCTCCCATTACACAAGGAAAGTTCAACAGTCTTATATTTAGATGACACAAATAATTTTCCACTGATTCTAATCTTCGTGTTAATATAGACTGTTCCCGCAGTATAACAACATTAGAGTCAGATATACCTTTCATATCTTTTTTCATCTTCATTATGGCTTGGTTTTGTTCTTCTATTTTCATTTTATTCTCAAGAGAGGTAATTTTCTGGGAGTTTTCTTCGACCCTATAGGCCTGTTCGTTGTGTCCTGCTGCTAGTCCCACAATTAGGTCCCATAGGGACTCCAGCATTATAACAGCTGTTTTTTTAATTTCAAAGGGCTTCAAAAAGGTTTTATTTACCTCCAAGCCTCTGATACTAGATGTTAACGCTGTTCCACCTGCAGCTCCTTGCTCTTCCATCATGGCAGGGGCATCACAAAACCTCTCCTGTTCCCCATCGATGCCGAGCAGCCCATCTTCCTGAGTCTGACCCGGGGAAGTTTTCCCCTGCAGCACCAGCTGGTCGACGGCGTCAGGGTGAAAAGCATCCGGCTGCAACTGCGGCTCTGGAGTACTCAACGATACATCCCCAGAGGGTGTCGGGGCTCCCCCCCGTACCTCCAGCGGGGCTCGGCGTCCTCATTTGTGATATGGGTGAAGCGAACTGCGGAATTGTTCTCTGCCCGGCTTGGTTCTGAGGTTCAGATGGTAAAACTCTCAGCTTCCCTTTCCTCTTGTGAGGCATTGAAAAATAGGAATTAATGCCACAAAAGCAAGTAAGAAACTTGAGGATTGCCCGGACATGTGCAGTAAGTGTCCGATCAGGGAGCCATCTTGGTTTTCCCCCCCAGCAATGGGTTCTTGAAGCTTTAGCAGCTTCTATGGAGCATCTCAGTGCTCATCTTGATTCCACTGTTCCTGTGGGCACACCGACCCTATCCACACTGGTGTCTACTGTTCCTGCACTTCCCACGTGCTCTGTCATACCACTTCTGGCTCCTTCCCATTATTCCGGGGACCCTCGACTCTGTAGAGGTTTTCTCAACCAGTGCAACATGCATGTTTGCTCCAATCCGCGTTGTTTCCGGATGATGCCACTAAAACGACCTACAACACTTCCATTTGGATGGCAAGGCTCTTGTTTGGGCCTCTCCATTGTGAGAACATTCCAACCCGATCCTTCAGGACCTTTCCCAGTTTTTGGAGCTTTTCAAAACCTCTTTTGAGAACCCGGGTCTCCTGGCCACTTCCGGCTCTGAGTTCCTTCACATCCACCAGGGCAGCCATTCACTCTCTGACTACACGATCGAATTCCGACCCTGACCATGGAACTCCATTGTGGAGAGGATTGCCTTCGCTCCATCTTCTTGGATGGCTTGACATCTCAAATCAAGGATGAATTGGCCACTCGGGAGCTCCCAGCCTCCTTAGACGCCCTGATAGGGTTGGCCAGTAGGATTGACCGTTGCCTCCAGGAAGTCTCGAGAACTATAACAATCTAGGAGGTGCATATCCATCACCAATCACCATCAGCATCCCTCTACACCTCCAGGACTCTCCCCTGTCTCTTGAACTCAGAGGAGCCAATGCAATTGGGTCATGGCTTGCTGACCCCTGAAGATTGCCTTCGATGCCGCCAGTCCAGACTTTATTTATACTGTGGCGAGACTGGTCATGTAATAGCTCGATGCCGAATAAGGCTGTTAAACTCCTGGGCCTAGGACTTACTGGGAGATTGTTCCTAGGCCTCACCTCTCCAGTTCCCTCATTGAAGCTTCCAGTCACGCTTTATGTGGGCACCCAGGAATTCAACACGCTCACCCTAATAGATTCCAGGGCAGGAGGAAATTTCCTCATGGTGGCCCTAGTGGAACACCTCCAGATTCCCACAGAAGTCTGCCCAGTTCCTCTGATTCTCTCCTCCATCCACGAGGATCCTCTTCCAGGGAGAGTTACATGTATTACTGCTCCCTTGAAGCTTTGCAATGGATCTCTTCACTTGAAACATCTGGCATTCCATGTTCTCGACAAATCCATTCATCCTGTAGCTCTTGGACTACCTGGCTCCAGCAACATTTCCCTCAGTTCGATTGGACTTTGCTGCAACTGTCCCAGTGGGGTCCTGATTGCCAGCTGATCTGTTTAGAGAAGGAGCAACCCAGCCTTGCCTCACTACCATTGAAGTTCCACCTAGTTTACCCCGGCAGTATGTGCAATTTGCTGATGTGTTCTCTAATAAGAAAGCGGATATCTTACCTCTTCACAGGGAGTTCGATTGTGGTGGCCCCCCTGATGAAATCATCACTTTAGGCCTATATAAGGCTATTCCTGCTTCCAGTCTTTGCCTTGGCAATAGGTCTCTTCGCTCCTGTGAAGTGGATTGCCGTTCCTGAGTTGCTTGTCTCTTTCCTTCATTCTTTGGACTGACCTTGGCTTTGACCTGGACTGGAACTTGACCAAGAGCCTCATCGCCTGCACGACCCTTGCCTGGAACTTGACCATGATCTACGCCGCCTGCCATGACCCTTGGCTGGAATGTTTGTTTTGTTTTTTTATGTTTTTTAATTCATTGAAAAACGAATACATACACCTGCAGAAACATGCATATTTTATTTTCTTTCCCTTCTCTAGCTGCTTTCAGCTTCTGATAGTTTTTATGTGGATAAAGGTGAACCGGTAGATGTAGTGTATTTGGATTTTCGGAAGGTGTTTGACAAAGTCCCTCATGAGAGGCTTCTATGAAAACTAAAAAGTCATGGGATAGGAGGCGATGTCCTTTTGTGGATTACAAACTGGTTAAAAGACAGGAAACAGAGAGTAGGATTAAATGGTCAATTTTCTCAGTGGAAAAGGGTAAACAGTGGAGTGCCTCAGGGATCTGTACTTGGGCTGGTGCTTTTCAATATATATATAAATGATCTGGAAAGGAAAACGACGAGTGAGGTTATCAAATTTGCGGATGATACAAAATTATTCATAGTAGTTAAATCACAAGCGGATTGTGATACATTACAGGAGGACCTTGCAAGACTGGAAGATTGGGCATCCAAATGGCAGAAGAAATTTAATGTGGACGTGCAAGGTGTTGCATATAGGGAAAAATAACCCTTGCTGTAGTTACACGATGTTAGGTTCCATATTAGGAGCTACCACCCAGGAAAAAGATCTAGGCATCATAGTGGATAATACTTTAAAATCGTCAGCTCAGTGTGCTGCAGCAGTCAAAAAAGCAAATAGAATGTTAGGAATTATTAGGAAGGGAATGGTTAATAGAACGGAAAATGTCATAATGCCTCTGTATCGCTCCATGGTGAGACCGCACCTTGAATACTGTGTACAATTCTGGTCGCCGCATCTCAAAAAAGATATAGTTGCGATGGAGAAGGTACAGAGAAGGGAAACCAAAATGATAAAGGGGATGGAACAGCTCCCCTATGAGGAAAGGCTGAAGAGGGTAGAGCTGTTCAGCTTGGAGAAGAGACGGCTGAGGGGGGATATGATAGAGGTCTTTAAGATCATGAGAGGTCTTGAACGAGTAGATGTGACTCGGTTATTTACACTTTTGAATAATAGAAGGACTAGGGGGCATTCCATGAAGTTAGCAAGTAACACATTTAAGACTAATTGGAGAAAATTATTTTTCACTCAACGCACAATAAAGCTCTGGAATTTGTTGCCAGAGGATGTGGTTAGTGCAGTTAGTGTAGCTGGGTTCAAAAAAGGTTTGGATAAGTTCTTGGAGGAGAAGTCCATTAATGGCTATTAATCAATTATACTTAGGGAATAGCCACTGCTCTTAATTGCATCAGTAGCATGGGTTCTTCTTAGTGTTTGGGTAATTGCCAGGTTCTTGTGGCCTGGTTTTGGCCTCTGTTGGAAACAGGATGCTGGGCTTGATGGACCCTTGGTCTGACCCAGCATGGCAATTTCTTATGTTCTTTATTGGATATACATCTGTTATCCAAAGATGAAGTTATCCATGAGTTTGAGCCCATATAAGACCTTTCTTTAGAAAGCTCATGTGCAATATCATTGTTGGGTAATTAAGAGCTGAGTTAATTCAGCTTTAGGAGAAGTATCCAGTCCAATACAATTTATAAATATACATCACCCAAGTGGAATTACAATCGTGAAAAACCATAATTTATGATGGAACCTCAAAGAACAATGTTCAAAAGTAATAAGTGTCAAAGATCAATCACAAGCTTGACAGTTGCCACAGGATTGATGACCCATAGGTACTTGTAAGACTCCCACTGTAGTGAAATCAGTAGATACTAAAATGTCTCTCAGGTTGCAGCCATGATAGAAAGCAAAACTTGGTAGATCTTGAAAACAATTTAGAGGAGCAAGGACAGACCAATAAGAGCATATAAATTTACAGATCTGACCCACAGAGGATGAGAATGGGAAACCTGACAGGGATTCTTTAGGATGTTGATGGAAATGTAGGTCCCTGCTAACACAGAGGGCTCAATGTCAACCTTGTTTTATCACCTGGTGGGGATACCCTTGCTCATAGAATTGTTCAGACATATACCTAGCTTGAATCATAAAATTATAGTGAGATGAGCATGCGTGTCGGAAGCTATTGCAGAGGGAACGTGGATGATAGCTATCATATGAAGCGATAGACGGTATCTATCCCACTGTACATATGTTTTTGAGTATCATATGAACGTGGATGATAATTATCATATGAAGTGATAGACGGTATCTATCCCACTGTACATATGTTTTTGAGTTTTTACTTTGTTGCAGTTAATTGTGTTTATGATTGTCTCCTTGTAAGTTCTTTGTCAACCTGTTCCAATGTATTCCGCCCCTGAGGCAACAGTTTCAGTTCCATGTAAACCGGTGCGATATGTATTGTATACAGGAACATCGGTATATAAAAATTAAAAATAAATAAATAAATAAATGAGAGGAGAGTGTTCCTATCTGAACATTTTTTGCAATTAGATGTCACAAGTCTGTTCTCATAGATAATGACCAGGACATCTAAGAAGGAAATTTGGAAGCCACTGATAGAGTGTGTAAATCTTAAATTGGAGTTATGTGTATTAAGCCAATCAATAAACATGTACAATTGAATTTCAGTGCCTTGCCAAATGAAAAAGATGTCATCAATAAAGCTCTGCTATGTAACAATTAGAGGCCAAAATACAGAGACGTAAATAAAAGTCTCAGATTCTGCCACATAAAGACAGGCAACGTCAGGGATCATGAAGAAAAAAAATAGATCATCAAATTTAAGGTAAGGAAATGCATATAAAGGTGAAATGTCTTCCATTTCCTTTCTTTCCTTAGGCTGCTAACTTATGATCACTGATGTTTCAAGACCTCTTGCAGTAAGGCTAGCATTCCTCAGTGGAGGCTATGTGGAGAAGGGGAGGTCTGGACAGTAGGGGTGTGCATTCGTTTTGAACTTAAATGTAAAACGCAACTTTTTTTTTTTTAACTTAAAAAGTAATGAGGCGAAAACGATCGGATTTCCAACTTATTCAACATAGCTATGTTGAATACGTTGGAAATCGCGATTGTTGATCCTAAATAAAAATTTAAACCCCTCACCCTCCTTAATCCCCCCCCCCCCAAGACTTACCAAAACTCCCTGGTGGTCCAGCGGGGAGTCAGGAGGCCATTTCTGAACTCCTTTGCAAGGAGCACGTGACGTTGGCGTCACGTCGGAGTGACGCGGCGTCACGTGATTCCCCGCGCGTTCGCTCCGGGACCCTCGTTCGACCCAAAAGGAACTTTTGGCCAGCTTGGGGGGGCCAGCTTGGGGGGGGCCTCCTGACCGTCGGAGTGACGCGGCGTCAGTGACGCGGCGTCACGTGATTCCCCGTGCGTTCACTCCGGGACCCTCGTTCGACCCAAAAGGAACTTTTGGCCAGCTTGGGGGTGTCAGGAGGCCCCCCCCAAGCTGGCCAAAAGTTCCTTTTGGGTCGAACGAGGGTCCCGGAGCGAACGCGCGGGGAATCACGTGACGCCGCGTCACTCCGACGTGACGCCGACGTGCTCCTCGCAAAGGAGTTCAGAAATGGCCTCCTGACTCCCCGCTGGACCACCAGGGAGTTTTGGTAAGTCTTGGGGGGGGGGGGGGGGATTAAGGAGGGTGAGGGGTTTAAATTTTTATTTGCACATATGGACATAGACTCAACTTATGGAATTCTCCATATGTCCATATTGACCGCAAATGACCCCCCCTTTCGACTTATGGACTTATGAACATAAACTTTTGGTCTGCACATCCCTACTGGACAGAGGGTTCGGGGTAGATCCACAACTGGTGATATTATAAAAGGTAAGCAATGGTGAATGTGGCCTGGTTTGGCCTCTGTTGGAAACAGGATGCTGGGCTTGATGAACCCTTGGTCTGACCCAGCATGGCAATTTCTTATGTTCTTATGGTGAGTGTCCCCACTTTGCGCTGGTCTTTGTAAGTTCAAGAAGGACATTAGGGCATGTGCAGGGCCCTTGGGTACTCCCACACAGAGGGATCAGTACAATCTAGGTCTTATGATACAGTTTCTTTTGGTTTTTTTCCCACTGTATGAGAACTGTAATATGAACCAGTCCTTGTAGAGGGAAGCTTAGCAGAAACCTTTCCCCATTCAGGACCAGCAGAATCCCTAATGCTCCATGGCAAGATCCCCTGATTGAACACTGGTCCCTGACTGAATGCTGCCCCTGACAACAGGTAGATCCCGGCACTCCATGTAAATAGAATTCTGCATAATCAGAGTACAGTTAAAAAAAAAAAAGGTAAGTCTTTTGATGTTCAAAGCATTTGTCTGCCTAGCAAAATATTTTCTGTTGGGGCAGTCATCAATCAGATTGGATTCCAGGATTTTTCATTGAAATTGAGGAATTCTCTTATCCTGGGGCTCCCAGGATGAAGGGCATGCCTGATGATTAAAGGCATTCCTACATATTTCCTTCAAGTCTTATGATCAGATATTGGTCAAACACTTGCTCCTGGATCAATCAAGGACAGTAATGAGGCTCCTCCCTTGGGTTAGCTGGGATTCCAGATACTTACTTGTGAAGCATCTGTATAGGGATGGAAGCTGGTTGCTCTTTTAAGTAGACACTAATCTAGTGGTAGGCCAAGAGCTAGCCCTATGCCGACATATGCTGTTTTTAGATAGCATCTAATCTTTTTTTTTTTATCCTAGTTTTGTATAAGGGGAGACCCTCATACTCACTGCTAAGATAAAACCAATCTTGACTGTCCTTCAGGGAATTGTGTTGGCATAAACCATACAGATTGAGAAGAGTGAGGTCAGAACCAGCTGAAGCTGGCTAAGAACCTTGGTTGACTACTAAAGGGAACAGTTTCAAAGGACTAAGGCCAGCTAGCTAGAATGCTAAAGCTTTTGGCTACAGATTAGGCAATCAAGGAATCAAGAACTAGAGCTGACCTAAAATGGTTCCAGTTGAAAAAGAGCCAGTAGTGCTCAGGCACCCTGGTAAGTCAGTTAAGATTCAATCTAGAATTAAGTTCTCCTATAGGACTAAGCAGCAGCTCAAAGCAGTGATTCTCTCTCACCTTAGGAAATAGGTCTTGCCAAAAAGAGCATAATATTCTCTTGCCAACCTTGGTGCGGTAAGGACTAAGCTACATAGAGAGCATAGATAATGACATGGATTTGGGGCTGCTGGAAATGCGGAAGCTGTGCATGTAGCAAGCCTTATTCGAGGGTTCTCTGAGAGGTCACTGTTAGAGGTACAATATTTCAGGAAAGAGTCCAGAAACTCTATCAGGTCCTTCTACCAAGGTAGTATAATGTCCACAAAAGGGCAAGGTCAAATGGATCCAGGCACTATATGGGGGCATGTAAGATTTGATTAAGTTTAATTGAGTTTTCAACTACATTTCCTTCACAATTTTAGTGATATGCCGGATGAGTGAATATGTGAACTCTTAACAGTAATACAAGGAAAATATTTTCTATAAAATGCAGGCTTTTTGTAAAGAACAGAGGAAGGAGACTGACCTCTTGTGCTCGCACATTAGATACGATTCTTCTGAGGAGGCAAGATCAAGTCTTCCACTGAGGGAGGTCTCCCCAGCTTGGTAGGGAACTTACTTAGGACAAAATCTACCATCACTACCTTTCATGCATTGTAGAGGAGGATTTCAGGGCCTCGTTGGTAAAGTCTGTCTCTTGGGTGTCCTTGGGCAATCCTTCTCAATGCCCAATATGCCATCCTGTTGCCTTGAAAGTAATGGGACATATCATTTAAACATTTTTTCAAGGGCTTATGAATGTTAAAGATTAAGGTCAGAACCAGGAGCTCAGATCACTAGATAGACATAACGTTCCTTATGAGATATCTGAAAATTCACAAATGAGTTCAGGAACTCAAGCAGATGGTTGTGTTTGGCTGCAGAGGCCTGCAAGGGGGAAGTGGCCTCAAAGGCAGCAAGGACACAATTGAGTAAGTAAGCATATTAAAGGCAAGGCCAAGGTTCAAAAGCCTACAAGGACACTGGCAGAAGGCTCAGTGCCTCATGCACTGAGCAGATCAGTGACCCTAGGGGAAATCTGTAGGGCAACTACAAGGGCATCTCTATATACTTTTACAGAATACTGATGTTGTGGTCAATCTGGGTAAAAAAAAAAAAGAATTCTGGAAGCAAGACTAAGTAACTCCCACCCAGAATAGTGACTGCTCTGGCACATCTCACATGTATGGACTTGTCTGTAGGATGTGAAGGAAGGTGACATTTATACTTACATATTAATTACATTTCCTTTTAGTTCCAACAGACCAGTCCAGAATCCACCCCAAGAGGAAAACAGTGTTCAAAAAAATAAAAATAATAGGGTGAGTGGACTTATAGTTAGGAATATACCAATATATCGTTAGGTAGATAGTTATAGTTGCATACATGCCTATAGATATATGTAGACATATGGACAGACAGCAAAAAGAGGGCTTGTCACCAAACAGAGAAAAACAGTCCAGGGACAGGAGACCTTTGCAATTTGATTACAAAATCATTCTTGCGTCCTAATGTCTTTTTTCTTCTCTCTCTCTCTGTAGTTCCAGGAGAACCTTACACTCAGGAGAGCCAACGACATGTGCAGGTTTTTCCATGATGAATGCATCAGCCTTGAGTGCAAACTTGGGACTGGTATACGGGTTCCAGGACTAGTATCCAAGAAGGAAATGCTGGTGATGGTAGTAGGTTCTTGTTATAATGGTAATTGGGGAACCAGAACTAACAATGGCTTCTGGTTGTTTTCTAGCTTTAGCATAGCATAATTAGGAGCTGAAGTAGCACCGGACCTTTCATAGAGAGTGGTCAGCTCTTTAATTTTTGTCACTGTCTCCATAATAAGCCTGATACTTCACTTTCAATGATATCCAGCATAGTTCTCTGCTTCAACGGCAGGGGAATGATGAAAAGATCTCTGCTTCAACGGCAGGGGGAGTGTTGAAAAGATGATTTATATTCGGACAACAACCAACAAGGACTGAGTTGCACAGGCTGGATAAACATGCATGGGAGTAGCATGAGAACATAAGAACATAAGAAACATAAGAACATAAGAAAATGCCATACTGGGTCAGACCAAGGGTCCATCAAGCCCAGCATCCTGTTTCCAACAGTGGCCAATCCAGGCCATAAGAACCTGGCAAGTACCCAAAACTAATTCTATTCCATGTTACCATTGCTAATGGCAGTGGCTATTCTCTAACTGAACTTAATAGCAGGTAATGGACTTCTCCTCCAAGAACTTATCCAATCCTTTTTTAAACACAGCTTTAAAAACTGCACTAACCACATCCTCTGGCAACAAATTCCAGAGTTTAATTGTGCGTTGAGTAAAAAAGAACTTTCTCTGATTAGTTTTAAATGTCCCCATGCTAACTTCATGGAGTGCCCCCTAGTCTTTCCACTATCCGAAAGAGTAAATAACCGATTCACATCTACCCGTTCTAGACCTCTCATGATTTTAAACACCTCTATCATATCCCCCCTCAGTCGTTTCTTCTCCAAGCTGAAAAGTCCTAACCTCTTTAGTCTTTTCTCATAGGGGAGCTGTTCCATTCCCCTTATCATTTTGGTAGCCCTTCTCTGTACCTTCTCCATCGCAATTATATCTTTTTTGAGATGTGACGACCAGAATTGTACACAGTATTCAAGGTGTGGTCTCACCATGGAGCGATACAGAGGCATTATGACATTTTCCGTTTTATTCACCATTCCCTTTCTAATAATTCCCAACATTCTGTTTTCTTTTTTGACTGCCGCAGCACACTGAACCAACGATTTCAATGTGTTATCCACTATGACGCCTAAATCTCTTTTTTGGGTTTTAGCACCTAATATGGAACCTAACATTGTGTAACTATAGCATGGGTTGTTTTTCCATATACTCATCACTATGCGCTTATCCACATTAAATTTCATCTGCCATTTTGATGCCCAATTTTCCACTCTCTCAAGGTCTTCCTGCAATTTATCACAATCTGCTTGTGATTTAACTACTCTGAACAATTTTGTGTCATCTGCAAATTTGATTATCTCACTCGTCGAATTTCTTTCCAGATCATTTATAAATATATTGAAAAGTAAGGGTCTCAATACAGATCCCTGAGGCACTCCACTGTCCACTCCCTTCCACTGAGAAAATTGTCCATTTAATCCCACTCTCTGTTTTCTGTCTTTTAGCCAGTTTGCAATCCACGAAAGGACATCGCCACCTATCCCATGACTTTTTACTTTTCCTAGAAGCCTCTCATGAGGAACTTTGTCAAATGCCTTCTGAAAATCCAAGTATACTACATCTACCGGTTCACCTTTATCCACATGTTTATTAACTCCTTCAAAAATGTGAAGCAGATTTGTGAGGCAAGACTTGCCCTGGGTAAAGCCATGCTGACTTTGTTCCATTAAACCATGTCTTTGTATATGTTCTGTGATTTTGATGTTTAGAACATGTTCCACTAGTTTTCCTGGCACTGAAGTCAGGCTAACCAGTCTGTAGTTTCCCGGATTGCCCCTGGAGCCCTTTTTAAATATTGGGGTTACATTTGCTATCCTCCAGTCTTCAGGTACAATGGATGATTTTAGTGATTACAAATTTTTACTAATAACAACTGAAATTTCATTTTTTAGTTCCTTCAGAACTCTGGGGTGTATACCATCCGGTCCAGGTGATTTACTACTCTTTAGTTTGTCAATCAGGCCTACCACATCTTCTAGGTTCACCGTGATTTGATTCAGTCCATCAGAATCATTACCCATGAAAACCTTCTCCATTACGGGTACCTCCCCAACATCCTCTTCAGTAAACACCGAAGCAAAGAAATCATTTAATCTTTCTGCGATGGCCTTATCTTCTCTAAGTGCCCCTTTAACCCCTCGATCATCTAACGGTCCAACTGACTCCCTCACAGGCTTTCTGCTTTGGATATATTTAAAAACATTTTTACTGTGAGTTTTTGCCTCTACAGCCAACTTCTTTTCAAATTCTCTCAGCCTGTCTTATCAATGTCTTATATTTAACTTGCCAACGTTTATGCTTTATCCTATTTTCTTCTATTGGATCCTTCTTCCAATTTTTGAATGAAGATCTTTTGGCTAAAATAGCTTCTTTCACCTCCCCTTTTAACCATGCCGGTAATCATTTTGACTTCTTTCCACCTTTCTTAATGTGTGGAATACATCTGGACTGTGCTTGTAGAATGGTATTTTTTAACAATGACCACGCCTCTTGGACATTTTTTACTTTTGTAACTGCTCCTTTCAGTTTTTTCTAACAATTTTTCTCATTTTATCAAAGTTTCCCTTTTGAAAGTTTAGCACGAGAGCCTTGGTTTTGCACACTGTTCCTCTTCCAGTCATTAAATCAAATTTGATCATATTATGATCACTATTGCCAAGCGGCCCCACCACCGTTACCGCTCTCACCAAGTCCTGTGCTCCATTGAGAATTAGATCTAAAATTGCTCCCTCTCTCGTTTGGTTCCTGAACCAATTGCTCCATAAAGCTATCATTTATTCCATCCAGGAACATTATCTCTCTAGCGTGTCCCGATGATACATTTACCCAGCCAATGACAGCGGTTACTACCCCTAAACAATTAGCTAGATACTTCACTAAGTTCATTTAGATGCAGCTCCAGCACTGCTAACTACATTGATGGCGGGGGTGGAAGGGAAATAGATCGATGGCAGGGGTGGAAGGGAAAATAGATCGATGGCGGGGGTGGAAGGGAAATAGAACAAAAAAAGTCACTTACAAGGGACAAGAGTAACAGATAAGTATGGGGGGGAAAAATTGAAAACTTGCTGGACAGACTGGATGGACCGTTTGGTCTTCTTCTGCTGTCATTTCTATGCTTCTATGTTTCTATCTACATCTGCTGGCCAGAGGATGCATCCCACATGTATGAACTGGTCTGTTAGGACTAAAGGAAAGGAAATTAATGGGTAAATATAAATTTTACCTTCTCTGGTATGGAGCCAGAAGCACAAAGCTGCATTTATCCTTTGCATCAGTGATTCATTAAGAGAAAAAATATAGAATAACAATGAAGAAGTCAATAGTCTAGAATAAGATTTCAACAGAGCAATTAACATGCCAGAAGGATATTGGACCAAAGCAAAATGTTTATAAGAAATTCCTGCTATATCAGATTTCAAGGTCAGACCACTACAGGGAAAATAGAAAGTTTTAGCTGCAAACCCTTTTGTAGCAGGCCAGCTTTCATGTATATCCAAGGATCTTGAAGCCTATTTTTAGCAAGCTCTCACTATTGTTATTATTTCACACCAAGAGTAAATACCAAGTATCCAGCATATTATTTATTTTTTTATTTATTTATAGAATTTATATACCGGATGTTCCTGTATAATATACATATCACACCGCTTTACAAGGAAGAAGAACTATCGCCTCGTTGGCGGTTTACATTGAACAGATTAAACAATTAACAATTAATAGATATTGCTGAACAGTTAACAAGAAACATGAAGGCGCAAGGAGGAACTTAGTGGAGCTTACAGTGAACAGAAACATGATTATATACATTTCAATAGTGGACTCTTCAGGAACTAGTATGCCGGGGGCTGGGAGACAATGACTAATCTGAAATTGTCATTCTTCCTGCTCTTAGCTCTCAGGGAATGCTTGTGTGTACAACCAAGTCTTAAGTTTCTTTTTGAATGTAGTATGGCAAGGCTCAAGGCGAAGGTCTGGAGGGTAGCGAGTTCCAGAGTGAAGGGCCCGCTGTGGATAGTGCGCGTTTCCTCAGGGAGGATTTTGCCGGTTGGGTGATTAGCCTGTTCTGGTACGCACTTCTAGTCGGTTTCTTGGAGGTGTGTAGCTGAAGTTGAAAAGTTAAGTTGAGAGGAGAGGAGAGATGTTATGTAAGGCCTTGTGTATCATCATTATGGATTTGAACTGAATCCTGTATTTAATCGGAAGCCAGTGGAGATGTTGGAGGATTGGGGTGATATGATCCCTTTTTTTGGCGTTTGTGAGAATTCTTGCCGTGGCATTCAGGACCATCTGAAGTGGTTTGGTGGTGCAAGCTGGAAGGCCTAGAAGGAGAGAGTTGCAGTAGTCCAGTTTCGGGAGTATGATGGCTTGTAGCACCATGCAGAAGTCTCTGTAGAGTAGAAGTGGCTTTAGTTTCTTTAAAACTTGTAGTTTAAAGAAACATTCTTTTGTGGTGTTATTTACGAATTTGTTGAGGCTGAATCCGTTGTCTAGGACGACACCCAGGTCTCTTACTTGAGGCGAGGTGGTGTGCATGGAAGTATCTGGAAATTGGCTAGCGGTTGGAGGGGTGGGTGGGACATAATTTTCAGGAGCTATAAGGAGGATTTCGGTTTTGTTTGTGTTTAAAACCAGGTTGAGGCTGGCGAGTAGGTTGTTGATGGCTGAGAGGCATTTATTCCAGTATGACATAGCTTTGTGTAGAGAGTCTGCTATAGGGATGAGAATTTGTATGTCATCCGCGTATAGGAAG
Source organism: Rhinatrema bivittatum (assembly GCF_901001135.1). Classification (NCBI taxonomy): domain Eukaryota; kingdom Metazoa; phylum Chordata; class Amphibia; order Gymnophiona; family Rhinatrematidae; genus Rhinatrema; species Rhinatrema bivittatum. The sequence goes on from NC_042623.1 coordinate 204,222,931, forward strand.
TGTATTAGCTTGAGGTTGGTAAGTAAATGACAGAGCGGGAGAAGATATATATTGAAAAGAGTCGGAGAAAGAGATGATCCTTGCGGTACCCCCGCAAGGGAGGGAGAAAGGGGAGGGGAGGGAGAAAGGGGACGGGAAGGTAATGGAATGTCAATATCTGCTTTGGGAGTGGTGTGGCATTAAATTCCATTAAAATAGGCCCGTAATGTAAGCAATGCTTAATATGTTATACATCTCCGTTGCCGCATGGCATTCACAGTGTGTGCTCATTGGTTCGTACTTTGACTTTCCACCACATCTTTTAAAATCTAGGTTATTGTTACGTGCAGAGTATTTTGAATCGGTCTGTCCTTAGTTGACATTACTGACGGGGGGCTATATACTATGCTTATGTGTATAATATACATTGTCTAGATCAGTAGCTGTCAAGCCTATGATGTGATTCTGGTAACATCTCCTGATCAGCAAATGTTGGGCCATATAGGACACATTTGTATATAAGCCTTGCTGCCTTTATTTTGGCCTCCTTGTAGTTGAGAGTTAGGGGTAATACTGCTGGAGTCCTGTACAATTTGTTTTATTTTGGTGTTTTCTAATTATGTTTCTGAGTAACGTGTTATATCACAGATAGTATGGAATAGAAGGGAGTTATAACTACTGTAATGGACATTACTCCAGAATACAAAAGCTCTATATTGTTAGATGTGTATGAAGGGAAAAGGTACAAAGGTCTAAATTTAGCTAGATACACTTACTTAAGATACCCAGGAATATTCAGTGGTAGTACCGCGCTGCTGAATATCCTGGCTAATTTGCCAAACCGTACAGCGGCTCAATATAGATCTCCTCAAATGCACCTTTTTTTTTAAGGGGGGGTGAGGGGACAGAGGACAGAATCCTAAACCTCACACTAAGCATGTAGCAAGCAATGTTAACCAAAATAATGTCTTCTTAGTTCAGGGCCTAAATATCTGTTAGGTCAAACCTGAAAAGATCCTTGAGGTTCATAATGAGTGATCTTATGTCAACATTCCTGTAGCTCTTGTCACTCTGTTCTGATGTTGCTTGCCTGTTGTATATGGTTTCACCACTGCGGAAGCCATAATACGTGAATGCAAATCCTACAACAGTTGTGTTTACTAATCCAGAGAGGTCTCTAAATGATATGAACAAGCATATAGGTTGCAATACAATCTTTGGTGGAGCATGTTTGGAAGTATTTACATAATGCTAAGCTATGTGAGCAGTGTTTCAGCTCACACAACCAAGCATAATATAGCTGGGGATTCCCCAGAGGGGGGAGTTATAAGGAAAAGAAACCTTGTATTTCCCAGGTTCCCCAGGGAGGACCTGGGCCTATGAACTCCGTGGAGTCACTGAGTGGAGGAAGGGAGGGCATGATCACTAATCTCACTCAAGCTACAGATGAGATAGGTTAGGAGGAACTTCAGTCATAGCTGGGGTCTGGCAGAAGAGAAGTGAAAATCTTGCCTATAACTGCTAGAAGTAGTGCTGGTGGAGATGGAGCTGAAGATCCCAGAGTTACTAGAGGATACTGATATGAAAATTGATTGGTTAGAAATTATTAGCCAGGAAAGCTTGGAGGATACGACCTGTTGTGGCTGGGAATTGGCAGCAAGAAGGGGATCTTCTCTTTTGGATCCCATGGGTATTTCTGAATTACCCAGACTGGCATTCCTGGGAATTCTCAGACTCATTCTGGAATTCCAAAGGAATTTCCAGGTCTCTGGATCAACATTGCAAATCTCCAGGTGCTGCTGATAAAGCACCTGTGCAGGTCCAAAACAGGAAGTCACTTTGGCCTGCTCGAGTAAGAAAAAGGTGGTGGACAGAAGAAGCAGGGGGAGCATCAGGTGCAAGGAGTAGAAAGATGGAATAGTGCAGCATCAGAGCATCAGTCTGCAGAGCACGAAGAAGAGGTGGGGCAGAATTGGCCCACGCAGCTGGAAGAATGATGAGAGCCATCAGAGAAAAAGGCCTAAAGGAGGAGGCTGCTGCCACTAATGGGTTCAGGTTGGGAGGAGAGAGAGAGACAGAGAGAAGTGTGTGAAAGTGAGCATGTGTATGTATGTGTGACTGGTTATTTTTGTATGAGGGGAGTGTGTGAATGGGTATGTGAATTTGGCATTACACCCAGAGGTTACTGTTGGGTGTAGTATTGGTATGTGTGTGTGGGAGTGTGAGGGCATGAGAGTGGAAGTGGGCATGTTAGTATGGGAGTGGTGTTGCGTTCGTGCCTATTTCGCCCTCTCTCCACCCTCTCTACCTCTGTGGCGACTCCCTTCGGGTCTAATGGACAGATGCTGCCGCGGCTTCTCCTCACCGCTTCTTCTCGGAGTCCCCGGGCTGGCCTGACGCTGCAGATCCTCCATGTTCATGGTGACATAAGGGCGTGCGTGCGCGCGCTCCAGAGTTTGTATCGGCAAGGGCACGAACCTCGGGGGCATCCCCCCATAGTGACATCATCCACTTCCACCTTAAAAGGTCTTTGTTTGCAACTACGAATCGAGTTAGCAAGGGGAATTCTTTCTCCGCTGCTCTGCCTCCACAAACTTACCAAGGGGTACCCGCTCCTCGGGGGCCCCGCTCTCTCTCTTCTTGATTTCAGAATCTAAGATGGGATCCGGTACCCGCTCCTCAAGGGCCTACGTCCCTGAATGCTCAGAAGACTCCTTACTGCCTGGAAGTGATCGCAGACGTGAACACTGTGAGTTCTATTACAGATAGGGACCGGTACTCGCTCCACGAGGGTCCATGTTCCTAATACTGAAGACTCTCTTCTGTCTAAGACGTTATCGCAGGTACGGAGATCGTGAGTGATTATTGCAGATTGCAGATAGGAACCGGTACTCACTCCACAAGGGCCCATGTTCCTAAATCCTTTCAAAGACTCTTCTATCTCAGAAGCTATCGCATACCTATATCTTGTGAATTACTGTTTCATATTGCAGATAGGAACTGGTACTCACTCCACGAGGGCCCATGTTGTTAAAACCCTTCAAAGACTCTCCTCTATAACTCTCCAAAGACACTCTTCTATTTCAGAAACCATCGCATACACAGATATTGTGAGTTCTTATTCTAGACTGCATATAGGAACCAGTACTCGCCTAAAGGCTCCTGATCCTGAATATACTGAAGACTCTCTGTTGCATAGAAGCCATTACTGATATATCTACAATTGTGAGTGTATCATCTACTATTGGTTATGTATCCAGCATACCCTGTCTACTCTCTACCTATAGTCTCTCTCTACAGCTTAGCAAACCCAGAGATTGCAGTTCCAGTATCTGAGGGACTTCAGCCCTGCCGGGTACATCAGCTCACTACTGCCACCTCTGGTGGTTCTACTACCTGTCTAAATAAAGAACTATCTGTGTCTGTCTCCAAACTCCAGCCTAGCTGGTGGTCCCTCTCAGGATATCCTCCTGGGGGCATTGTCATCTGCCATCGGCCCAGGAATTCACCAATTTACATTGGGTGCTTTTCTCCACACTACAAGAGTTGTATTGTAACAGACTGTCTCTCTGTGGGGACCCAACTCACTACATATTGATAACTCCGCCTAAGGAGTATTATAAATTGCCAGCTCCTCCCCTTCGGGGTACAGCATTGATCAGATTACTAACTCCTCCCCCCTGGAGGAACTGATCATATAACAAGTGGTATGCGTGTGTGGGAGTGCGAGTGTGAGGGAGTGAGGTAAGTGGGCATGTGTGGGTGGAATAGACAGAAGAATGAGCATGTGTGTGTGGGCATGTGTTTGTGGAAGAGAGAAGTGAAAGCATGTGTGTGAGTGAACATGTGCATGAAAGTGTCTGACAATATGTCGGTGAGACTGTGACTGCAAATTGAAAGTTCCCAGGTATTCAGATTAGTCAATGTCACAGATAAAACAGGATGCTAGACTTGACAGACCATTAATTGATCCAGCATGACACTTCTTTTATTCTTATGTCTGAAAATTGCCCTCCTTGGAGTAAAAAGTATGTGCAGTGCATACTTTTAGTACATTTGCATTATTTTTGGTGTCTTCAGGTTGAGGGAGAAAAATCTCACAAATGCTTGCCATGTGCTAGTTTACCATCCTTCCCACTTGCTGTACTTCCTGCTCATTTTCAGAAACTACTCACATTGTTCCCCATTGACAATTATCAACAAAGTATTCAGGTTGAAAATATCCTCACTCTTTGCAACCATGTGGGCTACTCAGAATTGCCCCCTTTATAATTGTTGACGTAAAAACAAATAAGCTTTACTCATAAGTTGACTGGACTATTGCAATGTTCTTTACCAGGGACTTCTAGGAGTTGCATTAAAGAGGTTACTGCTGGTCCAGAATAATAGCAGGGCCGTATTGCACATGCTTTGAGGCATTGCCAGTGCTGAAGCATGGCTATATTGTACATGCGTGTATTCATAAGCAGGGTCGTGGTTATTTACTCAACTGTCTGGATCCCTACATTCCTTCTACGAATTTGAGATCAGTCAACCTTGATCTTCAGTGGATTCCAGCATTGTCGCCAGCTAGATTAGTAACTATCTGAATTTCAGGTAATTAGTTGTGCAGCCCCCATTTTTAGATTTTTAAAAATAAAATTCTAAAAATAAGCCTTTAAGCTGAAAATTGTAAAACAAGGCTTTGATGTGATTCAGGAAATGAAATCATGATGATGGGTCACTGACAATTATGAATGACAAATCAGTTGGTCTTCCCATTCCCTTTACTAAAAATGTTGTGAGGAGGGTTTTTAGAGCATTTTTTGAAACTTGTTTTTTCTGCAGTAATAGTTGTTATTGGCTAAAATCAGAGGCAGTTAAATCAAACCTTAAACCTGTCTACATTGTCTTACTTTTTATCACCATGGTGAGCTTTTTAAAAACTACAGCTCTTTAAAAATATAAACATGCTTTGTATTGCGGCTGTCAGCAGTATAGAGCTGAAGTCAGAATTATAATTCAGCAAAGAGTACAAACTAAGCAGTAAGGTAGCAATTAGATTATACATCTAGGAGGACAATATTTTTAAATGACTGATGCCATATTGACCTTCAGGGTACATATTGATCCAGCTGCAAACTAGAAGTCTTTACCTTGATCAAAATGTAATATAATGCTTACATTGTGCTATATCACAGACTTCATTCAAGATAATTTGATATTGATCTGCAGGGTAATGGTACACAAATACAGTTTTTCAGTTGTGTGATTCTTATGAGAAATCATTGCATCCTATTGAAACAAATTAGACTGTCACCTAAAAGAACAAGTGTAGCAGTTTGGGATTATTGCTTTTTATCCGTGTTGATTTACAAGTCCATTAATGTTACACGGAATGTTAGAATGCATGATAGGAATAAATACAAGGCATCTGCATAAGCAGCTACTGTTAAGTCATGTAAATTGCACAGGGTGGGCTGAATGCTCTGGCAACATCCCCCTCCCCCCTCCATCATCTCTCCCACTACTCTGTTATGTACTGTGGCACCAGTGGGAGTTTCATTTCCGTGGTAAATGGATGTATTCAGGATCCTTCCCCAAAGATCTAACATAAGGTGAGGGCTCTGCTATAACCCCTACAATCCTATTCCTATACAGTTTTTGAAAAATCAGGGAAAACCTACCCTGTCAATGTTTTTCTTGGGGGATTGGGAAAAGGGAGTAGGATGGAAAAATAAAAAGTTGTTTTCTGTCCCAATAAGACTGGAGGATTTTTGGGGGATTTAAACCCAATTTAAAGAACTGCACTATGGATGATTGCAACCATTTTTATTTATCTTCTGGTTATCAGAGTGCCCCCTTCTATTATCTGAGAGAGTAAATAACGTACTTACATAAACCTGTTCAAGTCCTTTCATGATTTTGTAGACCTCTATCATATCCCCCCTCAGTCATCTCTGAACAGCCCTAACTCCTTTAGCTTTTCTTCATAGGGGAGCCGTTCAATGCCCCTTATCATTTTGGTCGCCTTTCTCTGTACTTTCTCCAGTGCAACAATATCATTTTTTGAGATGTGGTGACCAGAATTGCACACAGTATTTAAGGTGCGTTCTCACCATGGAGCGATATTCCACTGGTTACCTTTTTCCACAGAGCAAACAGACCATTTAATCTTACTCTGTGTTTCCTGAATTTTAACCAGTTTGCAATCCACAAAAGGACATAATTTCCTATCCCATGAAGCTTTAATTTTCTTACAAGCCTCTCGTGAGGGACTTTGCGGAATGCCGTCTGAAAATCCAAAAACACCACATCTACCGGTTCACGTTTATCCACATGTTTATTCACCCTTACAAAAAAATGTAGATTTGTGAGGCAAGACTTCCTTTGGGTAAATCCATGCTAGTTATGTCCCATTAAACCATGTCTATCTAAATGCTTTGTGATTTTCATCTTTATAACAGTTTCCACAATTTTTCCCAGTACTGAAGTCAGGTTCACTGGTCTACAGTTTCTCGGATCACTCCTGGAGCCTTTTCTAAATATCGGGAGTTACATTGGCCACCTTCCATTCTTCAGGTACAATGGATGATTTTAATGATTGGTTACAAATTAATTGAAATAGGTCTGAAATTTCATTTTTTAGTTCTTTCAGAACCCTTTGGTGTATAACATCTGGTCCAGGTGATTTACTACTCTTCAATTTGTCAATCTGGCCTACCACATCTTTCAGATTCACCATGATTTGGTTCAGTTCTTCTGAATCATCAGCCATGAAAACCATCTCTAGAATGAGTATCTCTCCAACATCCTCTTCAGTACATACTGAAGCAAAGAATGTATTTAGACTTTCTGTGATGACCTTATCTTCCCTAAGTACCCCTTTAACCCCTTGATCATATAACCGTCCAACCGACTTCCTCACAGGATTTCTGCTTCGGATATATTTACATTTTTATTATTAGTTTTTACATCTACAACCAACTTCTTTTTAAATTCTATCTTAGCCTGTCTTATCAATGTCATACATTTCACTTGCCAACGCTTATGTTTTATCCTATTTTCTTTCGATGGATCCTTCTTCCAATTTTTGAATGAAGAACTTTTGGCTAAAATAGCCTCTTTCACCTCACTTTTTAGCCATGCCAGTAGTCATTTGACCTTTCTTCTACCTTTCTTAATTCATGGAATACATCTATTTTTTAACAATGTCCATCCTGTTGCACACTCTTAACATTTGTAGCTGCATCTTTCAGGGGTTTTTTAAAACTATTTTTCTCATTTTATCAAAGTTTCCCTTTTGAAAGTTTAGTGCTAGAGCCATGGATTTACTTATTGTCCCCCTTCCAGTCATAAATTCAAATTTGATCATATTATGATCACTATTGCCAAGCGGCTCTCACCAAATCCTGCAATCCACTGAGAATTAGATCTAAATTTGCCTCCTCTCTCATCAGTTCCTGAACCATTTTCTTCATAAAACTGTCATTTATTCCATCCAAGAATTTTATCTCTCTAACATGTCCTGATGTTACACTTAACCAGTCAATATTGGGGTAATTAAAATCTCCAATTATTACTGCACTAACAATTTGATTAGCTTCCAAAATTTCTCTTAGTAATTCACTGTCCATCTCATCATTTTGGCCAGTTGGATGGTAGTATATTCCTATCGCTATACTCTTCCCCAACACATAAGGGATTTCGACCCATAACAATTTGTTTGTGCATTTAGTCTCATGCATGATTTTTATCCTGTTGGACTCTGTGCCATCCCTGGCATAAAGCACCAACCTGCCACCAAATTGTTCCTCTCTATCATTGCAATATAATTTGTACCCCAGTATAGCACTATCCACCATGTTTCTTAGATGCCAGTTAAATCTGTCATCATTCACTGCTATACACTCTCTCCCATCTTACTTCTTAGACTTCTGGCATTAGCATACAAACATTTCAATGTTTATTTTTTGTTTGTATTAACATTCTGCTTTTCAGTTGACAGGGATAAATTGGAATCTTTTAGCTTGGGTGAGTCTTTAATTATAGGTAATTGGACTACTTTTCTTAAGAACATAAGAAATTGCCATGCTGGGTCAGATGAAGGGTCCATCAAGCTCAGCATCCTGTTTCCAACAGAGGCCAAACCAGGCCACAACAACCTTGCAATTACCCAAACACTAAGAAGATCCCATGCTACTGATGCAATTAATATCTGTGGCTATTCCCTAAGTCAACTTGATTAATAGCAGTTAATGGGCTTCTCCTCCAAAAACTTATCCAAACCTTTTTTGAACCCAGCTACACTAATTGCACTAACCACATCCTCTGGCAACAAATTCCAGAGCTTTATTGTGCGTTGAGTGAAAAATAATTTTCTCCAATTAGTCTTAAATGTGCTACTTGCTAACTTCATGGAATGCCCCCTAGTTCTTCTATTATTCGAAAGTGTAAATAACCGAGTCATATCTACTCGTTCAAGACCTCTCATGATCTTAAAGACCTCTATCATATCCCCCCTCAGCCGTCTCTTCTCCAAGCTGAACAGCCCTAACCTCTTCAGCCTTTCCTCATAGGGGAGCTGTTCCATCCCCTTTATCATTTTGATTTCCCTTCTCTGTAACTTCTCCATCGCAACTATATCTTTTGTGAGATGCAGCGACCAGAATTGTACCCAGTATTCAAGGTGCGGTCTCACCATGGCGCAATATAGAGGCATTATGACATTTTCCGTTCTATTAACAATTCCCTTCCTAATAATTCCTAACATTCTATTTGCTTTTTTGACTGCTGCAGCAGACTGAGCTGACGATTTTAAAGTATTATCCACTATGATGCCTAGATCTTTTTCCTGGGTGGTAGCTCCTAATATGGAACCTAACATCGTGTAACTACAGCAAGGGTTATTTTTCCCTCTATACAACACCTTGTACTTGTCCACATTAAATTTCATCTGCCATTTGGATGCCCAATCTTCCAGTCTTGCAAGGTCCTCCTGTAATGTATCACAGTCCGCTTGTGATTTAACTACTCTGAATAATTTTGTATCATCCGCAAATTTGATAACCTCACTCGTCGTATTGCTTTCCAGATTATTTATATATATATATATATATAGAGAGAGAGAGAGAGAGAGAGAGAGAGAGAGAGCGAAAAGCACCGGTTCAAGTATAGATCCCTGAGGCACTCCACTGTTTACCCTTTTCCACTGAGAAAATTGACCATTTAATCCTACTCTCTGTTTCCTGTCTTTTAACCAGTTTGTAATCCACAAAAGGACATCGCTTCCTATCCCATGACTTTTTAGTTTTCGTAGAAGCCTCTCATGAGGGACTTTGTCAAACGCCTTCTGAAAATCCAAATACACTACATCTACTGGTTCACCTTTATCCACATGTTTATTAACCCCTTCAAAAAAATGAAGCAGATTTGTTAGGCAAGTCTTCCCTTGGGTAAATCCATGTTGACTGTGTTCCATTAAACCATGTCTTTCTATATGCTCTATGATTTTGATCTTGAGAATATTTTCCACTATTTTTCTCAGCACTGAAGTCAGGCTCACTGGTCTATAGTTACCCGGATCACCTCTGGAGCCTTTTTTAAATATTGGGTTACATTGGCCACCCTCCAGTCTTCAGGTACAATGGATGATTTTAATGATAGGTTACAAATTTTAACTAATAGATTAGATATTTCATTTTTTAGTTCTTTCAGTACCCTAGGATGCATACCATCCGGTCCAGGTGATTTGCTACTCTTTAGTTTATCAATCTGGCCTACTACTTCACAGTGATTTAGTTCAGTTCATCTGACTCATCACCCCTGAAAACCATCTCCGGAACTGGTATCTCCCCAACATCCTCATTAGTAAACACTGAAGCAAAGAATTCATTTAGTCTTTCTGCAATGACCTTATCTTCCCTAAGAGCCCCTTTAACCCCTCGGTCATCTAATGGTCCAACTGACTCCCACACAGGCTTCTTACTTCAGATATATTTTAAAAAGTTTTTATTATGAGTTTTTGCCTCTATGGCCAACTTATTTCAAATTCTCTCATCACCTGTCTTATCAATGTTTTACACTTAACTTGACAATGCTTATGTTTTATCCTATTTTCTTTAGATGGATCCTTCTTCCAATTTTTGAAGGATGTTTTTTTGCTAAAATAGCCTCTTTCACCTACCTTTTAACCATGACGGTAATCGTTTGCCTTCTTTCCACCTTTCTTAATGTGTGGAATACATTCCTTCTTATTATTGGAACATCTCTGTTGGGACTCCCTAACTCTAATGCTTTATTAGTATCCTTCGCAGATACTCCCTCCAAACCATATGCTGCTGAGTGACTATTGGCTTTCCCCTTTGATTTAGTTTAAAAGCTGCTGCTCTATCTCCTTTTTAAAGGTTAGCTTCAGCAGGCTGCTTCTCCCCTTCCCCAAAATGTTCCCCAGTTCCTAACAAAACTGAATCTCTCTTCCTTCCACCATTGTTTCATTGACACATTGAGACTCCGGAGCTCTGCCTGCCTCTGGGGACTTTATCCTGATAAGTATGTTTTGTTAAATTTGGCTTTTAGACTTCAGTTTTCTCAGAGCACTGTATAAATTATTCAAATTAATAAAAAAAATCTGATCAGAATTTGCAATTAGATGTCAAATGGTATGTGAAGTATTTAAGTTCACCGTTTCATTCTCAGATATCCTCCTGCAAGCTAGCCTGCGCTTGTAGATGTAAGCTCCATTATGGAGCAGTCACCCCCAGGTAGTCTTTCTCAGACCTCTTGACTTTGTACACAACTACAAGAAGAGAAAACTGGCTACAAAGACATTGAAACTAAATCTTCTGGAGCTTCATATAGAAGTGGGTCCCTTACTCCTCTGGGATACTTTAATGAAACAGTGGTGGACTACCTATAACATAGTAAATTATAAAACATATGTGTCCCTGGCCTAGATCTTAAATGGAGGCACAGGAATCCCTAAATATTCAGTCATGCTCTCACAGAGAAAAAGTGAGTTCTGTGCTCTTCCAGGAGTCTTACATCCACTTGGCATACACAAATTCTTGCATTCAATTGGCAAGCCACCTCTTGTTTTCAGCAGTTTTACACAAAAAAACAGTATTCCCTTCACGAGGAATCATCCCTTATTATGCTTTGTCCATAACTCAATGAGCTATCCAATTTTTGGAGAAATTAGAAATGGCACATCTACACTTAAAAGCAAGTAGTCAGGTATAGTTCACAAACATAATCTTTTAGGTCTGTATTCTAGCCTACAGAACTCTGAAGTATTTTAATGTGCTTTTTTTCTGTATTGTTCTTTTGACTTTTCTAGGTTAATTAAATTGTTTTTCCCTGTCTGGATAAGATAATTTAAGTAACAAAAGATATAGCCCTAGTCAGTTATATTTAATTTATCAAATGCCAAATGGTGTAAAAGAGCAGATGTTCTTTCAAAATCAGGGACAGCAACTTTAAAACAGGCATACTGGTGCCCATATACATGTTGGTGCGCCCGTCGGTCGCAGACGGCTGCGACCTTTGCTGCTCACCTCTCTTTTCCCTGCTACAGCGATTCTCAAGGCCATGGTGGCCTCAGCCTGCAAACGCAGCCTTCCTTGGCGTCCCCGGAACAGCATGGGCGATTCCGTCCGCCATCTTGAGACAGGGATTACTTAGGGCACGCGCGCGTCAGGCCCTCTCTTATTGACATCATGGCAGGAACCTCGGGGGTGTCCCCTCCGCATGACGTCACTCGCCTGATGTATTTAACCCAGCCAGCCTAAGCTTCCTATGAGTTAGCAAGGACTTCCTTCCTGCTATTCCACTCCATTCGGAGACGCTTTGCTTCACTGCTTCCTGAACTAGAACAAAATCACTGTGAACTAGGGGTGTGCATTCGTTTTCGCAGTATCGGCAATCCGCAACATATATATGTCACTTTTCGTTATATTCTTGGGGAGGCGAAATGCATTGCGACTCCCCACGAATATAACATCATCCGTTTAATGCATTGTGCAGCGCATGCTTTTCTTCACCGCTATTTGGAATGATTTCACAAAATGTCAGCGCTCATACCCTGCATTCCGATTTCCGTGCCAACTTATCCGACCCTTTCCTGTGAGTCACAGTGACTCACAGGAAAGGGTCGGACAGGTTGGCACGGATACCAGAATGCAGCGTATCAGCACTGACATTTTGTGAAATGCACTGAATGTAGCCAATCGCACTGTCATTCAGTGCTCTGTGAGGATTTTACTGATCAGCACGAGGCATGCCACACACTTTCTTTGCAGGGATGGTGTGGGGGAGGTGGGCTTTGTGGAAAGAGGCTGCACTGAGAGCAATTCTGGCTAGTTAGGAAAGAGGAAAACAGATTTTTATTCTGAATTTGGCTGCAGTGTCTGTGCCAGCTAGCCCTGTTTGTGTTTTTTTGAAGCAGTTTATTATTTAGGTGATCTGAGACACTGTGCCAGGGAGAGAAGCTGCTAGCAGTTCCATTTTTTTTCATTCACCCTGTAGGCTACTCTGCAAGCAAACACCATTTGTGTGTTGTGGCTGGGAGAGATATATTTTCATCCAATTTCCTGGTGTGCCAACAATTCCAGCTTTTTTAATTAAACTGAGTTTGTTTAATTCAAGTCACTCAGTCTCTCTGTGCACTGGGATTCAGTGGGCAGTGGGTAGTTTAACAGACTGAACTTTATTTTTGGCATGGTCTGTGCAGTCAAGTGCCCAGTCTGACTCTTTTATGCTTACAAGCAAGCTGCGTGTGTGTGCACGCCACAAACATGTTACATTAGTTCATAGCAAGGCACTGTGACAGTGGGTAGGCACTAGGCAGTGACATTAAATCCATAATGTCAGGGAAAGCTAGATGTAGTCGAGTGATTGGGACTGGCAGAGGAGGCACTTCAAAAGACACTACTGCCACTCCCCCATTAAGGTTAAAATGGCACCTGTCACAATCTAAACTCTTTGTAGGGTCAGGCAGTTCCATCCCGAAAAAAATGAAATCTGACCATGATACATTGCCATCGCCACCACCTGTTTCTGGCCCTGTAGTTTTGGAGGTGAGGGAAGGGGAGGCTGAGTCATGCCAGACAAAATGTCGATATCCAAAAGCAGGAGGGAGACAAAAGTCTCGACTAACACAGCATTGACAATGTAGCGCAGTAGAGATGTGAATCGTTTCATCGATCGTCTTAACGATTGATTTCGGCTGGGAGGGGGAGGGAATCGTATCGTCGCCGTTTGGGTTTTTAAAATATCATTAAAATCGTGAAAATCGTGAACCGGCACACTAAAACACCCTAAAACCCACCCCGACCCTTTAAAATAAATCCCCCACCCTCCCGAAACCCCCCCCCCCAATGCCTTAAATTACCTGGGGTCCAGCGGAGGTCCGGAACGACCTCCTGCAGTCGAATCGTGTTGTCTTCAGCCGGGGCCATTTTCAAAATGGCGGCGCAAAATGGCGCCGGCCGTAGACAACACAATTCGACTGCAGGAGGTCGTTCCGAACCCCCGCTGGACTTTTGGCAAGTCTTGTGGGGGTCAGGACGCCCCCCCAAGCTGGCCAAAAGTCCCTGGGGGTCCAGCGGGGGTCCGGGAGCGATCTCCTGCCGCGAATCGTTTTTCCGTACGGAAAATGGCGCCGGCAGGAGATCGACTGCAGGAGGTCGTTCCGGACCCCCGCTGGACTTTTGGCAAGTCTTGTGGGGGTCAGGAGGCCCCCCCAAGCTGGCCAAAAGTCCAGCGGGGGTCCGGAACGACCTCCTGCAGTCGATCTCCTGCCGGCGCCATTTTCCGTACGGAAAAACGATTCGCGGCAGGAGATCGCTCCCGGACCTCCGCTGGACCCCCAGGGACTTTTGGCCAGCTTGGGGGGGCCTCCTGACCCCCACAAGACTTGCCAAAAGTCCAGCGGGGGTCCGGAACGACCTCCTGCAGTCGAATCGTGTTGTCTATGGCCGGCGCCATTTTGCGCCGCCATTTTGCGCCGCCATTTTGAAAATGGCGCCGGCTGAAGACAACACGATTCGACTGCAGGAGGTCGTTCTGGACCCCCGCTGGACCCCAGGTAATTTAAGGCATTTGGGGGGGGTGTTCGGGAGGGTGGGGGATTTATTTTAAAGGGTCGGGGTGGGTTTTAGGGTGTTTTAGTGTGCCGGTTTTCCCGCCCTCCCCCTTCCCCCGATTTACGATTTTTTGACGATAAATCGGTGGAATTGTTATTGTATCGCGGCTCTAACGATTTTTGACGATTTAAAATATATCGGACGATATTTTAAATCGTCAAAAAACGATTCACATCCCTATAGCGCAGTCACTCTTTGCTTCTGATTCAGATGAAGAATCATCTTGTGTGGAATTCTCATCTTTGGGAGGATCAGTTAGTCCTGTCTTAGCCTCCACTGCAGTGTAGCACTGAAGAGATGAAACTGATGAGGAGGAAGAGCAGTCAGCAGAGGCACAGAGGGTGACTGAGGCCCCTGGCATTGCTTCTCAGGGTGCACCCTCTACCTCAGCTCCAGTGCCAGCTTCCACCCCCAAGGCTTTAGAGAAGGGAGGATCACAAAAGACATCTGCGATCTGGAGCCACTTTAAAGTGACAGATGACCCACGTTTTGCTTGGTGTAATTACTGTGCCAGGGATATTAGCAGAGGCAAGCAAATGGGACATCTATCTAATTTTGGCATGACTCATCATAAGAAGAGGCAATACCCAACAAGATTACTGCCATCTGGGGATGGTGGCAGTACCAGTCAGGGGAACCCTTCTAAGCAGTGTACAGTGGTTCAAAAGCAGCAGAGTCAGCCCACACCCTCATCCCCTTCTAGCAGTCAGGTGGCAGGCCAGCAACCCCCTGACATGTGGCAGAAGCGACACCTACCATAGAGGAAATGGGGTCAAGTGTGGTAACACTACCCCGGGGTAGGAGGCAGGCAGCCTCAAAAGTTGTAACCAGGAGCATTGGGGAAATGATTGCCCTTTATGACCAGCCCTTGCAGATAGTGGAGAATGTGGGTTTCAAGCATTTTCTGAAGGTCGTAGTTCCAAATTACAAAGTCCCCTCCAGAACCACATTTAGCAGAAAAGTCATCCCCAGCCTGTACAAGCAGTGTCGCAGTCGCATGCAAGCGCAGCTAGCTAAGGCAGAGGGGAGAGTGCATTTCACCTGCGATATCTGGATCACCATGAATGCTGCACACTCTTATCTCTCCCTGACAGCACTCTGGTGGGACCTGGCTGAGGCAGGGGCAGGCAGCGGCTCTATTACTGAAGAAGTATCAGGGTGGAAGTGGGCTTTACTGCACACCCACCTGATGGACCAGGCCCATACCGCAGCCAATATTCTAGCATGCATCAGACAGATTTTGGAGGGCTGGCAACTACACCAGTGAGACAGGAATCCTCAGGCAGGATTCTTTGTCACAGACAATGGTGCAAACATGGTTAAGGCAATAAATGACGGGCACTTTAAGAACATCCAATGTTTTGCACACACTCTGAACCTGGTAGTGAAGTCAGCTCTGGGGTTGGATTCCAATGACAAAGAGAATGAATACCTGCATAGGTTAATACAGAAGTGCAGGAACATAGCAGCGCACTTCCACAGAAGTGTGAAGGCGGGGCAGGGTCTCCGACAAAAGCAAACTGATTTGGACATGCCTCACAAGCGACTCATTCAAGATATTGCCACCCAGTGGAATTCCACTTTTATGATGCTGGAGAGGTTAGTGGAGCTGCAGACACCCCTTCATGAACTTTCTGGTACAATGGACATAGGTGTGCGGCATCCCCTAGGGCATCATGATTGGTTAGTCATGAGTCAGCTGGTAAAAATGCTGCAGCCCTTCAAGGATGTCACGGAGGAACTGAGTTCCAGAAGTGCCACCTTGGCTGACATCATCTCTATAGTTAATCTCCTGGATGAACATTTGGAGGCCTTTAAACAGGAAGAGAGAATGACAGTTGAGGTGCTGCATTGTCTAGATGTTTTGCAGCAGCAGGTGGAAGAGAGATTAAGACCTTTAACACAAGACCGCACATACATGCTCGCCACAGTCTGTGATCCCCGTGTGAAAGGGAAACTCACCCTACAGTACGATTGTCTCTTATTGGTGAAGGAACTGCTGTTAGCAAAAGTCCGTGAACAGGAGCATCATAGGCAGAGACAGATTAGGCTTGAAGCAGTGGTGGAAACAGCGGGCACTTCAGAGAGTTGTGCTGCTAGCCCAAGCAGGAGCAACACTGTGTCAGAGACAGATAGTATCTCCTCCTCCACTTCAGAACGCCAAAGGCATGTTGCCCATAAAGATTCATCTGTTGTGCGATGGGCAAGAGAGAAAGCTGGCATGAGTGACTCTCAGCCTGCCCAAGCAAAGGAGACACCAGCACAGCTGTCAGTGACACAGTATCTCTCAGAGCCGATAGAGAACATGCAGACAGATCCGCTGGCATATAGGGCACACAAGTCCCACTGTCTGGCCACTCCTATGTCCCAGATAATATAAGAACTGCAGCACATGTACCTGACCTGAAACGCTGTGCCTGACCGTCCACTGTCCAGGCCGTGCGTCCCTACAAGGGCCTGACCTCTAACGCTATGCCTGACCGTCCACTGCATACTCTTACCTCTCCCTGACAGCACACTGGTGGGACCTGGCTGAGGGAGGGGCAGCCAGCAGCTCTATTACTGAACAAGTATCAGGGTGGAGGTGGGCTTTACTGCACACCCACCTGACGGACCAGGCCCATACCGCAGACAATATTCTAGCATGCATCAGACAGATGCTGAAGGACTGGCAACTACTTATGTCCCTACGTGGGCTTGACCTCTGTCCTCGACTGCTGTGTTTGTCCGTCCAGGCCTTATGTCCCTAGGTGGGATTGACTCTGTCCTCGACTGCTGTGCCTGTCCGTCCAGGCCTTATGTCCCTACAAGGGTTTGACTTAGATTGTAAGCTCTCTGGGGATAGGGAAAAATCCACAGTACCTGAGTGTAATCGACTATGAAGTGCTGGAAAAGTTTGAAAAAAGGAATATAAATTTAAAAAATTTAATACATTTAAAAAATTGCTGTGCTTGTCAGTCCAGACCTTATGTCCCTACATGGGCTTGACCACTGTCCTCAAATGCTTTGCCTGCTTGTCCAGGCCTTATGTCCCTAGGTGGGATACACCTCTGTCCTTGAATGCTGTGCCTGTCAGTACAGGCCTTATGTTCCTACAAGTGTTTCACCTCGATTGCTGTGCATGTCCGTCCAGGCCTTATGTCCCTAGGTGGGATTGACTCTGTCCTCGATTGCTCTGCCTGTCTGTCCAGGTCTTATGTCCCTTGGTGGACATAAGACCTGGACTGTCCTCGATTGCTCTGCCTGTCTGTCCAGGTCTTATGTCCCTTGGTGGTCCATCCAGGCCTTATGTTCCTACAAGTGTTTGACCTCGATTGCTGTGCCTGTCCATCCAGGCCTTATGTCCCTAATTGGGATTGACTGTCCTCGACTGCTGTGCCTGTCCATCCAGGCCTTATGTCCCTACAAGGGTTTGACCTTGATTGCTTTGCCTGTTCATCCAGGACTTATGTCCCTAGAAGGGTTTGACCTTGATTTCTTTGCTTGTCCGTCCAGGCCTTATGTCCCTTCAAGGGTTTGACCTCAATTGCTTTGCCTGTCCATCCGGGCCTTATGTCCGTAGGTGGGATTGACTCTGTCCTCGATTGCTGTGCCTATTTGTCCAGGCCTTATGTACCTAGGTGGGATTATCCTCGATTGCTGTGCCTGTTCATCCAAGATTTATGTCCCTAGGTGGGATTGACTCGGTCCTCGATTGCTGTGCTTGTTTGTCTAGGCCTTGTGTCCCTAGGTGGGATTCACTTCTGTCCTTGATTGCTGTGTCTGTTCGTCCAGGCCTTGTATCCATAGGTGGGATTTACCTCTGTCCTCGACTTATGTGCCTGTCCATCCAGGCCTTATGTCCCTACAAGGGTTTGACCTCGATTGCTTTGCCTGTCCGCCCAGGCCTTAATGTTCCTACAAGTGTTTGACCTCAATTGCTGTGCCTGTCCATCAAGGCCTTATGTCCCTACAAGAGATTGACCTTGATTGCTTTGTCTGTCCGTCCAGGCCTTATGTCCCTACAAGGGTTTGACCTCGATTGCTTTGCCTGTCCATCCAAGCCTTATGTCCCGAGGTGGGATTCACCTCTGTCCTCGATTGTTGTGCCTGTTCATCCAGGATTTATGTCCCTAGGTGGGATTGACTCGGTCCTTGATTGCTGTGCTTGTTCGTCCAGGCCTTATGTCCCTAGGTGGGATTCACTTCTGTCCTCGATTGCTGTGCCTGTTCATCCAGGCCTTATATCCCTAGGTGGGATTTACCTCTGTCCTCGACTTCTGTGCCTGTCCATCCAGGCCTTATGTCCCTACAAGGGTTTGACCTCGATTGCTTTGCCTGTCCGTCCAGGCCTTATGTCCCTAGGTGGGATTGACTCTGTCCTTGCCTACTGTGCCTGTCCATCCAGGCCTTATGTTCCTACAAGTGTTTGACCTTGATTGCCATGCCTGTCCATCCAGGCCTTATGTCCCTAGGTGGGATTCACTCTGTCCTCAATTGCCTTGCCTGTCTGTCCAGGCCTTATGTCCCTAGGTGGGATTGACTCTGTCCTTGCCTACTGTGCCTGTCCATCCAGGCCTTATGTTCCTACAAGTGTTTGACCTTGATTGCCATGCCTGTCCATCCAGGCCTTATGTCCCTAGGTGGGATTCACTCTGTCCTCGATTGCCGTGCCTGTCCGTCCAGGACATGTCCCGACAAGGGTTTGACCTCGATTGCTGTGCCTATCCATCCAGGCCTTATGTCCCTACAAGGGTTTGACCTTGATTGCTTTGCCTGACCATCCAGGCCTTATGTCCCTACAATGGTTTGACCTCGATTGCTGTGTCTGTTCATCCAGGCCTTATGTCCCTTGGTGGGATTGACTCTGTCCTCGACTGATGTGCCTGTCCGTCCAGGCCTTATGTCCCTTCAAGGGTTTGACCTCGATTGCTGTGCCTGTCCGTCCAGGCCTTATGTCCCTACAAGGGTTTGACCTCGATTGCTTTGCCTGTCCATCCAGGTCTTATGTTCCTACAAGTGTTTGACCTTGATTGCTGTGCCTGTCCGTCCAGGTCTTATGTCCCTAGGTGGGATTGACTCTGTCCTCGATTGCTGTACCTGTTCATCCAGGCGTTATGTTCAGTCCTAACGGCTGAACCCTTGTTGCAAAGGGAAACCTCAGTCTCTGGCAATTAAAACTAGTAATCCTTCACAGCATGGATCCTTAAATAAAACAGTTTTCTTTAGTTTCAGGGAAGAGAAGAGAACTTCCTCCGTCTTGCTTATGAAGTCATGATCTGTTTGCAAATGCTTAAGTCCTAACAATTTGTACCATTATACAATCTAGGGGCCAATCCATTCCAGGGAGCCCTTTCCTGCTCATAGGAAAGGAACTCTCCCCAGTGATGCAGCCTATCTCTTAGTACCTGTTGACCCATGTTGAACCGCTGTTCACATGGCACCCTGCTCCACGTCCCCACGCTTTGAAGGCTCTTGCTCCACTCTAGGGGCCAACCCATTCCAAGGAAGCCCTTTCCTGCTCATAGGAAAGGGAACTCTCCCCGGTGTTGCAGCCTATCTCTTAGGACCTGTTGACCCATGTTGAACCGCTGTTCACATGCACCTTCCTCCATCTCGGCCTTGAAAACTCTCGTTTGTATATCAGCTACATCCACCAGATTGTAAAAGACCAGCGAGAGCTCACTAGACGCCAATGGAAACACCCCACTCTTGGGGCGAACCCATTCTAGGGAGCCCTTTCCTGCACAAAGGAAAGGAACTCTCCCTGGGTGTAGCCAGCCTGTATCTACCCTCTGACCCATGTTGAACCGCTCTTCACATGCACCTTCCTCTGTCTCGGCCTTGAAAACTCTCATTTGTATATCAGCTACGTCCACCAGATTTTAAAAGACAAGTGAGAGCTCACTAGACACCAATGGAAACACCCTACTCTAAGGGCAAACCCATTCTAGGGAGGCCTTTCCTGTGCAAAGAAAAGGAAACTGTCCCCGGGGCTCTTGTTTGAATATTTGCTACTACCACCAAAATCTGCACCCACAGATGCTCCACCCCACCCAGGCATAGTTCATCATGTTTCAGGTCCTAGCCCTCGTGTTAGACTCCCTGGTCCCTGTTTCAAGATGGGTCGGGTGCACAGTACGCCCAGTTGACAGTCCCGCCACATGCTGAGCCTCATCTTGTCTTGCCTCCTTGTCTTTCCCTTATCAACACCACAGCGACCTGACTACCTCAGCTCTGCCAGCCTGTCTTGCCCCTATCAACTTTCTGCCACTCTGCCTTGCTGCCAAACACCAGATGACTCACTCAACTCCTTGGGGTGTTCTTGCCACTATCATGGTTCCTCAGTGTGTTGGTGCTAGTCTTTCTACTTGCTATGTTCCCCCTTCATTGTGCTGTAGGATGTTGATGCCACTTGCTTGCCACTTTGCCTGTTGTGCTGCCTTTGAGGGTTCATGCATCTGTTATCGGTGCTCTCTTTTGAAGCTGTGGTGTGTTTTTGACACTCTCGCTGCTGCTTTGTGCCTCTGTTAAAGCACTCTTGTCACTTCTGGTACCCCTTTGCTCCTTTACAGTGCCTTAGGCTATTCATGCCACTTTGGTGCATCTTTGCCACAGTCTAAGTACCTTGGAGCTCTTTTGTTGTTCTGATGATTGCTCCCCAGAAGTATCATCAAAATTGATAATAAAACCCCAATTCTACAGCCAAAAATAGGCTGCAAATACTTTCCCTATTGACTTTAATGGGAACCGGAAAACGAATGCACATATCAACGTATCGGGGCAGCATTGTACGAATGCAATGAATATCGCCCCCAACGAATATGTATCCGGAATGCAACGAGTACTTTCTGGCTGCACATCCCTATCAATTACTTTGATTGGGTGGCCAGAGTGTTGGATCAAGGAGAGTGCTAAATATAATATACTTGGATTTCAGCAAGGCCTTTGACATTGTTCTACACAGAAGATATAAATAAATTGTACACCCTTGGTATGGATTGTAGAAAGACTGGGTTAGAAATTGGCTGAGTGTCAGGCGACAGATGGTAGTGGTAAATGGAGATTTTTCTGATGAGGGGGGATGGTTGTTAGCAATGTACATCAAGAATCAATCATTGGACCGATTCTTTTCAACATTTTTGTTAATCACATAACAGAAAGGCTGTCATGAAAGGTTTGTATTTTTGCCGATGATTCCAAAATCTGCAAAAGGGTGGACAGCCAGGAAGGAGAAAAAAATGAGGAGGGATCTAGTGAAGCTTGAGGAATCATCTAAAGTCAGGCAACTAAGATTTAATGCTAAACAATGCACAGTAATGTATTTAGGATGCAAAAACCCAAAGGAAAGCTACAATATTGGAGGTGAATTTCTTCTGAGCAGAAAGGAAAAGGAGGATCTAGGGGGAACTGTATCTGATGATCATAAGGTAGCCAAACAGGTGGATAAAGTGACAGTAAAAGCCAGAAAGATTCATGGCTGCATAGATAGAAAGGTCAGCAGAAAAAGGGAGGTGATATTGCCCCTGTATAGGTCCATGGGGAGACCTCACTTACAATATTGTGTAGAATTCTGGAGACTGCACCATCAAAAGGATATCAACTGGATGGAGCCAGTCCAGAGGGTGGCTATGAAAATGATCTGTGGTCTTCTTTATTCTAAAGTACAGGGTGGCCCTTGGAAAAGTAGCTTGCCTACCCCTATATATGGGGATAGACAAAGATGTAAACATGTATACCTTTAGAGGAAAGGCAACATAGGGGAGATATGATAGAGACATTCAAATATCTCAAAGGTTTCCATGCATAGGAAGGTGTCTCTAGAATGAAGATGAAAGGGGGTAGACTCAGGATTAATCTTTGGAAATATTTCTTTACAGAGAAGGTGGTGGATGTGTGGAACAAACTCCCAGTGGAAGTTGCAAAGAGAAAAACAGTATCTGAATTGAAGAAATCTTGGGATAAATACAGGGGATCTCTAATCAAGTGATGAGAATTATAATGCTAAACTGGATGGATGAGCAGACTGGATGGGCAATACAGTCTTTTTCTGTTGTCATGTTTCTATGTTTCTATAAATATACAAATATAAATATTAAAGCAACAGAATTACAAGGCTTATGAGGTAAGGAGGAGACACTGTGGATTAATTTATATTGGTG
Source organism: Rhinatrema bivittatum (assembly GCF_901001135.1). NCBI lineage: Eukaryota > Metazoa > Chordata > Amphibia > Gymnophiona > Rhinatrematidae > Rhinatrema > Rhinatrema bivittatum. Next base: position 204,245,174 of record NC_042623.1, read on the forward strand.
TGATTTACAGACCTCCACAGACCGAAGAAATGGATAGTGATCTAACTGAAGACATTCACAAATGGTGATGTTTCTGTTTTTCCATTGCTGCACTGCATTCCGAGTTTGGCTTTGTTGCAGTGTCAATTTTTAGAGTTTGGTTTGCCGGAAGAAGCTGGGCTGTTTCAGTGGGGAACGGGGGCCTGAGGCTGAGAAAGACTGAGTCAGAGTGAAAATGAGAGAGACACAGACTGAGATAGAAACAGAAACTGTTTCTATGGTGTATAGGTTAATGAAAAACAATAAAATGCATAAAGGCATAATGAGGAGGGGACGGCATAGTAATTGCACAGGGCAGCAAAAAAGCTAGCACTGGCCCTGAACATATTTACTTTTATCCACATACAGTTTGGGCAAATGGCTTTTGAAAGTTGCTTTCTTTGGGTAGTCTGTGGGAGGAATAGAAGGCTCAATTAAGCATCTAATGTGGTTCTTTTTTCTCCTGTATCCCTACCTCACTATCTTTTCCAGGCTGTAAGTAATGTCTTCCTTTTTGTTTAATCTCTCTCAAATGCTTTCTTTTATAAAATCTGCTATTCAAGATTTTTCTTACATATACCTTCTAGACACCAAAGGAATTTGGCTGAATTGAGTCACATATGAACAAAACCTTTTGATTTACTGCAAGATAACATAGATTAAAATACCGTGCAGGTCCTCTGTGTGGTTTCTTTCTCCTGTTGATTTTATTACAGAATATAGCAAAAAAATAGAAGCAGCTATGAAATGCAAACATAAAGCGACATGAAATGAATTGCTCTATACATTGAAAACAAAACTGTGTTTTCAGTGCTTTACTCTGCACTTCCCAAACGAAAGAGAATAATGCTTTCCTGGGTCTAGGATCTCAGATGGGTATGTATTACAAAAAAGACCTTTCGATGTTTTTCACATTTAATGTGTTTTATTGTACTTTCAATGAATTTAATAGTCTCATTCTTCCTTTCTTGTCTGCCTGTTGGTATATCTTTTCTGGGTCTTGTGACTACTCTTCTCTGCAGGTAAAACCATAGCAGGGGATGGATTTTGTTTTTCATCTCTGCCTTCATTCACAAGTTGCGGCGGCGCCTAATGATTGTCTCATACCAAGTTCACAATAAGAAATAGGCTCTGCATTTCTGAAGGGCTATGTGCCGCGAAGGGTAAAACTAGCCCAGCAATAAATAATGGTGTATGTACATAATACACTGCTGTGGATCATAAAGAAAACTTTATTTTGATTTGACCCCCTCTGTGCTTATTTAGTGAACTAAAGGGCTAAATCTAGTAGGTCGGTTGACGAGTCAAACCTAAGCTGATTTATCCAAATTGGTGTAGATTTTCAAACAGATTAACTGATTGACTTCAAGATCTATAAACCCTGTCATTTAAAAAATGCTCCCTTCCCCATGATAAATCCATTGAAGTAAGCATATCTCGCCAGATTTTTGCACTGATTGCAGCATTAACTGGCTTAAGGAGGTCAAGTGGAAAATGGTGGTGGTAGTTGTATTAAAGAATGTGCATTTGTTTCAAACAATATTTATTTATTTATTTATTTATTTAGAGGTTTTTTTCTATACCGCGATTCATTTTCACATCATATCGGTTTACACAGAACAGGTTAACAACGTGAGAGAATTACATTGAACTGGTAGAACTTAAAACAAGAGCAGGGAAGGTAAAAACGGTAACAACAATATAATATGTCAAACAGGGGTGGAATATTTACAATTATTTACACATTGATCCTCCAGGTCGCAAGGGCCCTATTCAATCATTTCCAATTTGCTCCCATTACATCTGTGGACGGTCTTCCAGCTTCCCCAACTAAAAGAGCCTACGGGCCCATAGAAGAGTGGGGTCAGATCCAGTTCTCGTGGTTCCAAGTAAGTCCAAGTAAGACGTAGTAGTGATATATCTTATGTTTTATGTTGTTTTGCTTTAGAAACTAACGTGAAACAAAGGAATTTCCACCGTTCCAATGTTTTCACAAAAGCACCCTCTTGGAGTTGCCTCCTACCTCACCCCTACCCCACCCCTACCCCACCCCTACCCCACAACACCCATCCACCCCTTGCTTCTCTGACTGAAAAGAAACAGTGATCCCAGGTCACTTGCACTCTTTCAATCAGGCGAGGGGGGTTTCGGAGGTGATGGCAGGAAGTCCATGGGGGGGGTGGGGGTCATAAGGATGGGAAGCAACCCCCGGGGGGGGGGGGTGTTTAAAAGTTGGAGAGGGCAAGGATTTCTTTAATGCACAATCATGAAACAAAACAAAAAATATCAACACAAAAGAAACAAAAACATTTTAAAACACAAAGCAAAATTAAATGAAATTGTGTCAGAAATATTACAGGATCCTATCTAAACGTCTTTGTAATTCCTGAGCCAGCTTTATTGTTGTTCTAAAACTTGTTGCCTTGGAAACATTTGTCTAAAAATGAAACAAAGCATTACATCGTTAAAAAAAAAAAAAGAACATCAGAACAATTTGGCACAAATTGGCACCCCTTGTCAGCAGCATTCTCAGCAGAGAAGGCCATAGGTTAATCAGGCATGGAAAGTGAATTGCCCTCTCATACTTAGGTAGGATCACAGTGTCAGGAAGCATGCATCTGCACTGATCATGCTTTCTGTGGAGAAATGGGTTTTCTACTGCTGTCAGTGTACCATCTTTTATGAGCACTAAATAAATTAAACAGAACATTTCCAAAAAGAAAAAAAACAAAACTGGAAAAAAGAGAATTCTATCATAATTGTAACCAATTCATCTGCTGGTGCTTTAGCACTGTTAACATTTTCACCACTACCTCAGATTTTGTGATGCTTGGTGTCTTGTACAGTATCTCCAACCCTGGAGTTTAGTTCCGGTGCACTGAAGAAGCTTATCCGGGTGGTCCCTGCTCAAGGAGACTAATTGTTCATTTAATTGCATCTATTGTATAACATTAACGTTTTCTGCTATATTCAAATAGCACAAATATTTTCACAATTATTTTTGGCAGATCAAGTATGTTGGCAAGACATTCCATTCAAGGTAAATATAATGTACTGAAAAACAAAGATATTCTAGTGTTAACAGTTTTGCGTGTTGATGGTCTTAACAACAGATTTCAGCTCCTAGATGTGAAGAAAAGCAATAAAATGGACCCCTCTAGAGGACATCTGTAGAATTCTTCACATAAAAGTAACCTATGTCTTATTTTCCATGTAAGATTCAACAAATTTTATTCTCTCAATTTCTTGTACCCAATAGTATATCATAGATATTTTCATTAGTTTGATATGCATTATTTAAAAATATAGAGAAGCCCCCACTGTGAAAAATATATTGTCTGCATGCACAGCCAACAATATATCCATATTTCCATCAAAACAGAGGCCATTGTCACTCATTTAGACCATGTATATAGAAAAAAAGAGTGAACATAACTGGCAAAATTTGTTTCTTAAATATGTTTTATTTTATTCTGTAAAACATTTATTCATAAAAGCTTTTTTCAAAACTCCTTATTTTCCTTTGTTTGGAAATGTTTTGTATAAATTACATTCTGCTTAGGTAAAACTTTTCATTTGGTCTTTGAGATGGTGCAGCTATACCCCCACAGCAGGAGAATAAAAGGGTATAACAAGGGGTTTCAGGCTTCGTGGCCTTTTCTTTTATTGAACTTCTATGGGGCTTATTACGGTAATTGTAATGAATGGGTAAAAGGCAAACCAATAGCTGAATTTAAAATATTATGCACTATGACACCTAGATCTTTTTCCTGGGTGGTAGCTCCTAATATGGAACCTAACATTGTGTAACTACAGCAAGGGTTATTTTTCCCTATATGCAACACCTTGCACTTCTCCACATTACATTTCATCTGCCATTTGGATGCCCAGTCTTCCAGTCTTGCAAGGTCCTCCTGTAATGTATCACAATCCGCTTGTGATTTAACTACTCTGAATAATTTTGTATCATCCGCAAATTTACATTTACCTGTTGTTAGAGCTCTGTCGTGTGTTACATTGCATATATTGTGAGATATCGCCATGATACAGCACTATTGTGGTGTTATTGTGTGACATATGTGATATTTGATATTTCCCCGTGCAGATACCCTCCCCATTACAATCAGCTTCTTTGCGTGTAATTTGCATAAATGAATAATGCAAACACATGCAAAGAAGGTCATTACTAGTCAATTTGATAGAAATATTTTATTGTGGCGGATAGAGAAGGTAGTCAGCCACGATAAAATAAAACACTGATTTCAAATGTGTTAGATGTGAGGTGGGAATCCCAGGACCCTAACATGGATCTTGAGGCTCCTGCTGCACTTTTAAAGTGACAAGAAAATAAATAAAAGTACCGTAAATGGGGAGGTTGAACGGTGCTAACAACTGTCTCAATCTGGGGCCACAAGTTGAGGTGGCCATCACTCCCCAAAATGTGAAAAACAAAAAATGACCTTGTGGCAATGGCTCTGGCCCTCATTACCCCCTCTCCAAAGCACAAATTAAAATATGGCCCTGGTCCATGATCCCGATTCCACCACCCTCAAGTGACATTGATTTCCTCCTCCCCAATTGACAATAATAGCCCCTGACAGTCCATATGCACCATCCCCCATCCATCAAGTGACAGCCCCGGACAGTCCATATGCCAAGGGGGATATGATAGAGGTCTACAAAATCATTAAAGTACTTGAACGGGTGAATGTAAATTGGTTATTTACTCTCTTAGATAATAGAAGGACTAGGGGGCACTCCATGAAGTTAGCAAGTAGCTCATTTAAAACAAATTGGATAGACTTCTTTTTCTCTCAACTCATAATTAAGTTTTTTAATTATTTACCAGAGGATGTGGTTGTGCCAGTTAGTGTAACTAGGTTTAAAAAAGGTTTGCATAATTTCCTTGAGGAGACATCTATAAATTACTATTCATCAATAAAGAATAGTATCTTGTCATCTATCTAATGTTTGGGTACTTGCCAGGTACTTGTGACTTGGATTGGCTATGTTGCACTGGAGGTGGACCCTTGGCCTGGTGCAGGATTGGTACGGCCCTCTGGTCAGACACAGAGAGCACCTGCCACCAGGAGGCAGAGCACACAAGGAGTCAGAGGCTAGCTGGAGCTTCACCAATAACAGTCCGAGGTTTACGCAGGTTGAGCCCTTGGGTACCCGGATCGCCTGGGCTTAGGTGGGCTTCAGAGGGTCTCCCGGAGAGATAGTGGAGAGGTGTGCCCACCATGAGCAAAGGTGAGTGGCTGATGAGGAGATGGAAGACGCGGAGACTACGGGAGCTCCGCTGAGAGGCCTGCGGCATGGAAGAGGCCAAGGACTCCTGGGGAGAGCATCGGGGACATCGGGAGCTGGCGGCTGCAGCGAGGCCGGAACTGGTGGAGGGCAGCGCGAGGTGAGCAGGCCCGGTCATGGCACCAGCGCGGCCGGGACGTGCAACAGGCCATTGTTGGACACAGGATATTGGGCTTGATGGACCCGTGGTCTGACCTAGTATGGCATATCTTATGTTTTTATGTTCAACAAAGAAACAGGTGGGAAAATTAAACTGGAATTATAAAGGGAGTAATGCAAAATGAAGAATCACAAAAAAAGTTGGGGGTGAGGAGAAACATATTTTTCTTTCTATTTTGAAATTTTTTTACTGGGGACAAAATACTCCAGAATAGCCAGAAAAGAAATAGAGTAGGAGAACTATGCTGAGTTCCAAACAGCAAACAACATGGAGGCACCAAAACTCCCATGATGATACACCATAAACATGGAAAATAGGCATATTAACATAGGCAGTAAGGCAGTAAGACTCCTAAAGTAGTATATCTAAGGCAGTGGTTTCCAAACCTGTCCTGGAGGACCCCCAGATAGTTGGGTTTTCAGGGTGTCCACACTGAATATGCATACAATAAAATGTGTATGCTATGGAGGCAGTACTTGTAAATTTATCTCATGCATATTCATTGTGTATAACTTGAAAACCCAACTGACTGGGGGTCCTTGTTGCGTCCATCGCTGTTCAACGCCCTCACTCCGCCCTCCTTACCACTGTGGCAACTCCCTCTGGGCCTGATGGATGGTTTGCTGCTGCGGCGTCTTCTTGCTGTCTTCCTCCAGCGTCCCCGGAGCGGCACGATGCTGTGGATCCGCCATGTTCCTGATGACGTAGGGCGCGCTCAGAATGATGTACCAGCAGGGGCGCGAACCTCGGGGGCGTCCCCCTGAACTGACATCATCTGCTTCCAATATAAAAGGCTCAGAAATTGCTAACGGATCGAGTTAGCAAAGGGTTTTGTTACCTAAGCTACTCTGCCTCCTTGAACTTACCAGGGGTACCCGCTCCTCGGGGGCCTCGCTCTCTTTTCTCTATTTCATATTGCCGATAGGAACCAGTACTCACTCCTCGAGGGCCCATGTTCCTGAACACTCTGAAGATTCTCTACTGCCTGGAAGCTATCACAGATACAGACAATTGTGAGTTACTATCGCTCTCTCAGAGCTTTCCCTGGAGCCAGGTACTCGCTCCTCGAGGGCCTAACCCTTTCCAGCTACTGAGCTTTCTAAAGACCTTATGTGAGATCTGTCATCCAGTTCTGGCTATGAACAGTATACCTGTCTACTCACTATCTATAGTTTCTCTACAGCTCAGCTACCCTGGGATTGGGGTTCCAGTACCTGAGGGACTTCAGCCCTGCTGGGCATAGCTACTCACTACTGCCACCTCTGGTGGTTCTACTACCTGTCTAATAAAAGAATTCTGTGTCTGTCTCCATACTGAAGCCTAGCCGGTGGTCCCTCTCAGGATATCCTCCTAGGGGCGCAGTCATCTGCCATCAGCCCAAGGATTCACCTATCTACATTCCTCTACAGCTGAGTGTCCTCTTCAAGTACTCCGCTGATAACAGATGGTTGCTCCTTTCCTACTGGGAGTCTTCAGCAACAGATTCATAACAGCTTGCTAACTCCACCTCCTTCTGGAGCTAGTACACAACAGATTGCTACTCCTAGCTCTAACACAGAGCTTTTTTATCAAGATTGATAACTCCTCCCCTTCATAGGAATTTAACCATAACAGAGTGCTAGCTCCTCCCTCCAGAGGAGCTCGCACAAAAGAGATTGCTAACTCCCTAGCAGATCCTTATCAGATGCTAACTCCTATCTGATGTCTCCACTCATCCGGCATCAGATCTACTACAGATTGCTAATTCCTCCTTCCACAGGAGCAGATTCACTACAGATTGCTAACACTACAGATTGCTACTCTTGTGGCTTCCACAGGAGCAGATTCATAACAGTCCTCCAGGACAGGTTTGGGAACCTCTGATCTAAGACATGGCAGGTAGGCATAGTGATGGCAGCAAGACCACTAAGGTGATATATGTGAGCATGGCAAGTAGGCAGAGTATCAGCAAGGCCTTCAAGGTGCTTTCAGTCATCTTGCCACTAGCATGGAAATTCTGGAAACCCAAGAAAGGGCAGGTTGTTTTTCAAATAGGCCACCTTTTCCCATCAACACTGGCACCAGCCGAGGTATGAGGACTCATGATGTCCCCTGCCATTGAGGAAACACATTCATTGGGCAGGCTGATTGGTGAGCCGAAAAGATAGTGCTGAGTCACCTTGGCTAGATCTAGCCAGACGTCAGACTTGTGTACCCAATATGCCAGTGGAACTGTATCCATGTCCTCGATAGAGTCTGCAAGCATGCCACAGAAATTTGTACTGGAGTCTCCTTTCCTGGGTCGGGCCAAGGGTCTCTCTTGCCAGCTGCTTTAGCTATGGCTTGTCAGAAGAGATGGTTCTTTATGTGCAGCATGGCTTTTGCATGTTGAAGTGGGAGAGGAAGTGATAGGTGACAGGGTACTGCTCTTGCTTGCACTACTCTCGCAGTTTGGAAAACAAATAAGCGTGGGAGTAGCTTGCTTGTTGCGGCGGTTACTACCCCAAACCAATTCTTCACTTTGAATTCATATACAGCGCTGGTCACTGCTTCAATGGCAGGGGGATGAAGAAAAGACGATTTATATTAAGACAACCAAAAAGGACTAAATTGCACAGGCTGGGTAAACAAATAAGCGTGGGAATAGCTTGCTTATGGCGGTGGTTACTAACCCTAGCCAATTAGGCTTGATATTTCACTTTTATGCAGCTCCAGCACTGCTCTCTACATCAATGGCAGGGGTGGAAGGAAAATTAGAATCAAAAAGTTACCAATAAAGCGTGCATCCCCATTGTACCTCTGCCTCTGGTGCTCCTGTTCAAACACCCAGCTATCAGCATATCCTTCCTAAATGTGAAATGCTGGGATGGGAAGATGAGATTCCCTTTCACCGGTGGATCATAAAGTGTGGCAAACATGTTTGTATTGTTTTCTGTCAGAGGTTTCAGTCTCTCTTACATCTACTGCTGCAAGCAGTCTACAAACTGCAACATCTCTGCTTCCATTCTCTCTTGCTAACAAAACGCTTCTAATGTTTCCTCCAGAATATTTAATATAGGCACTTCTGGAACTCAGATCCTTGACATCCTTGAAGGACTTCAGGATTTCCATCAGCTGCCTCTTCATTACCCAATCATGAAGCCTCAGAGCAATGGCGTACCTAAAGTATTTGGTACCCAGAGTGGATTCTTCCTTTGGCACCCCCCCTTCCCAAGGTTCACTGGTCCATCACCCACCCCCGAGTCATCTCCAGTTTCTCTATCCCTCACACAGGCTCCCTCCTTTTCTCTCTCACATACACACACACACACTCTTAAACAGGGTCCCTCTCTCTCTCTTGTACATGGACAGCCCCTCACACATGCTTTTCCTCTCTCTCTCTCTCACACACACACACACCCTCTATTTCAAGCATACACACAAACCCCTCACACAGGCTCCCTCTATCTCTCTCTAGCACTCACATAGGCTCTCTCTCTTGCACACACACACATTTACACATAAACCCTCACAAAAGCTCTCTCTCTTGCCCACATACACCCCTTCTCATATGCTCCCTCTCTCTTGCACATACTTTCACACACCCTGCACATAAGCTCTCTCCATTTCTATCTCTCACACATACACAACCCTTTACATAGACTCCTCTCACACACAAACATGCACTCTCACTCCCATAAACACACGCTCAGTCTCTTGCTTACATACATACACACATACTCCCATACACACATGCAAGTTCCCAATCTCTCTCTCACATACATACACACATGCACACGCACACACACACACTCTCACTCCCACATACACAAGCTCCCAATCCCTTACTTACATACACATACTCACACACCACACCCCTTCCTCTTTCAATCACATCCACTCATGTGCAGTCATTCTGGGCCTCTCACTCTTCAGTTGTGAGTGGGATGGACTCCACCTGCGGCTATCCGGCCGCTCTCTTCCGTCTTCCACTGCAAGTGGGATGGGCTCTGCTTGTGGCCCACCAAATCTCGCCATTCTTAGGCCGCAAGCGGGAAGGGCTTCTCTCGCAGCATGCTGGGCCTCCTCCATATTCTTCAGCGGCAGGGGAGAATGAAGATAAGAGGATTTACATTCAGACAACTACCAACTAGGATTGAATTGTATAGTCTGAGAAAACAAATAAGCGTGGGAGTAGCTTGCTTGTTGCGGCGGTTACTACCCCAAATCAATACATCTTTTTGAATACATATACAGCACAAGTCACTGCTTCAACGGCAGGGGGATGAAGAAAAGAGGATTTATATTTAGACAACCAACAAGGACTAAATTGCACAGGCTGGGTAAACAAATAAGTGTGGGAATAGCTTGCTTATGGCGGTGGTTACTAACCCTAGCCAATTAGGCTTGATATTTCACTTTTATGCAGCTCCAGCACTGCTCTCTACATCAATGGCAGGGGTGGAAGGAAAATTAGAATCAAAAAGTTACCAATAAAGCGTGCATCCCCATTGTACCTCTGCCTCTGGTGCTCCTGTTCAAACACCCAGCTATCAGCATATCCTTCCTAAATGTGAAATGCTGGGATGGGAAGATGAGATTCCCTTTCACCGGTGGATCATAAAGTGTGGCAAACATGTATGTATTGTTTTCTGTCAGAGGTTTCAGTCTCTCTTACATCTACTGCTGCAAGCAGTCTACAAACTGCAACATCTCTGCTTCCATTCTCTCTTGCTAACAAAAGGCTTCTAATGTTTCCTCCAGAATATTTAATATAGGCACTTCTGGAACTGATCCTTGACATCCTTGAAGGACTTCAGGATTTCCATCAGCTGCCTCTTCATTACCCAATCATGAAGCCTCAGAGCAATGGCGTACCTAAAGTATTTGGTACCCAGAGTGGATTCTTCCTTTGGCACACCCCCCCCCCCTTCCCAAGGTTCACTGGTCCATCACCCACCCCCGAGTCATCTCCAGTTTCTCTATCCCTCACACAGGCTCCCTCCTTTTCTCTCTCACATACACACACACACACTCTTAAACAGGGTCCCTCTCTCTCTCTTGTACATGGACAGCCCCTCACACATGCTTTTCCTCTCTCTCTCTCACACACACACACACCCCCTCTATTTCAAGCACACACACAAACACCTCACACAGGCTCCCTCTATCTCTCTCTAGCACTCACATAGGCTCTCTCTCTTGCACACACACACATTTACACATACACCCTCACAAAAGCTCTCTCTCTTGCCCACATACACCCCTTCTCATATGCTCCCTCTCTCTTGCACATACTTTCACACACCCTGCACATAAGCTCTCTCCATTTCTATCTCTCACACATACACAACCCTTTACATAGACTCCTCTCACACACAAACATGCACTCTCACTCCCATAAACACACGCTCAGTCTCTTGCTTACATACATACACACACACTCCCATACACACATGCAAGTTCCCAATCTCTCTCTCACATACATACACACATGCACACGCACACACACACACTCTCACTCCCACACACACAAGCTCCCAATCTCTTACTTACATACACATACTCACACACCACACCCCTTCCTCTTTCAATCACATCCACTCATGTGCAGTCATTCTGGGCCTCTCACTCTTCAGTTGTGAGTGGGATGGACTCCACCTGCAGCTATCCGGCCGCTCTCTTCCGTCTTCCACTGCAAGTGGGATGGGCTCTGCTTGTGGCCCACCAAATCTCGCCATTCTTAGGCCGCAAGCGGGAAGGGCTTCTCTCGCAGCATGCTGGGCCTCCTCCATATTCTTCAGCGGCAGGGGGGAATGAAGATAAGAGGATTTACATTCAGACAACTACCAACTAGGATTGAATTGTATAGTCTGAGAAAACAAATAAGCGTGGGAGTAGCTTGCTTGTTGCGGCGGTTACTACCCCAAATCAATACTTCACTTTGAATACATATACAGCACAAGTCACTGCTTCAACGGCAGGGGGGGTGAAGAAAAGAGGATTTATATTTAGACAACCAACAAGGACTAAATTGCACAGGCTGGGTAAACAAATAAGTGTGGGAATAGCTTGCTTATGGCGGTGGTTACTAACCCTAGCCAATTAGGCTTGATATTTCACTTTTATGCAGCTCCAACACTGCTTTCTACATCAATGGCAGGGGTGGAAGGAAAATTAGAATCAAAAAGTTACCATAAGGGCCCTGACCTCAGCGGTCAGACTAACAGATAAGTATGAGAAAAATAACTGTGAAAGCTTGCTGGGCAGACTGGATGGGCCGTATGGTCTTCTTCTGCCGTCACTTCTATGTTTCTATGTGTTTCTGCTGCAAGCGGGATGGGCTTCACATGCAGCAAGTCAGATATTGCTGCTCTGCCAGTGGCTTCAGGTCAGAGCCTCTTGATGGCACCCCCCTTCCTGGTTGTTACCCAGGGCGGACTGCTCCCTCACCCTCCATTAGTATGCCACTGCCCCAGAGGATAATCCACACCTATCTCTGTTTCCAAAGACAAATCATGAAAAAGTATCTGCTGCTCCACTAATTTCTGCAGAATCATTTAGGTAGAATTCCGGTAAGCACCAGCATCTTGAATCAGAGACGTGTGAGCCATCCCAAATCCTTCCTACTTTTCACACAGAAGCTGCCCTCCCTTCACGCTTTATTGGAAATACTCTATTTTCTCTATCATATCCTTCAGTGGTCATTGGGTTCCAACCCCAGGGCAACCTTTACTGCCAGGTGCAGCAAGATGGCAAAGCAATGGATATCCTGAAAGTCCACATCTTCTGTTGCTCTGACAATTTGTTGTCAGAGATAAACTTGTGTAGCATTCTTGCTGGTCCATGTTTGTGAAATGCACGCTATTCCCCTCTGCTTTAGCCAGCTGCACCTATATGTAATTACTGCACTGTGTGGGGATGAGTTTCATACTAATATAATCCCGGAGGGGACTTTGTAATTGAGGACTATCACAGGCAGCAGATGCTTAAACCCGCATTCTTCACTGTCTTCAAGGCTGGTCATATAGGGTAATCATTTTTCCGATGCTCCTCATTACTACTTTAGATGCTGTGTGCCTCGTCTCCCACAACAGGGCCATGGAACACCACCCCATTTGCTCCATGGTGGGATGCATGGTGGGGGCTGCTGGCCTGCCACTTGACTGCTGGAAGGAGCCGTGGGATTAGCTTGGGGAAAAGTTTTCCCTTTTCAAACTTTTTCCTCTGGCTTTTACTTTAACTGGCAGAAAGGGTTCCCAGGCTAGTACTATCACCCTCCTCTGATGCCAGTGTTAGCAGGTGCTGTTTCTTGAGGTGGTGCTGCATATCAGCATTTGTGAGATGCCGCATTTGCTTTCTTTGACCAATATCCTTCACACAATAATACACTATTTAAAATGCAGGTCCTCTTTCTCTTTTAAGTGCCTCCAGATCAGGGTATCTCTTCTGTGCATCCTTGGGGGGCTGAAGTTGACACAGGAGTTGAAGTTGAAAGTGGACCCTGAGGAAAAATATGAGGGCCGCCTGGTCTTCCTGTGCTGCCTGGTCTTCCTCACCACTATCAGTATCCTCTATCTTCCCTATCACCACACTGGACCGTAAGATATCACTGACTAATCCTTGCAAATTTTCTTCAGCTAATAGCTCTTTAAGTTCTAATTCTGAGAAACCCAGATAAGATTCTTCCCTGATAATCAGGTGGTGAAAATATTGCTTTCACTGCATCAGAAGCAGTAATCATAGAGGAGTGCTCTCATGCTGCTGATTTTTGGCATTGCACTTTTGCTGCCCCTAACCTATCCTAACCTGCTAATGGAATCATTAAATTGCTCTCCTACTTTTTCCCTCTCCTTCAAGATGGAGAGGAAGAGTCTGTGGTGGCACATGCTCTCCAAATTTCAATTGCTTCTGCCTTGAGCCAATGCTTTCCACTCCTGCCATTGTAAAGCTAAAAAAGTCCCTTTTTAATTTGGGGGTAGGACCAGTGCCATTTTTCTTTTATCATTGGTATTAGTCTGGGCTGTATCTGCACCAATTCCTCTGCCCCTTACAACCCTGCCAACATTTCCTCCTCTTCCTTTTCTGACATGATGAATTTGATAACATGCACTTGATATTACAAATTAATGTATTTATTGATACTAGGGATGTGAATCGTATTTCTGACGATTGAAAATATCGTACGATATTTTCAAAGTCGTCAGAAATCGGGGGCTTCCCGAAATTGATGGGGGAGGGCGGGAAAAACGGCACACAAAAACAATCCCTAAACCCACCCCGACCCTTTAAAACATCTCCCTTAGCTTCCCCACCCTCCCAACCCCCCAAAAAATGTTTTAAATTACCTGGTGGTCCAATGGTGGTCCCAGGAGCAATCTCCCGCTCTCGGGCCATCAGCTGCCACTAATAAAAATGGTGCCGATGGCCCTTTGCCCTTACCATGTGACAGGGTATCCGTGCCATTGGCCAACCCTTTCACATGGTAGGAGCACTTTAAAAATGGCTCAGGCCATCCAGTGCTCCTACCATGTGAAAGGGTTGGCCAATGGCACAGATACCCTGTCACATGGTAAGGGCAAAGGGCCATTGGCATCATTTTATTAGTGGCAGCCGATGGCCCGAGAGCGGGAGATCGCTCCCGGAACCACCACTCGACCATCAGGTAATTTAAAACATTGGGGGGGGGGGGGGGGAGGGGGGGAAGCTAAGGGAGCTGTTTTGAAAGGTCAGGGTGAACCGGAATCAGAACCAATTCCAGTTCCGATTCACATCTCTAATTGATACTATCTCTGTACCCCCATTCAAAGTACTTCTCACTCTAGGGAGAACTGTCTATCACTGGCAGACAGACAAACAGGCAGACACACACACATGACTGACTCCACATAGAAAAAAACTGTTAGTTGAAGAGAACCAAAAAGACTGGCAGTCTGGTAAGACTCTTCTCTTCAGTCTGTTAGTGTGCTATGTTTACCTAACTGTCCATAGAGAAAAAAAAATCAAACACACTAGCACTGCTACAATTCCCACACTGTCTCCTACCCTGACCTTCCCGCAATGAAGAGAAAAATAAAAATCGGCAGTAGTGCACTGTCTTTGTCTTTCTTGTACAGAGGGTGAGACTACTGTAGCATAGAAGCAGTGCTTTACCAATGCTAAATTCAAAAGTTCCTACGCTTTTTGAAAAAAAAAGTCTGTGAGAGCTTCTATAACATTTCTATAACATGTTTTTCCTTGCCAACAACTAGAGAGGAAATACAGATTTGCACATGCTTAGGGACTGATGCAGTAAATATGCACAGAAAGCGGGCACTGAACAGTCAGCATCCGCTTTCTTAACATGCCCCCAGGGGGTACTTGTGCACCCCTAACGCCTCCTTGCTAACGAGAACCCGATCGGCCGTCCGCCGGTTAGACAAACCAATGCCGAGTTTATCGGCATCGGTTTTCCTAAACGCCGTACAGCCGCACAGCCAGGGGTTCAGGAAATGGACGCTTGTCAGTTGAGCATCCGTTTCCTGCACCCAACTGCTGACACGTTTTTTTAAACTTTTTTTTTAAGTTAATTTAGTTTTGTTTTTCTTCCTACTTAATATCACAACCATATTAAGTAGGATGCAGTACAGAAAAGCAGTTTTTTCTGCTTTTCTGTACTAGTTTTAAGAGCACTCAGCTATTAACACCTACTCCAGGCAGGCATTAATTTCTGATCACTAAAAGTGTGTCCTAGATGCACTTTTTTTTTTTTTTGCGTCGGGAATGAATACCTAACAGTCTCATTCACATGCATTTGCATGTGATGAGCGCTATTAGATTCACTCAGTGTTGAATGGGCATTGTAGAGGGGCTAATCCCCTTACACACAGATAAGAGTTGGTTGCTATAGTTACCAGTTTTTTGTTTTTTCTTTTGCTTCACAGTACTCAGCCATAGATTACAAGGGGCCATAGATTTGTGTAGGAAACTTAAACAAAGGAGATGAATATTTTTTTGTTTCATTCATGAATCCTTGCCATTTGTTTCTGGGGTCCAAGAATAACATTAATATGTATTCATTTGTTGTATTTTACACATTTGTTTTAAATGAATGCACATCCCTATCAAATAATTATTTTCTGTGTGCTCTCAGAGTAATCTGACAATTCTGTATTTAACAAGCTCCTAAGCTTTTACACTAACTGTCCCATAGTGTCTTGCCTATGTTTAGGCAGTTCCAATTTATGAATTATTTTATTATGTGACCTCGACTGAGGTCATTACTGAGGAGTTGTCTGATTTTTTAACATATCCAAACTTCCTATATTCTCCTTGCCCATCTATTTTTCAGGATTCCCTGTTGAAGGGGGGGGGGGGGGGGGTGGAACTGATCTCCAATACCCTGAGCTGTTGTTCCATTATAATTTTACTGATAATGTAGAAATTAAGTAATTCATAATATACAAGTGTTACATAAATCAGTTCCAATAAATCTGACTCTTTATTGATGTATCAATGTACTCTTCTGTTTTAACATCCCTTTCCATTTGCAGGGGTTTGGTTTGGAGCTTCCTCCCAATCTTGCTGGAATAGGATTCATCACTAATTTAAATAGAATACAATATAGTCCCACTTGTCATACCTAGATTCAGATTTATCCAAACTCCTTCAGTGTGTCTTGATGAAATGTGGTGTAGAGATGTGCAGGGAAAAGAAAATGTGTTTTAGTTTTTCAGTTCATTATAGAAATGTTTGATTATTTGATTAATGTCAAAAAATGAATCAAACCTTTAAAAAAATAACCTGAAATGGTCAAAAATACAAAAACTAGTCTCCTAAGTGCTCCCACCCACCCAGAAAAATTCCAGGGACAAAATCCCCCCCCCCCCTCAGCCTCCACTTAGCCAGTCCGGTGGGGATCCACCAGTGAGGCCCAGGCCAAAGCCTCAGCCTTGCATAAGTCAAGGATGTGATAGATCACCATGACCTCAGCCTAGGCCTATGCAAGGGTGATGCCTCAGAATAGGCTGGAACATAGGCCCAAGCCTGATACTGCAGCTTGCCCAAAGGCTGGGTCCCAACAACAGGGCCTTGACTCAGACCGAGGCCTGATGCCGGGGCCCAGCCAGGAGGCTGGGTGCTGACGTCTTAGCCTTAGCCTAGGCCCAGGCCAAAGCCTTGTCCTTGCTTAGGCCAAGGCTACAGTAGGTCACTGTGACTTCTGCCTCAGCCTAGGCCAAAGCCCTGGACCCTGCCCAATGGGGGGGGGGTTCAACCTGGAGGCTGGATCCTAATGCTGGGGCCTCAACCCTATCCCAAGTCCAATGCTGGGACCAGGCACAGAGGCAGGGTCCCAATGCCTCAGTCTCAGCCTAGGCTGGAGCCCAGACCCAGACCCGACATTGCAGATTAGCCTGGACGTCGAGTTCTGAGGCTCAGACTCAGGCTCAATGTTGAGGACTGGCCTTGAGGCTGGTTCCCATCAACTGGACCTTGGCCTAGGGTCAGGCCCAGGCCTAGAGCTCAGGCCTAGAAGCAGGTCCAACATCTTCATTTGTTCTTCTACTGAAGCTGTTCACTGGGGTTGCAATGGAGTTAATTAACTCCAGGGCATTCACCCCAGTGAACAGCACCATTTTTATTTATGGCATTGCTATACATTGCTGTACATCAAAATGGCACCGTCCGCTGGGGCATAGACAGCAGAATTAATTAACTCCAGTGTGACCCTAGCGAATGGGATCAATTGAAGAAAAGAAGAGGATTTTGGACCTGCTCTGAGCCTGGGCCTGATCTTAGGCTGAAGCCCAGTTGTTGGGCCCCAGCCTCTGGGACACGTCCCAGCATCAGGCCTAGGTCTGGGCTGAGGCCCTGGCATTGGAACCCAGCCTTCTGGCCACCATCAGGCCTGAGTCCTGGCTCTGGCCTGATGGTGGCCAAGTCCCAGGCATCTGGACCCAGCTTCGCCACATCTGCAGATACCCGACAGATCAGGTAAGTTTGTTTAGGGGGCTTAGCTGAGGCCAGGACCCCAGCCTTGCACTCAGGCCTAGGCCACAGTCCCTGCTTTGAGCCGCAGCATATGCCCTAGGCAAGGTCCCGCCTAGGCTGAGAAACTGGTGTCGCACTTGGGTGTAGGCTGCAGCCCCTGCTTTGGGCCTCAAGTCTAGGCTCTAGGCGAGGCCCTGGAGCCTGCTTTATTCATTTAAAACAAATGTAATATATGAGGTTCATTTCATTTGGGGGTCCCCAAATCAAACAAATTGGCCTTATTGATTGAGTTTTGTGCATTTGTTTTAAACATTCGATAACATCAAATAGGTGCCAAGTTCTCCTATTCTCCATTTCTCTTCTCCCAGGAATGAATGTGAATCCACTCTTCAGGCTGACCTTTGAAGGGCCCTTGGATCTCTCTGGGTGAGATCCTCCTTAAAACTCCTTTCTTCCCAACAAAGGCTAAATTCCCTAAGCAAATAATCCAGACTTCCAAAAGCAACAAAAAGTGAAGGAAGGGTGGATAAAACTTCCTCCAAAACAAAGTCCAAAAAGGAAGTAAAACAGAGGAGAAAATGTTACCTTTTCTTCTTTTCAACCCAGATCTTAGACCTAAGGGTGCAAGGGTTCTCTCTCCTAAATCAAAAAGGGACAAAACAGGAGCAGGCTAACTCCAACCTGCCTCCTCAAACGTCAGCTAAAAAAAATCCCTACCCTCTCTAGATGTTTCTCCCTTTTATAGTAGTAAGTAGCAACCAATACAGCAGCCCACGTGGGGGAACTGTACACCAACTAAAGATTTCTCTTCCTAGTCATTTGGTATAGTCCTACTAATAGAAACTGATTGGGGTTCTCTACGCACCCGGGCCGAAACCACGCCCGCGTCACCGGCCCCAAAACGCCGCATCACGCCCCCGAAACGCCGCGTCATTCTGCCACGCCCCCCGGCACGCCCCCTCCTGCCCCTTTTAAAAAAACCCGGGACTTACGCGCGTACCGGGGCTCTGCGCGCGCTGGCGGCCTATGCAAAATAGGCGCGCCAGCACGCGAGGGTCCTGCGCGCGTAAATCTGGCCGGATTTACACGCGCAGGGCATTTAAAATCCGCCCCTTAGTCTTTAAAATCTGACAGACTGACTTGGTTGATTTTGCCTCTTAAGGGGAGTTTAACCCTTAGATATAGCCAAACCAAAAACAATTTGGCAACGTGAATCACAATCCACAATTCTCACTCCTAATCATGGTCAGAAGGCCACATTAACAAACTGAATCTGCATTCCATATCAGGAGGTTTCCGGAATGTAAATCTCTAAACTTGCATTGGTCCAGCTCTTGTATGGTATTTCATTAATTAACAGTCTGTTGCATGAATTGTGTACTTTTGATGCACCTCACAATACAAAGTATTCCTGCAAACCTAAACATAATAGCAAAAAGAAAAACATTTTCATGTACCCAGTCCATTTTAGCAATGTATGTGTTCTTGTACTTGGAAATATATCATCTTTACATGCTGATTTTTATTTATTTTCTCACAATTATTCACTCTCTGTTTCCCTTGAACAGTTAGTAAAAAGAACTCTAGTTTCATTTCACTTTCATTTCATTTATTGGGTATTACATGAATCCATCTGTTTCATTTATAATAAAAAAAAAAAAAAAAAGAGCATCAGAACTGCTGACCACATAATGCACTCTTTTTTTTCTTAATGAATTGTAGTAGAACATACACACTAGTTTATTTTCATCAATTAAATATAAGATGTGTTCTTATACACCGTGAAATGTAATTTCTTCCACATGAATAACCACAGATAATTCAGTCATGCTACAACAGAGAGGAAAGGAGAATTCTAGCGGGATTGTTTGTCTAATGTACTATACCATATATTGTCTAAGTTTACCACCAAAAATATGCATACTTCTTAAAATAGATTCTTCAAAACATTTGGTAAGCTCTAAATATCGACTGCATGTGATTTATTGCTGGCGAGAAAAGTAATTTTTGCCTCCTCACTTCTTCTTACTTTCTTTCCTTTCACTGTTTCACTGTTTTTGAGGTTATGTAAAATATATCCTGGTTCCTGAAATCTCTTGTTTGTCTTATGTCTAGTAGACTAGACTCGAAGCTCCATGCCGCAGGGAGTAACAATACATAACAAAGTAACTCTTTTGTATGTCTTTACAGTTCTACATATGTCTTGTTGTGCTATAGAAATGGTATTGACAAGCAGTATAAGTAGTAAAACCTTTGGGCCAGATTTTAAAAACTACGCCCTATTTTATAACACGGGTGCGCAGCTGCGCGCATGTTATAAAATCCAGGGTCCGCGATCCCGGGCCCCGCCCCTGGCCCGCCCACCCCTTCCCGCCCAGTTTTTCAAGCCCCGGGACATATACACGTCCCCGGCCTTGTGCGCGTCGCCGAGCCTATGCAAAATAGACTCGGCGTGCGCAGGAGGCTTTTAAAAGAGTTACACGCGTAACCCTTTTCAAATCCGCCCCTTTGTCTGCAAGTAAACTAGAAGAAATGTTGAAAGTGGGAAAAAAAAGGTAATTATAGGGAGCCAACAAAAGAAGAGAGAAAATAAGAGCAAAATAAAGACAGGAACAAGAAAAGGATAATAAGCAGGAAATAGTTTCATATGAGCTTTCTTCTTGAATGCTTTGGTCCTTGATTCCTCTGTTCCATCGCTGGCCATAATGTAGCACCTACTATCCTGAGCTTTAACAAAATAAAACAGAGAGACATTCTACACTTTACGTAAGTTATCTTCTGGCAGAATCTATGTATGTATATGCATCATTCACTGGAACCATTGGACTGAGTTAAGTACAGGCTAATAAAAAATAAAAATAAAAATGTGTGTCATAGAAACATAGAAATAATGGCAGAAAAGGACCAAATGATCCACCCACTTTGCCCTGCAAGTGTATGCTAGCATCTGCCACACTGTGCAGATTACCCCCATGTTTATCAGTTTTCCAGACCATAAAAGTCAGGGCTTTCACTGGATGCTGTTTGAATCCAGTTTCCCTTTACCCTTGCCACTAAAGCAGAGAGTATGTTGGTGTCATATCAAAAGTATCAGGCTTATTGGTTAAGGGTATTAAAAGCCACATCAGCAAGTTACCCCATGCTTATTTGTTCCCCAAACCATAAAATTCGAGGCCCTCATTGCTTGCTGTCTGAATATAATTCCCCTTTTCCCACTGCCATTGAAGCAGAGAGCAAAGATGGAGTTGCATTAATAGTATCAAGGCTTATTTGTTAAGGGTAGCAATGCACTCATTTCTTCATTTCCATCCTCTAGCCTTTAGGGTTGCCCCTTTGAATTAATTCACCATTTTTGCCTTAACCACCTCCTCCTGGAAGGGCATTCTAGACATTCATGATCCTCTCTGTGAAGAAATATTTCCTGACATTGATTCTGAGTCGTCCTCCCTGGAGTTTCATTTCATGACCTCTAGGTCTATTGATTTATTTTCAGTGGAAAAGATTTGATGCCAGTGCATCATTAAGGCCTTTTAGGTATCTGAAGGTCTGTATCATATCTCCCCTGCACCTCCTCTCTTCCAGGGTATAAATATTCAGATCCTTCAGCCTCTCCTCCTGCTGATCCCTCACCATTTTCTTTGCTCTTCTTTAGACTGTCTTTATCCTGTCTTTACACTTTTTGAGATACGGGTACCAGTACTGAATGCAGAACTCTAGGTGAGGCCTTGCCAAGGACCTGTACAAGGGCATTATCGCCTCTTTTTTTCTTACTGGTTATTCCTCTCTCAATGCAGTCCAGCATTCATCTGGCTTTAGCTATCACCTTGTCACATTGTTTTGCTGCCTTCAGATCACCAGACACCATCACACCAAGGTCCCTCTCCCAGTTCATGCATATTAGTCTTTCACCGCACATCACATACAGCTCTCTTGGATTACTGTACCCCAGATGCATGATTCTGCACTTCTTGGCATTGAATCTTAGCTGCAAAATCTTCAACCAGTCTTCAAGCTTTCTTATATCAATTTTCATTTTCTCTACTCCTTCAGGCACATCCACTCTGTTGCAGATCATAGTATCATCCACAAATAAACAAACTTTACATTCTATCCCTTCTGCAATGTTGCTTACAAAGATATTGAACAGAATCAGTCCCAAAACCTATCCCTGTGGCACTCCACTTAACACCATTCTTTCCTCGGAGTAGGTTCCATTTACCATTGTATGTTGTCTCATGTCAGTCAACCAGTTTGCAATCCACGCTACTACCTTGGCACTCACTCCCAAGCTTCTCATTTGTTCACGCGTCTCCTATGCGGGACCGTATAAAAAGCTTTATTAAAATCGAAATAAATCACATCAAGCAGTCTTCACTGATCCAATTCTCTAGTCACCCAATCAAAACAATCAGATTTGTCTGACAGGACCTGCCCCTGGTGAATCCATGCTGCCTTGGGTCGAGCAACTGACCAAATTGCAAATAGCTCACTATCCTTTCCTTCAGCAGAGTCTCCATTAATTTTCCCACCACTGAATTGAGGCTAACCGGTCTGTTTTTTTCCAGCCTCCTCTCTGCTCCCACTCTTGTGAAGAGGGACCACCAACGTTCTCCTCCAATCTCGCAGCCCCACACCTGTTTTCAGAGATCAATTGAACAGGTCATTTAGCGGACCTGCCAGCACATCTCTGAGCTCCCTCAATAACCTGGGATGCACCTTGTCTAGCCCCGTGGCTTTGTCCACTTTCAGTTTTCCTTGCTCTTCCCATACATTCTCTTCTTTAAATGGGGTTTTGACTACTCCACCCCATCTAATTTGTCAATTACTTAAATTTACTTTTCTTTCTCTGATTCTATGGTCATCAATCTTACTAGTATACAGCTGTAATAGAAAGGGGCTTTAATTAGTAGAGAACTCATCCTAATTTTTCTCTCAGGTATTAACTAACGGATTTAGTTCCAATCCCAAAAAAAAACCACATTGTACAAATCTCAAAACTGCCCTTTATACGAGCAGGTCACTCTGCCAGGGTACTTGTGCAAAGCTAGTATTTGAACTGCACTCCAGTCAGATTGTACAATCTCTGGTTTTCATGCCAGCCTCAGACTGAACAAATCCTTTGGTCTATTATTCCAATTCACAATTAAGGAGATTAAATTCAAGCTTTATTTCTCTCAGACTTTTAAATTACAGCAGATTACCATTCTTTGGTGCATCTCTGCTGCTAACCAAAAATTTTAACTACTTTTCTTTCCATGCAAATTTCTACTTTTGCTTACCCTTCTGTTCAATAATTCTCTCTTTTTTTTTTTTAGTAGATCTGTACAACTGGATTAGAATATAAACCATGTTTTCCAAGCAATAAGGGTCTTTCTCTGATCAAAAATATCCCTTTTGCTCTCTGAAAAATACTATGAAGTCCATATTCAGCCACTTTGCAGCTCGGCAAGTTAGTTGGACAAACTTATCTGGCTAACTTACAGTTTAATTTTAAAAACATTGCTCATGCAGAAATGCCCACATACGTGCAAATGTGGAAGGTGTGCAGAAAATGTGGATTTTAAAAAGCCGCAATACATGTGCATATGTATCTGTGCACTTGTGAAGAATATGGGGGCAGAAAAGGAGCAGGACATGGGCATTCCAGGGTGCTGTGGGGGCCAAGACTTTTGCACATAACTCAGGATTTTAAAAATGAAATCCGCAGCATGCAAATGCTAAGTATCCATGTAACTTTGCTGCTCCTGATGAGGAGCAAATCTGAGAAATCTTAAGTTTTAGGGCTTATAGGACAGGGTGAGGAGTCTTGGTCAACTGGTCAGCAAGCAGGGTGAAGACCCAGAGGGGTCTGAAAGACCTTGCTATTAACTGAACAAATTGGAAAACTGGGAATGTGCCTCACGCGAGCATGTTTTGAAATTTGCTGACATACTTGCATAAAAGCTGATATGGTTCTATTGAAGATATATGTGCTTCAGCCATGCTTGAGTAACCTCATCAAACTAGGAGCATACTTACGTGTGGTTAGTGCATTTTAAAACATGAATGCATAAGTACGCACATGATTAAAATTTCTACTGAATCCTCATATAAGCACCGTATGTGTGTGTACTGTGTATGGGTGCACGCAAGCTTGTTTTAAGATCAACCTCTTAGCCTATATATACAGCAGCATAGCCATGCCACTGAATATACAGCTATCCTAAAGATATCCGAATAAGTTTATCTTATCTGTCAAAATTTTAGCTGCATAAAAAATTATCTGGCTAGAATTTAGCTGGATAAGTGCCCAAATATTCATTTAGCCGGATAACTTCTGAGTTATCCGGCTAAATGCTTCTGAATATAAACCTCTGCGTTTTTTTGTTTAATAGGCTGCAGCCACACTAATAGAAACATAGAAACATAGAAATGACGGCAGAAGAATACCAAACGGCCCATCCAGTCTGCCCAGCAAGCTTTCACAGTTATTTTTCTCATACTTATCTGTTACTCTGACCGCTGAGCTCAGGGCCCTTATTGGTAACTTTTTGGTTCTAATTTCCTTCCACCCCTGCCATTGATGTAGAGAACAGTGCTAGAGCTGCATAAAAGTGAAGTATCAAGCCTAATTAGTTAGGGGTAGTAACCGCCGCAGTAAGCAAGCTACTCCCACGCTTATTTGTTTACCCAGCCTGTGCAATTTAGTCCTTGTTGGTTGTCTTAATATAAATCCTCTTTTATTCATCCCCCTGCCATTGAAGCAGTGAGCTGCATTGTATATGTATTCAAAGTGAAGTATCAGGCTTAATTGGTTCGAGATAGTAACTGCCACAACAAGCAAGCTACTCCCATGCTTATTTGTTTACCCAGACTATGCAATTCAGTCCTTGTTGGTAGTTGTCTGAATGTAAATCCTAACATCTTCATTCCCCCCCCTGCCATTGAAGCAGTGGGCTGTGCTATGTGGAGTAGATTTTTAAAAAATGTGCGTTCACGTACTTTTGTTGGCGCACCAGTCGCAAACAAAAGTACGCTAGATTTTAGTAGATACGCGCGTAGCCGCGTGTATCTTCTAAAATCCAGGATCGGCGCGTGCAAGGCTGCCGATTTTGGGCAGCCGGTGCGCGCCGAGCCGCGCAACCTGCCTCCATTCCCTCCGAGGCCGCTTCGAAATCGGAGCGGCCTCGGAGGGAACTCTCTTTCACCCTCCCCTCACCTTCCCCTCCCTTCCTCTACCTAACCCACCCCCCCGGCCCTATCTAAACCCCCCCCACCTTTGTCCACGGATTTACGCCTCCCGGAGGGAGAAGTTAATCCACGCGCGCCAGCGGGCCGCTGGCGTGCCGAGACGCAACCCGGGGGCGGCTCCGGAGGGCGCGGCCACGCCCCCGGACCGCCCTGGGCCGAACCACATCCCCGGTTCCGCCCCGAAACGCCACGTCCCGCCCCCAAAACACCGTGTCGATCGGCCCCGCCCCCGACACACCCTCGACACGCCCCGAACAAAAAACCCCGGGACTTATGCGAGTCCCGGGGCTCTGCGCGTGCCGGAAGGCCTATGGAAAATAGGCGCGCCGGCGTGCAAGGCCCTGCTCGCGTAAATCCGGGCGGATTTACGCGAGCAGGGCTTTTAAAATCCGCCCCTATATGTATTCAAAGTGATCAGGCTTAATTGGTTTGGGGTAGTAACCGCCTCAACAAGCAAGCTACTCCCTCGCTTATTTGTGAATGCAAATCCTTTGTCCCACATTTTCTCTTGCCGTTGAAGCATAGAGCAAGGTTGGAGTCGCATTAACCGTGTGTATGTTTATTGAATTAGGGTATTAATCACCAGGTAGTAGCCATCATTCCTGCAAGCCACCCCCATGCCTCTTCTCTTCATTTATATCCTCAAGACTTTATGGATCCACAATGTTTATCCCACGCCCCTTTGAAATCCTTCACAGTTTTAGTCTTCACCACTTCCTCCGGAAGGGCATTCCAGGCATCCACCCTCTCTGTGAAGAAATACTTCCTGACATTGGTTCTACCATGTGACAGGGGCCGGCCAATGGCACTGATAGCCCCTGTCACATGGTAAGGGCAAAGGGCCATCGGCGCCATTTTGATTAGTGGCAGCCAATGGCCCGAGAGGGGGACATCACTCCTGGGACCCCCACTGGACCACCAGGGACTTTAGGCAAATTTTGGGGGGGTTGGGAGGGTGGGGGATTGTAAATAATTAGATCTCAAGGGTTGGGGTGAGTTTGGGTTTTTTTTTTCTGTGTGTCCTTTCTCCCCTCCCCAAAACAATAAGAAAACCACACGAAAGAGTAAATAACCGATTCACGTTTACCATTCTAGACCTCTCATGATTTTAAACACCTCTATCATATTCCCCCTCAGCCATCTCTTCTCCAAGCTGAACAGTCCTAATCTCTTTAGTCTTTCCTCATAGGAGAGCAGTTCAATCTCCTTTATCATTTGGTTGCCCTTCTCTGTACCGTCTCCATTGCAACTATATCTTTTTTGAGATGCGGTGACCAGAATTGTGCACAGTATTCAAGGTGCGGTCTCACCATGGAGCGATATAGAGGCATTATGACATTTTCCGTTTTATTCACCATTCCCTTTCTAATAAATCCCAACATTCTGTTTGCTTTTTTGATAACTGCAGCACACTGAACCGAAGATTTCAATGTGTTATCCACTATAGAACCTAACATTGTGTAACTATAGCATGGGCTATTTTTCCTTATATGCATCACCTTGCACTTATCCACATTAAATTTCTTCTGCCATTTGGATGCCCAATTTTCCAGTCTCACAAGGTCTTCCTGCAATTTATCACAATCTGCTTGTGATTTAACTACTCTGAATAATTTTGTATCATCTGCAAATTTGATTACCTCACTCGTCGTATTCCTTTCCAGATCATTTATAAATATATTGAAAAGCATGGGTCCCAATACAGATCCCTGAGGCACTCCACTGCCCACTCCCCTCCACTGATAAAATTGTCCATTTAATCCTACTCTCTGTTTCCAGTCTTTTAGCCAGTTTGTAATCCACAAAAGGACATCCCCACCTATCCCATGACTTTTATCTTTTCCTAGAAGCCTCTCATGAGGAACTTTGTCAAACACCTTCTGAAAATCCAAATACATTCTGCACAAACCATCATAAAAAGCCCGACTCAGGCTGAGTTTCACTCATTTGAGCTGCTTCAGGGGCTATTACATTTCATGCCGGTGGTTGCCTGCATGCAGCAGTTCAGCTTTCCTGAGTATGCACCACAATCTTGATAGGTCGACGCGATCGCTTTTAACAAACCAGAAAACGCGCCGACCTATCAAGATTGTGGTGCAAACTCAGGAAAGCTGAACTGCTGCATGCAGGCAACCACCGGCATCAACTGCAATAGCCCCTGAAGCAGCTCAAATGAGCGAAACTCTGCCTGAGTCGGGCTTTTTATGATGGTTTGTGCGGAATAAAGAATTCCTGGTGTTCACCAGTCCTCTTGTCTTTTGGTCGCTACTGCAGTATGGATCGGTTTCCGATTTGATTTTTTAGTAAAAATGTGTAACCTATCATTAAAATCATCCATTGTACCAGAAGACTGTAGGGTGGTTAATGTAACCCCAATATTTAAAAAGGGTTCCAGGGACAATTCAGGAAACTACAGACCAGTTAGCCTGACTTCAGTGCCAGAAAAAATACTGGAAAGTGTTCTAAATATCAAAATCACAGAACATATAGAAAGACATGGTTTAATGGAACAAAAATCAGCATGGCTTTACCCAAGGGAAGTCTTGCCTAACAAATCTGCTTCATTTGTTTGAAGGGGTTAATAAACATGTGGATAAAGGTGAACTGGTAGATGTAGTAAAGAATTCCTGGTGTTCTTGTCTTTTGGTCACATTTTTACTAATACACCTGAAATTTCATTTTTTAGTTCCTTCAGAACCCTGAGGAGTTTACCATCTAGTTCAGGTGATTTACTACTCTTCAGTTTGTCAGTCAGGCCTACCACATCTAGGTTTACTGTGATTTGGTTCAGTTCATCTGAATCATTATCCATGAAAACCTTCTCCAGAACAGGTGTCTCCCCAACATCCTCTTCAGTAAAACACCAAAGCAAAGAAATTGTTTAATCTTTCCACAATGGCCTTATCTTCTCTGTGCCCCTTTAACTCCTCGATCATCTAACGGTCCAATTGACTCCCTCACAGGCTTTCTGCTTTGGATATATTTCAAAACGTTTTTACTTGAGTTGTTCCTCTATGGCCAACTTCTTTTCAAATTCTCTCCTAGCCTGTCTTATCAATGTCTTACATTTAACTTGCCAATGCTTATGCTTTATCTTATTTCTTCTGTTGGATCCTTCTTCCAATTTTTGAATGAAGATCTTTTGGCTAAAATAGCTTCTTTCACCTCACCTTTTAACCATGCCAGTAATCGTTTTGTCTTCCTTCCATCTTTCTTAATGTATAGAATACATCTGGACTGCGCTTCTAGGATGGTATTTTTTAACAATGTCCATGCCTCTTGTACACTTTTTACCTTTGTAGCTGCTCCTTTCAGTTTTTTTCTAACTATTTTTCTCATTTTATCAAAGTTTCCCTTTTGAAAGTTTAGCACGAGAGCCATGGATTTTCTTACTGTCAACCTTACAGTCATTAATTCAAATTTGATCATATTATGATCACTATTGCCACGTGGCCCCACCACCATTACCTCTCTCACCAAATCATGTGCTCCACTGAGAATTACATCTAAAATTACTCCCTCTCTCATCGGTTCCTGAACCAATTGTTCCATAAAACTGTCATTTATTCCATCCAGGAACTTTATCACTCTAGCATGTCCTGATTATAAATTTACCCAGTCAATATTGGGGTAATTGAAATCTCCTATTATTACTGCACTACCAATTTGGTTAGCTTCCTTAATGTCTCTTAGCATTTCACTGTCCGTCTCACCATCTTGGCCAGGTGGACGGTAGTATACTTCTATCACTATACTCTTCCCCAACACACAAGGGATTTCTACCCATAAAGATTAGATTGTGCATTTAGTCTCATGCATGATGTTTATCCTGTTGGACACTATGCCATCCCGGACATAAAGTGCCACACCGCCTCCAGAATGCTCCTCTCTGTCATTGTGATATAATTTGAACTCCGGTATAGCACTGTCCTATTGGTTATCCTCCTTTCATCATATCTCTGAGATGCTAATTAAGTCTATGTCATCATTCACTGCTATACATTCTCCAATCTTACTTCTTAGACTTCTGGCATTAGCATACAAACATTTCAAAGTGTGTTTTTTGTTTGTATTTTCATTCTGCTTTTTAATTGATAGTGATAACTTAGAATGTTTTAGCTTAGGTGAGTTTTTAGTTACAGGCACTTGGACTACTTTTATTATTATGGTCAATTTTCTCAGTGGAAAAGGGTAAACAGTGGAGTGCCTCAGGGATCTGTACTTGGACCGGTGCTTTTCAATATATATATATATATAAATTATCTGGAAAGGAATACAACGAATGAGGTTATCAAATTTGCAGATGATACAAAATTATTCAGAGTAGTTAAATCACAAGCGGATTGTGATACATTACAGGAGGACCTTGCAAGTCTGGAAGATTGGGCATCCAAATGGCAAATTAAATTTAATGTGGGCAAGTGGAAGGTGTTGCATATAGGGAAAAATAACCCTTGCTATAGTTACACGGTGTTAGGTTCCATATTAGGAGCTACGACCCAGGAAAAAGATCTAGGCATTATAGTGGATAAAATTGTCAGCTCAGTGTGCTGCAACAGTCAAAAAAGCAAACAGAATGTTAGGATTTATTAGGAAGGGAATGGTTAAAACAGAACATGTCATATTGCCTCTATATTGCTCCATGTTGAGACCGCACCTTGAATTCTGTGTACAGTTCTGGTCGCAGCATCTCAAAAAAGATAGGTACAGAGAAGGGCAACCAAAATGATAAAGGGGGTGGAACAGCTCCCCTATGAGGAAAGGCTGAAGAGGTTAGGGTTGTTCAGCTTGGAGAAGAGACGGCTGAGGGGGGATATGATAGAGGTCTTTAAGATTATGAGAAGTCTTGAACGAGTTGATGTGAATCGGTTATTTACGCTTTCGAATAATAGAAGGACTAGGAGGCATTCCATGAAGTTAGCAAGTAGCACATTTAAGACTAATCGGAGAAAATCCTTTTTCACTCAACGCCCAATAAAGCTCTGGAATTTGTTGCCAGAGGATGTGGTTAGTGCAGTTAATGTAGCTGGGTTCAAAAAAGGTTTGCATAAGTTCTTGGAGGAGAAGTCCATTAACTGCTATTAATGAAGTTACTTAGGGAATACGTATACTATACTTAGGGAATAGCCACTGCTATTAATTGCATCAGTAGCACGGGATCTTCTTAGTGTTTGGGTAATTACCAAGTTCTTGTGGTCTGGTTTGGCCTCTGTTGGAAACAGGATGCTGGGCTTGATGGATCCTTGGTCTGACCTAGCATGGCAATTTCTTATGTTCTTATTATTGGAACCTCACTGTTGGGATGCCCTAATTCTAAATACATCATTAATATCCTTTGAAGGTACCTCCCTCTGAACCATGCGCTGCAGAGTGACTGTTGGCTTTCCCCTTTGTTCTAGTTTCAGTTTTCTGTCTATATGGCTTTTGAATATTTACCTCCCTATGTTTTACTCCTGGGGGAATTCTGCACACACAATCTTAAAGTTCTGTGCACAAAAATTGAAAATTCTGCAAAATTCTGCAAACTTTTTATTGGTCAGAATAACACAATATACATAACAATCTTTAAGTAATGTATTTAAAATGTGAAACATAAAAAATTATTAGTTAAAGATGCAGAGTTTTAAATATTTTGAGCAGAAATTCCCTAGAAGTACATTGTAAGAATGTCCCTTCATCCCTCTCTCCCTGATCTTCTGGCCAGCCTTCACATTGCCTTCTTAGCCCCCCCCCCCCCCCCCCAACTCCTTCTCTCTACCCTTCCCCACTAGGCTCAACCCCTTTCACTCCATCTCCACTCCCAGAGTTTGACCTCCCTCTCTCTGTACTGTCCCTCACAAAGGCTCCCTCAGTCCCTCTCTCTCTCTCACACACAGACTCCCTCTGTCTTGGGCACAGACACACCCCTTCATACAGGCTTCTTCTCTCTCTCTCGCACACACACCTCTGCACATTGGCTCCTTCTCTCTGTCACACAAATAGGCTCCCTCTCTCTTGTGCACATATGTACACCCACATACAGGCTCCCTCTCTCGCACACACACACACAGACTCCCTTTTCATCTCATGCATACACCCTCACACAGGGTACCTCTCTCTCTCACACACCTGCATATTGGCTCCCTCTCTCTCTCACACACACACACACACACACACATATATATATATTCCTTCACTCAGGGTCCTTCTCTCACAAACAAGCATCCTTACTCCTTCACATTCACACACTCCCTTTTTCATGCACACCAGCTCCCAATCTCTCACACATATACACATTCCTTCACAATCTCCTCACAAAGATTCTCTCTCTCTGGCACACACACACACACACACCCTCATTCATGCTTTCTCACAAATACATACCGGCTTGCAGTCTTAAACACATACCTCTATGCACAGTCTCTCAGTCTCTCACACAGACTCACCGGGGCCTGCCCTGGTCGCGGCATGCAAGGACTAGCACCTCCTTCTTCACAGCAATGCAGCACGCCGGGGCTATCTTTCTCTTCATGGCGATGCAGCATGCTGGGGCCTCCTTTCTCATTGCTACAAAGTGGCACATCGGGGTCATCTTCTTCATCATGAGTGGGATAGGGTCCGCTCACGGCACATGGGGCCTGCTCCAAATTCTGTGCAGAAACTGGAATTTTTGCACAAGGTGGGGGGAATTCTGTTCAAATTCTGTGCTCCACAGTAGTGCAGAATTCCCCCAGGACTAATGTTTATTTACTTTTACAGATGTTTAGTGGCTGATTATTATATTTCACAGTTTTCTACTTCCTGTCTCTGTTGTTACTTTAACTTTGTATGTTGCTTGTTTGGTAATACAGTAGAACACGGAACTGGAACCTGTTTACTAGTAGAATTCAGTTGTCTTTATTTCTACAGATGAAACACATACCCTCTGCAGCTTTGATTACATGTTCCAGCTGTTACTGACGCTTTAGTTGCTTTCATCTTATGTGTGTACTTCGTCTTGATGGGTTAATCTTTTGCATGCAAGGAGCTCATTATCTCAGCTGTTCTATGGTGTCTCTTGTCAAATGACTAGCTATTAGCATCTAGTCCCCTTACTCTGATATTCACCACTTGAATTGTTAACTTTCAACCTACTACAGGTTCTTATGATCAGCCTCTGTTTTCTAGTAGTCTTTTGTTTCTCTATTTGGCCCCTGGTCCTAGGAAGCTCCTGCCTTGGCCATCTCCTGCCTCAAGAGAGATTCTGCTCGCTAAGTAAATCCTTAATTAGCCTCACTTTAATTACTCAATAATTCTCATCTCTCTCTCTGGCAGTACCTTCCTTCTATTATGCTTTGGGTTAAGAATCATTGCGATTGTAACTCCTAGCAGCCTCCAGTTCTCTTTTCCTTTCTTTTTTTTTAAAGCAGCCTCACTTCAGATTCTCTGGCTGGATATTTTTTCCTCATCTCTGGACTGGTGCAAGTTGTGTGAGATATCCACTTCTTCATAGATTACAACATTATTGAGGGTTATGGAATAGAGCTTAATGTTAATAATTTTGCTATAGTATTTTTCTAACTTTTCATGCCTTTGGTTTACTAAAAGAAGCAATTAAGCTGCTAGGGACACCATACAACAGTGTTTTCCCAAAAAGAGCCGGATTCGGAAATAAAGTGAAGCTAGTGAATGAAGAATATCAGAAGCAGATATTAAGAAATCAGACTGCATTCTATTCTATTTTGTTTACTGTGTAACATGCATTGCACAGAAGGGCATCATAAAGAAAAATACAGATTCAAGACCATATTCTGAATTAGAAAGAAGAATGTCACACCAATCAGTAACAAATGTTAACAGCCTCTAACTAAAAGAAGATATCCTCTCAAACTCACAGGCTTGGCTCTGTTTACTGAATAATGCTTAGCCATCCACAAATTCAATCCCTAAGCAAATATTTATTCACAATGGAATGGTTGCCAAAAATTAATATGGATTCCACCAATGCCAGAGCTATTCTGAGTATGGAACACACATGATCAAAAGCAAAAGATTAGTCAAAAAAGCCATATTCCTACAATTGTATGCTACTGTGCCACAGCAGTGGCGTCTGCTGTCCCATCCCAAAGCAAGCACTCTCTTTCAACATGGATTGGTAATGGGATTAGTTATTATAGATGCGAATATTCATTGTCAGTCAAAGTAAAATCCTAACTAGTCAATGAAACAGCTACCAAGAATGTTTCTATAATCTGCTGAAACAACATCTTATCCCATATATTATTTCTGATCTTCCAAAATACCTCTTGGAAAGTATTATAGACTATGTTCAGCAACTGCCACCATTTTGGATTTGATGCTATACATTATGACCTACAGGTGGATAACAGTCTACACGGCACCACCAGTTGGCACTATTTCTGAAGCATCACTGGAGCCAGTAGGCGGTAAGACTTCATCTTCCTACTGGCCAGGGAGAAGAAGATCCAGACAGGCCATAGGAGTATAGGGAGCTTGAAGTAAGTTTATACATTCATCAGATTGGGTAGAGGGGACAAAAGGGGATCAGGAACTTTTGGATCTTTCATAGAGGATCAATAGGGAAGGATGGGATTTAGGGACTTTAGAATCGTGGGTGGGGGAGATGAAAAGGGAAGGGGGGAGGAAATTGTATATGTGTTTGGGAATTCCTTTTAGGGGAGGTCCAAAACACAGTTAACTGCTAATGTGACAAGCCTGCACTGAAGCTGCTTCTCTATAGGAAGCAGAAAATGAATGAGAGCAATACACAAAACAGGAAATGAATTTGCTAAAAATGTCAAAACGTAAGTGAAATGGCTGGGCATTTTTGCAAGGGTACATCGTAACTGAGAAGAAGTTTGATCTAAATTCTGAGCAAAGATTTTTTTAAAACATTTCCTGTTTTGAAAAGAAAAGAATTAGTGTTTATTTTTTGTGTGCTCCTCTCCACAGTTCATTCTTTTTTGACCAGTCTGAAGATGCAGACTACCAACTGCTTATATTTTAGAAGATATAAAGTAAGAATTTGATTCAGAACCATATGAAGGAACATAGCTGGCCAGAAGTAAGAATCATAGAGGAAGGCGCCAAGGCCTAAAATGGCCTACCAGAAGAGGTAGGAGAGGCCAGGACTTAGCACTGATATGGAAAACAGAAGGAATGTGCAGAAGAAAAATTTTCAGTTTGGTTAATTCATTCATTTTTTTAGGGTACCTCCATTCATTTCATTACTTTGCTCATTTCATTAGTTTGCTTGTTTCATTAGTTCGCTCATTTTATGCATTCATTTGTGTACCAATATAGTCATTAAGAGAAGTAATGCAGCCTATTTTTTGGCTCCCAAATTGGGATTTTCTAATCATTTCTATTGAAACTGGTAGGTAGACATCATCAGAAGGGTGAAGGCATGCCGCACTTGGTGCCACAAATAGCTCGAAGTATCATGAAGAGGGAACAAAGCATCACATGAAACAAAAGATCTCCCAAGGCAATGATAGATGGGAGTATTTATTTATTTATATACCGACATTTGATCTGAGATATCACATCGGTTTACATTCAGGTACTGTAGGTATTTCCCTATCCCCAGAGGGCTTACAATCAACAGAGGGTGAAAGCAAGTGAAAGAGTGGCATGAAGACCTCAAAGCATCATGGGGCCAGTGTAATAAGGCACATTATCATTAGCATATCTTTTTACTCCTGATTTAGCAAACATTTTTCTGTGGTAAGTAAACTCTGGTATTTAACAGGGGTTTTAACTCAATAAAACTAAACTGTAAACCAGGAATGAAAACCAGCACTAAAATTAGCAAGAGAGCATGCAAATCCCATGTAAAAAAAAGTATTAATTATTCTGCAGCAATGCAGGGAGGATCATTAAAGGGTAGACAGCTT
This sequence comes from Rhinatrema bivittatum, assembly GCF_901001135.1. Taxonomy (NCBI): domain Eukaryota; kingdom Metazoa; phylum Chordata; class Amphibia; order Gymnophiona; family Rhinatrematidae; genus Rhinatrema; species Rhinatrema bivittatum. The sequence goes on from NC_042623.1 coordinate 204,279,695, forward strand.
AAAGCACATTTTATTAATGCTGGAATTTTAACTCCTAGGTCAGAGCAGGAGTAAAACTTAATTCACATTTCTGGTGGCCATGTTATATTATTGCTGTATCCAGTCTGGTAGTGTCTGCTGCTTCTTCCGGACTGGGCACATCAATAGAATAAGTTTGGCCACCAAAAATATGAATTACTCCACCTTGGACCCAGCAGTTTAATTTCCGGTGTAAGCTTTCAAGGTAGGAACCTTCAGCTGAGCAGCCTGACGTTTTGGCATACTGTTTAAATGTAGATGCCTCCCCCCCCCCCTAGGAAATTACACTTTGTTCAGCTGGCTGTAAGTGCCCACTCTAGAGAGCAAATTCTTCATCTAAGGCCAGTTTGGCAAGCAATAGCAAGTAAATTCAAAGCATAAGCTCTCTTGGGAGGGTATCTACAGCTAGCTTAACAAAGCAATAACTCTCTGGGGGGAGGGCACCTACAGATGAACAGCACACCAACGTTGGAGGCGCAGTGCCAAAGTGCATACTGTTCACCTGAAGGTGCCCACCCCAGAGAGCTTATACTTTGATTTTTCTTGCCATGCCTTGACAAAATTGCATTGCATGTAAGATTTATGATGTGCCCCCCAATTTGTGGGCACATTCTCTCATTCAAGGCCATTTTGAAATAAAATTTCAAGTAAAATAAAAAAATATGCTCTCTAGGGAAGGCACCTACAGCTAGATGAACAAAGCATAGGCTGTCTGGGTGAGCATCAGCAGCTGAATAGTATACACTTTAGCACTGTGTGTGCATACTGTCCAGCTATTTAGAAAAAAAAAAATCTGTGACCGGTGCCTGCCTCAGACAGCTTAATTTGGAAATTTAACTCCTGGATCTGAGGTGGAGTAAACTCATTTATGTTGGCCAAAGTTATTCCACTGCTGTGCCTAGTGTGGTAGGGACAACTAGACACTACCACATGGGCAGAACAATAGAATATTATGGCCGCTAGAAATTTAAGTTAACTGTTATTCCAAGGAGTTAACCTGAAAATCCACACTGATGTTAAAGTCCTTTAAAACAGGAGTAGGGCAATAATTGCTAGAAGTTGGAAGGAGTGTAACCAAAATGGCCTTGCATGGAAAATTGTGCCCAAATTGAGATACCTAGTGCCAGTCTTGATTGCAAGGCCATTTGGTTAAGGCATGCCAAGTGAAATCAAAGGATAAGTTCTCTGTAATGAAAACTACAGCCATTAGGGATGCACAGCACCCTAATGGCTGTAGTTGTAGATGTATGCCCTAGAGAGCTTACTCTTTGATTTCACTGGACATGCATTGCCCAAATGGTCTTGGTGACCAAGATTGTGTCCAAGTCAGGATGTCCAGTACCCATTTTGCTTGCAAGATCATTTTGGTCATACTCCTTCCCTCCTTGCACTTTTTTGCATTAGTGCAGATTTTTCAGGTTTTACCACTTTTTTTTCCATTTAAATTGTCAGCCCAGTGTGCTGTGGCGATCAATAAAGCAAATAGAATGTTAGGAATTATTAAGAAGGGAATGACAAATAAAACTGAGAATGTCATAATGCCTCTGTATCGCTCCATGGTGTGACCGTACCTTGAATACTGTGTGCATTTCTGGTGGTCACCGCATCTCAAAAAGGATATAGCTGCACTGGAGAAAGGGTAGTGAAGGGTGACCAAAGTAAGGGGAATAGAACAGCTGCCCTATGAAGAAAGGCTAAAGAAGTTAGGGCTGTTCAGTTTGGAGAAGAGACAACTGAGGGTGGGATATGATAGAAGTCTACAAAATCATGAAATGACTTGAACAAGTTAATGCAAATCGGTTATTTACTCTCTCAGATAATAGAAGGACTAGGGGGCACTCCATGAAGTTAGCAAGTAGCTCATTTAAAACAAATCAAAGAAAATGTCTTCATTCAGCTCATAGTTAAGCTCTGGAATTCATTGCCAGAGGATGTAGTTACAGCAGTTAGTGTAACTAGGTTTAAAAAAAAATTTGGATAAGTTCCTACAGGATAAATTCATAAACTGCTATTAAGGTAATTAATAAATAATAGTAGTTTGTGATTTATCTAATCGTTGGGTACTTGCCAGGTACTTGACTTGGGTTGGCCACTGTTGGAAACAGGATACTGGGCTTGATGGACCCTTGGTCTGACCCAGTATGGCATTTATTATGTTCTTATGTTTTAAATTGTGCTTGATTTGCATCACATTAATTTACTGCATCTTGTGGGTACCTTGCTTGTAACATGTATGTTAAGTAATAGATGCAATAAAATTTAATTCTGATTTTAGCACAGGTCTTATTATATTGGCTCCCAGGAGAGGTGCAAAGCAGCCACCCAGAATGGCAAGAACATCCCAAAGCTCTGAATGAGGGGTGAAGGGCACTAACCAAATTGGAACAAAGCCCTAGGCAGTATGGAGGAGGCCTGATGTCATTTCTGAAGGAGCTGGCTGTTCAGACTTGGAGTTAGTCTTCACTGGAAGCTACAATGCTACTAACTAGAAGCGCGAAAATGTCTTTAGCCACTAGCTGTTTAATGTTCTGTGATTCAGGGAATCCAGAACATGATTCTTCTTCTGAATCAGTATTTACAAATACTGCCTCCATTACCTCAGAATCAGTAATCATGGAGGAGTGTGATCCTGCAGCTCTTGCCTTTTGCTGAAGTATAATCCATCAATGGCTGGATGAGACCAATATATCAAGAACCATAAGGAACATAATTTTAAAAAATATTCATGAGAGCATGAAACCATTAAAGATATCTGGGTGGGTAAGGCTTGGGTAAGGCAACAAATGGTCAGGATAGAAAAAGTCAAATGGTAGCGGTGGAGTCATTTAAAAGAAGGGGAAAAAGAGAGATGTAATACCCACATTATACTGACAAGAGTAACTAAAAAATTCTGAAGAAAGACAGAAAAGTAGCAGCAATGGTAGAGTGGAAAGATCAAGCCAGAGTTTCTGGCAATGCAATAGCAACAATTATATTGACGCAAGTCATTGAATGATTTGAAAAAAGTAAAAAAGGATATTATATATTGTGTTTTTTGCATTTGTATAAGAATTTTGCTGCCCTTATGGGGTAGCTGAATGTTCCATCTATATTGCTGCCTTGCATATTGTTCTTTTTCAGTTTGTACAAGTTTTCTTCTCCCTTCTTTTTCATATTCAGACTTTCAATTTATATGTGATAGAATATATAAATATCACTTAAAAGTGTTATTGTATTAGGGTGGGTGTATGCATGTGGTGTGCATGGGGGATATGTGTGTAATGTTGGGTATTTAAATAATATTGATGTTTTGTATTATTGTATAATAAATATTGGCTCTCATTCATTTTGTTTAACAGGTCAAAAGTTTGCAAGTACCATAGGGGAAGGAGATTTGGAAGGAACCTCATAGGCAGCAGGAGTAGCACAGGAAAGGGATTGGAAAGGAACAATGTAGACAGCTGGAGGAAGCACATTAAGGTACAAACACTGGTTTGAAACAGCGGTGGCAACAGTAGTACTAGCAATTATTAAAAACTGAAATGGTAGGAGCAGAGGAACGTAGTGAGAAGAATATTTGCAAACCCTAGGGTGTCCCTTGTGAGGTGATGTGGAAGAAGAATGGTATAAAAAAAACCTGAGGAGCATTACAGCAGGTATGAAAAGTAACACATAGCAAAAGCAAGAGTTGACAAGTACCATAGAAGGGGGATTTGGACAGAAGCTCTGAGGCAGCCAGAATGGGGAATAGCTGATTCAGTATGAGGAATGTGGCTGATGTAAATATGGAGTCCTGCACATGTTATGTACCCACGGCTGGTACAATAAAACTGTGAATGACTAATCAAATCAGTTATGGTTCCATCTGTTAATGTATAACCATGGTGATTGTAGAGCTAATATCTGCCAATGAGTGCTGACCCTCAAGACTTATCATTGATGAGTTTTTTCAACAAATCTACAGCTGTAGTGCGATTACGTCATCCGACGTCAATCGGGATTGGTCATATTTGAGGGTAGACAAAACGGATATAAGACAACACCCACCTGGACATTTAAATTAAGATGGTGACCATATAGATGTTGAGTATAATAGTATAATTCAGTGAAACGCCGAACAATACCAACTACTTAACTACAATACCACGTCCCCTGATGAAGAATCGAGGATTCGAAACAAGGCCCTGTTGGGACATGGACATGGCAGATGGACACACAAGTAGATAAGTTGAAGGGAAGTTTTCCCATATATTAGATCTCGCTGATTTAAAAAGTGGTGTGTCGGCGTTTTTGGAAAAAGTTCGTCATTACTTTAAGAAAATTGATAAAATATTTTGATAAAAATATTTCAGTAAAACAAATAGGGGCGGATTTTAAGAGCCCTGCTCACGTAAATCCGCCTGGATTTACGCGAGCAGGGCCTTGCGCGCCGGTGCGCCTATTTTCCATAGGCCTGCCGGTGCACGCAGAGCCCCGGGACTCACGTAAGTCCCGGGGTTTTTTGTCGGGGGCGTGTCGGGGGCGTGGCCGATCGACGCAATGTTTTGGGGGTGGGACGCGGTGTTTCGGGGGCGTTTCAGGGCGGGCCCTGGGGCGTGGTTTCAGCCCAGGGCGGTCCGGGGGCATGGCTTTGTCCGGGGGATTTACGCCTCCCTCTGGGAGGCGTAAATCCCCGGACAAAGGTAGGGGGGGTTAGATAGAGCTGGGGGGGTGGGTTAGATAGAGGAAGGGAGGGGAAGGTGAGGGGAGGGTGAAAGCAAGTTCCCTCCGAGGCCGCTCCGATTTCGGAGCGGCCTCGGAGGAAACGGAGGCAGGCTGCACGGCTTGGCGCGCGCTGGCTGCACAAAAATCGGCAGCCTTGATTGCGCGCCGATCCTGGATTTTAGCAGATACGCGCGGCTACGCGCGTATCTACTAAAATCCAGCTTACTTTTGTTTGCGACTGGTGCGCCAACAAAAGTACGCGAACGCGCATTTTTTGTAAATCTACCCCACAGTGACTACGGTCACGAATCAAAATTGTTTTTAGATTTTACACATTGTTCACTATAGATTTGTAAACGCTAAATAAATACAGAAAAATCCACCATGGGTGTGAGGAGGTTGGTTAGTGATTAAAATTATCATAGACTGCAGGATGCAGTGATACAATGAATTTATATGAAACCTTCCTCTTCTCTCCTTAAAAATATTTTTTGGTGGTAGGTCGGTTCTTGTTTAATCAAGATAAAATAAATATAAATAATTGGATTGACATGTTCATCCTATGAAGTCATTTTATTTATTTATTTATTTGGTGCTTTTTTTATACCCACATTCATGATACAGATCATATCGGTTTACAAAGAACAAGGGGGAAATAACGTTCACATAAACAAAGTGAAAAGTTACAATAAAACAGGGGTACTTGAACTGGGAAGAAGAGGAGCCAGAGGCAGAGGTAACTCGGAACTAAACAACATTAAGTCATATTAGAAATATTAGAAATAATAAATGGTTATTAGAAATAACCATATTAGAAATAACAATATTAGAAATAGTAATAGTTAAACTTTAATATCTGAGATTAAATGCAGCTACAACATTGCTCCCCACTTAGATTTCAGAGTGAAAAGAGGAATTGCATTCTAGGGATGTGCATTCGTTTTGAACTTAAATGTAAAACGCTACTTTTTTTTTTTTAACTTAAAAAAGTGATGAGGCGAAAACGATCGGATTTCCAACTTATTCAACATAGCTATGTTGAATAAGTTGGAAATCGCGATTGTTGATCCAAAATAAAAATTTAAACCCCTCACCTTCCTTAATCCCCCCCCAAAGACTTACCACAACTCCCTGGTGGTCTAGCGAGGAGTCAGGACGCCATTTCTGAACTCCTTTGCGAGGAGCACGTGACGTCGGCGCCACGTCGGAGTGACGCGGCGTCACGTGATTCCCCGCGGGTTCGCTCCGGGACCCTCGTTCGACCCAAAAGGAACTTTTGGCCAGCTTGGGGGTGTCAGGAGGCCCCCCCAAGCTGGCCAAAAGTTCCTTTAGGGTCGAACGAGGGTCCCGGAGCGAACCCGCGGGGAATCACGTGACGTCGGTGCCACGTCGGAGTGACGCGGCGTCACGTGATTCCCCGCGGGTTCGCTCCGGGACCCTCGTTCGACCCAAAAAGAACTTTTGGCCAGCTTGGAGGGGCCTCCTGACACCCCCAAGCTGGCCAAAAGTTCCTTTTGGGTCGAACGAGGGTCCCGGAGCGAACGTGCGGGGAATCACGTGACGCCGCGTCACTCCGACGTGACGCCGACGTCACGTGCTCCTTGCAAAGGAGTTCAGAAATGGCGTCCTGACCCCGCTGGACCACCAGGGAGTTTTGGTAAGTCTTAGGGGGGTGGGGGATTAAGAAGGGTGAGGGGTTTAAATTTTTATTTGCACATATGGACATAGACTCAACTTATGGAATTCTCCATATGTCCATATTGACCGCAAATGACCCCCCCTTTCGACTTATGGACTTATGAACATAAACTTTTGGTCTGCACATCCCTATTGCATTCAGATGACAATCGAGGGTCCTGACTTCCATGGTCTGGTAAACTGATATGCAAACATAAGGATGGACTCTCTACCTGGGTAACATCAAGCTAGGTTAAGAGAACATTGTACAAATCTCATCATTGGGTGAGTTTCCTCAATCCAAAGGACATCAAATCTTCACTAGTGTGTACTGTTCTGTTTGTACGTCTCACTCTACATGTCAAAGTGGCCCCTAACCCCTACACTACTTCCCAAACCTCACCTCAAGTTACTAGGTGGGTCTCCTATAGTAGCATAAATCGCTGTTTACTATGATGTCACCTCCCAGAGTCTTGCTCTCTCTCTCTCACTCACATCTCAGGTCCCTCTGGCCTTTCTCCAGCTAAAAATGCCCAAAACACAACTTGCAAAAAAATCACAATTTGCGTGATGGAGGTGAAGTTATTTTCAGTGTTAAAACTGTGCAATATGGCTTCTTGAAGCCAGCCCACTTTTACAAAAATCCCAACTCCTCCCCTTTTAAAAATTAGCATTGCGCCATGGGTTATGGTGCTTTTCGCATGCAGTAAGGCATTTTTCACATGCAAAAACACCTTAAAGCATGCAAAAAAGCCATAACACGAGTTGGAAAATAACCCCTTAGTCAGAGAAGGAGGAATATTTTCACTAATTTCTTTTAATAGCCGTCCTGGACAGGGGTTAAAGAGACTGTTGGATATTTTGTTTTGTAAGAATATGAATTATTGTAGCAGAGTCAATGAGGGAGAAATTGGTTCAGGAGCAGATGGCTGGGAGTAGATTAATTTTTGGGTTGGGGAGATGGCTACATTTTGAAGATTAATTGGTAATCTTATCTTTAAAGTGATCAGCAATGTTATTGCAAAAGGAGTAAGAGATATGGTCAATGGGTTCAGTTTTTAAGATGATTAATGATTTAATAATATTGAATAGGACATTGCAGTTGCCGTTATTAGCTTGTATTTTGTCTGCATAATATGATTTATTAGCATTATCAATTTGTTTTTTATATTTGTGTAGATGAGAAAAGTAGGCATTTTTCCTTTCAGTAAGGCCATCGTCGTTCTGTCGTAATTTAAATTTCATACGATGTAAAAGTGGTGAGTAGCAGGTGGCACTTTGTCTAGAAGAAAGGGCAAAGTTTTCTTGGTGCAAACTTGTCTAAGGAGCTAGAAATTTCATGATTCCATTTCTTGGTTATGATGTCAACATCTGTTGTGGTGTCTGAATTAAAAATTGAGGAAAGTTGAGGAAGGAGGACATTACTAAACAGTGCCAGGTCAACTTTTTTCCTTTTGTAAACCATTTTGGGAGCAGTGTTTAAGTGAGAGTTTGATATTTTAAATGAACCAGTTATCTGGATAACAAAATGGTCAGACCATGGAACTGACTGGGTGGTCACTGTTAGGGAAGCAGTAGCAGGGTTATAAAGAGTTTGACCCATTCTGTGAGTGGGTTCATTAATTAGTTGCAACCAATCTAACCATGAAAAGGCTTCAGAGAGATGTGTTACTATTGCAGGGTGTGGATTGCTATTATAGTGTAAATTAAAGTCTCCAGTTCCAATTGTTTTAGTTAGGTCCACTGGCAAAGTAGTTAGATTAAGCAAAGTAGAGGGGTCACAGTTGAGTAAACCAGGGGGACAGTATACAATCCAGAAATTAGAGATAGAAGTAGCAATGAGAATTATTGCCAGAGGACTGTTAAATTCAATGACTTTCCTCCTGGGGTGTAGAGAAGCCTTAATAATCACCAGCAAACCTCCTCCATGTCTGTAGGTCATGGTTCTGAAAAACAAACATAGTTGCTTGGGCAAATATTATTCAGGATTATGTTGTCATAATCGCAGAGCCAAGTTTCAGTAATGAATACAGCATCAGGGGAGTGTGAAAGAATGAAATCATGAATTGGTATGTTTTTTCTAATGGATTGAGCATTAAAACTAAAAGGGAAGTGGCTAGCTGGCAAGGCAAGACAGGTTGAGTTCAGGTGCCAGCAGCAGGGAAAGGAGGCGGACACCTGCCTAGAATCAGAAGGCAGATGGCAGGCTGGTCAGGGATGGTCTAGAGCCACTGAACCTTGGACCAGACTTCACTCTGCCTGACAGCCCTTCTGCAGGATTGTGGCTCTAGGCCATCCCTGACCAGCCTGCCATCTGCCTTCTGATTCTAGGCAGGTGTCCGCCTCCTTTCCCTGCTGCTGGCATCTGAACTCAACCTGTCTTGCCTTGCCAGCTAGCCTCCTGTCTCCTATCTTGTTCCTGCTCCACCTTCGGACTCGGCACCAATACCACTCCTCAGGGGCCCACCTAAGACCAGCCAGCCCCAGCACCCAATGACTCAACCTGCGGGGAACATGGGATGGTATTGGCGAAGCTCCAGTTGGCCTCACCTCCTGACTTTAGCGTCAACCGCCAACTCAGGCTAGGGTTCCACTGACCACGCCATAGTTCCTACACGAATAGTGTGGCAAATGATCCAAGGCTCCCTTCACTGATGCAAGGGGAGCAGTCCAAGTAGTAAGAGGTAAAGTTGTTCTGTGCCTTTCCAGTAGCACGCTGGTCTCTTTATCCAGTGCCTCGACATCAGAGGCGGGTGGGAACAAGCTTACACTGCACAGGGGCTGCATGTGGGTTAGGCAGTGATGGAATTCCAGTGAATAGAGTGTGGCAAAAGATCCACTGATGCAAGGGGAGCAGTCCAGGTAGACAATCCAGTTAGGCAGAGGCAAAGTTGTTCTGTGCCGCTTCAGCAGTATGCTGGTCCCTTTATCCGGTGTCTCCTGATGATGTCGGAGGAGGGCAGGAACAAGCCTGCCCAGCAAAGGGGCTGAAGGTAGATTAGGCAGCGAGGGAATTCCAACGAATAGTCTGGAAAATGATCCAAGACTCCCTTCGCTGATGCAAGGGGAGCAGTCCAGGTAGACAATCCAGGTAGGCAGAGGCCTTTACCATATTTATACCAATATCTGTCACAAAGAATCCTATGTTTAGACTTCTGGCTCTCTGGTCTAGCTGCCAATCATCCAGAATCTTTCTTATGACAGAATATTGGCCAAAGTATGGGGACTATGCATCAATTTGGTGTGCAACAAAGCCCACCTGCACCCTGATGCTCTGTCCCTACTAGAGCTGTTGCTTATTCCTGCCTCAATTAGGTCCCATCATTTGTGCCTGATTGCAACTACAACACTAGCTGTACAGTCTGAGTATGATCTTCCTACTAAATGTAGTCCCTGGAGGGGATTTTTTAACTGGGGGCTAAATTGCAGCAGATATTTAAGACTCATGTTATTTACTACCTACAGGGGCTGATTATCAAGGGCAATAATTTCCCTGATGCTCCTCATTCCAACTTTTGATACTGCCTGCCTCTTGCCCTGGGGCAGTGCTACAGAACACCATCCCATTTCCTCCATGGTGGGCTGCAGCTTATGACACATAGCAGGGGGCTGCTAACCTGCCACCTGACTGCTGGAAATGGCTGTGGGATCAGCTTGGAGAAAACATCTCCCCCTTTTCAATCCCTTCCCTCTGGCATTTACCTGGAGTGGCAGAAGGGATCCCCAAGCTAATACTGCTACCCTCTCCTTAAGCCAAAGCTAGTGGGTGCTTATTCTCTAGATGATGCTGCATAGCAGTATTAGTGAGATACCCCATTTCCTTCCCTTGGCTAATATTCTTTGTGCAGTGAATACACCGAGTAATATGTGAGTCCTTTCTTACTTTGATGAGCCTCCAGATTTCTTTACAAACCCTTTCCTACATCTTTGGGTGCTGATGCGTGCACTGGAGTTGAGGTAGACTGTGGACTCTAAAGAGTCTGCCAGGGGCTTCGCTTATGCTGTCTACCAGTGCTGCCTGCTCTTTCTCACCAATTTCCTCTATCTCCTTCATCATTGAAGTGGATCTAAGACACTACTAACTAATCCAAGTTTTCTTTAGCTAGTAACTCTTCAATATCTTCTTGTTATGCCCATCGATCGCAGACGGCTGCAATCACTAATGCTCACCTCTTTCTTTGCTGCCTTGTCAGTATTGGGGAGAACGGTGACCTCTGCCAGCGATTGCCAACCTGCCTGGCGTTCCTGGGACAGCGTGGATGCTGTTGACTGCCATCTTGCCCCAGGAATCACATAACCGCGTGCGCAAGGGCCACTCTTCTACACGTCATGGTGGGAACTTCGGGGGCGTCCCCTCCTGATGACGTCTTCGAGCTGCTATTCTTAACCTGACTGACCCTGCATATCGACAAGTTAGCAAGGAGTTCCCTCATTGCTAAATCCACTCTTGCTCACGGACTTCCTGTTCCTGCATTCGGTGTGAGACGCCTTGGGTACCCTCTCTTCAGGGGCCTTTCCTTGTCTCTGGCTATCTGCTCCTCAGAGGGCCTTCTGCCTTGGACTGATGCCTGTCCCGCTCCTCGGGACCCTTTCTGGAACCACCCTTCAGTGAGTACCTAACTCCACGGATCTACTCTACCAACTTTTGTGGGATCCTCTCCAGTGTACCCCGTTTCTCGGGCCACTACCGTATTCTCTCTAGTATGAGCTACTCTGGTATACCCTGCACTGCAGGCCACTACTGCTTCATCTCCAGGACTCTCTCCATGTTCTGGTGCCTGGGACCTCCACCATACCATGTCTGTGGGGAATCCCTCGGTGTACCCTGCGCTGCAGGCCACTACCATACCATCACTAAGGAGAGACTACCTGGGTATTTCCTGTGCTACAGGTCACTACCATATTGTCACTACTGAGAGACTTCTTCAGTGTACCTGCACTGCAGGCCACTACCGATCTCCTTCTCTGAGTATTCCCTCTGGGTATATCCCTCTACTCTGACATCACCACTTCTCCTGCATTCCCACTCCGTGGGCTGTGTTTTTCTATCTATCTAATAAAGACTCTATTCCACAGCTGTCTCTGAAGTCTGCTGGGACCACGCCTCCCAATGATGAGGCTCACAGGGTTCCTCCCTGTGGGCGGTGACACCTCCTACCTCGACCCAGGGTCCACACACTAACAAAACATAACACTTCTGATTCAGGAATCCAATACACCAATACATGATTCTTCCTCAAAATTAGTTGATGCAAATACTGCCTTCATGGCCTCTGCAGCAGTAACTAAAGAAGAGCATGGTGCTGCTTTTGGGCATTGCTCTTCTGCTGCTAATATCTGCCTTGGATGGTTCTCCCATATTTTCCATTTTCTCCGAAACAAAAGGGTGGTGGCACATTCTCTCCAAATTTCAATTTAATCTGGCTGGAGCTACCACCCTCTCCTGCCATTCTGGTCTCTTCAATTTTTGTATGGGACTGCCTTTCTTTTTGTTGCCCTGCCAAACCTGCCTGGCATAAACTCTTTACTGCTGCCCAGACAAAAAAAAATTCACTAACAATGCTATCCACACTGTCTTCCACCCAAACCCTCCCCCAGTGAAGAGAAAATTGAGCAGCAAGTGCTACTGCCTGTCTTTTTCTGGTGACTGTCACAATGAGTGATACCAGTGCAGCACAGAGATTAGAAGTACTCCACCAGATGCCAAAAAATGCAAAAAGATTAAGCTGTTTGTGAGAGCTTTCTCTAAGTACATCCTTCTCTGACCAAAGCAAGAGAGGAAATACAGCACTTTTCACACATTTATTTATTTTTTTATTTATTTGTGCTTTTCTATACCGGCATTCACGGTTGGTCGTATCATGTCGGTTTACATAGAACAAGGGGTGAGCAATAAATTATAACGTACAGAATTATAACCTGAGTATATACAGTACGAACTATAACAAGTGCAAAGAAAAAAGAAGTTACAATAAAACAGGGATGATTTGAACTGGGAGTAAAAGAAGAAGATGGTAGCTGTTTAACATAAGTGGTAGAACGTTGCAGTAACTAGTGCTCAGTAACACATGCTCAGACCTTTTGGTAGTAGTGGCTCAGCATCATTTGATCCATAAAGAAACTATAGGCTAATTGAGAAAAATGCTTCATTGTGATTTGTATGTGTGGTTCCCTTGGCAACATGCTCTGACTCACCTTTGACAAGGCAGTGATGTCACACAGGGAAGGGCTGGTTGTTATAGTTATATCTCTATTTTTCCACAGGAAAAAAAAGTCATAGACTTCAATACATCATAGAAATGAATGGGAAAAATGAACAAATGGGATGAATAATATTTGTTTCATTCATGGAACCCCTCCATTTGTTTTGGGGGACCAGAAATGAAATAGATATGGTTGCATTCATCATGTTTTACCCATTGGTTTCAAATGAATGCACAACCCTGGAAAGCAGTGGTAAGAAAAAGAGTTGAAAGTTCAGTTAAGACATGGTTGATGGGGAACTGGTATTGAGTTTGGAAATTTACAGTGTATGCTCATCTACTAAAGGTGGAACAATCATAACTGCCCACACTGGATGTATCAATATAGGCTTTTTCTTTCATCATTTATATGTTATGTTACAGAGGACAAAGCTGATATTTGTACATAGATAGCGAAGAGCAAGAGGACAATAGTTTTGCTTCTGCTGTCCACCCAAAAGTCAAGTGCACAGGCCTCTGACTTTATATATAGGCTTTGTTAGCTAAACTGACATCTAAATTACATGTACATAAATCAAGCTAAATTGCCATGAAGTCAGCAAGAGAGAAAGTCTGTAATTAGGTTATCAGCAATAACATCTTACATTACATTTAAATGATCTGCCTTGAAGACTAAGTCTGCTGTTTTGTTTAAAGTCATTTGTGGTTTTCTTACTGACATTTTAATTTTGGTGAATCATTTTAAACATAAAATGCTGGTAAAATAAAGTATATCTAGTGAATGGCAGCAACTAGTATTTTGAGGATATCCATTCTGTTTGCCTTTTTGCTCTGAAGAAGGCAAGCTCAGATTCCAGGCTAAAGTGTCTTCTCTATGAGCACCCACTTTCTTGTTTCTTTCCCACAGCTTGTTTATTAAGTTTCTCCTATGCAACCTGACAGCCAAGGCAATGAATGTGTGTACCAGTTGCCTAGGACATCCTGTCTTGCTTCATTTCACTGAGTGAACATCCACTAAAGATCGTTCTGAAGCTGGCCTAGAATTGTCCATGCTGCCAGAAAATTAAATAGACCACAGAAGTAGAAAAGGACTCTGCCAGATAAAATTCAAATTGGGTCTAGACATAGGAAAAAAAGCACATTGATTTGTTTTCAAGATTCCTGTTTTCCATTTTACATAAAAGCAAGAGGCCAGATAGTGTGTAGAATTTGGTTATTGAAAGGCTCTGTTGGAAGAGTTTAGAGGAGCTGTTTGGATTCTGATGTTTCAGACTGGAATTCCTGTGTCTACTAGGAACACATAGCAAATATGTTGCAGATATCTCATTACAGCCACAAAGCCAACTATTTGATATTACTTCTAACTTTCCTTTAATTGGCTTTCAAAGTTCATTTACAACAGTAAATACTATTTCAGTCAAAAGGTTATTTTTGCCTCTGCTCATTCTGTAAGATTATTTCTACATTTTACTATAAATCTTTTTAGTTTTTTGGAATGCTTGAAGTTTTCATTTTGCATATTCATCTCTGAATCATATGCTATTGTTTGCAAATGTTTGGTAATGGCATGCCTGGATGTGTATGATGGAAAAAAATGCATGAAGAACTGTACCTGTTTTTCAAAAGGATAAACACAGACAGGTGAATTTTCAAAAGGATTTACATGTGCAAATGTAACTACTATCAGAGCAATTTTCAAAAGCCATTTACGCGTTTAAAGTGCACTTATGTGAGCAAATCCTATGGACAATTCAATGGTATATATTGTAGCAATTTTCAAAAGCCCACTTACTCGAGTAAAGTGCATTTACTCAAGTAAAACTCAGTTTTACATGTGTAAATGCTTTTCAAAATCAGGTCCAGAAAATGCAGCTTTGGTAGCGTTCACTTCTGGATGTAAGTTAAAGGATGTTTGCACAAATAAACTAGTCATGCTCTACTTTTTGGCACAGGGAATTAAGCTTTCTAGGATCTCACCACCCCAGTGGCATGCAAACCTCCTACAGACACCTTCATGTAAAATATACATCACAATCATATGATCAAATTTTTACCAACTCTTGATATGGGTAAAGATTCACCGGTGCAGTTAACATTGCTAATAGCTCAAACTTTACAGGGTACGCTCACATTTGCCACACCATCTAACAAATAACAAAACATACTATATCTAATAAATGGAGGCATCTACCCTCACTGATCTTCCATTTATTTTCATCAAGACAGGAAAATGCTCCCTAGTATTGCAGGTACTACAGGCTAAATAATTTTAATATATACAGAAATATGGTTTTATTGGTTTAACATACACAAGTCAAGACCAGTTGAGTGTGGATTAAACCTGTGTTAATGCTGGCTGGAAAGTCCAATTCCCTAAATAATGAAGAATCGCAGCAACAAGAATGCAATAACATCCAAAGTTTTCACCTATCAGGTTTTCAAGGCAATCTGTTCACTGGTTTGTCTGTTAAAATGAAGTCGAAGGCAGGATGGACACGATCTTCCCATGATCTTTGTAGTACTAAATTTGGAACCATGTTTTATCAATGACTGTTTTGGACAAGGGTCCTGCCAATGATGAAAAAGTGGACCTCAATGATAGCAAATGTTTATTGTAGGAACCCAAGGTAAGACATGTAGCCTCAAATAAGTAAAACTACTCCGAATAAATCGGAGGTTTAAGCAGCCAAAACTACTACATATGGAAAATTGAATGTATTATGTAGAGGTGCCAGATTCCAAAGATTTTTTTTTATTTTTTATTTATAAGTTTTCAAAATTGTGCATCCAAGACAAACATTAAGAATTAATGTAGCAGAAAATAATACAGGAAAATTAAACAATCCAATCATGCATACAACCATTGCATCTCTTCATTCCACAAAAATGATAAAGGAATCTATCACAAAGCCTGAAGAAAATATTGTCTAAATAGAAAAACTGTCATTTGAAATATACAGTGCATTATGTGTGCTGGCTGCGGCAGACCCGTGGCCCAGCCCCCTCACCTCTCTCTGGCTAATCCAGTGCCTGGTTCCTCCTCCCTCGTGGCGATTTATTTATTTTATTTAACAGGTTTTCTATACCGACATTAAAATACACATCATATTGGTTTACATTATAACGAAATGAACAGGGGAGGGGGAAGCGGGCAATGAACAGGGGAGGGGGAAGTGGGCAATTCATAAATAAGAACTACGAGGCTCAGGAACAGCAAGCCTAGCAACATTGCAACTGAAAAGAGAGGAAGGAGAGAGATGTAAAATAATTAACACAATAATAATTAACACAAATAATAATTAACACAAAAAATGTCAACATTTTTACATGTGATAGAAGATTGCATTGGAATTATGTCTGGGAGAAATAAGACAACAAATGTTGAAGGGTAGGGTGAGACAGGCGTCATCGCAAAACTTAGTCTGGGAAAGCTTGTTGAAAGAGCCATGTCTTTTTTTTTTTTTTGCAATTTATATTTTATTAATTTTCAAACACACATCTTGTGTTCACAAAATTTTCAAACTTTAAAGAAGTAAATAAAATCATTCCACATAATATTTTTGCTGAATAACAAATAATAATAACATTCTAAATTAGCTGATTTTACACAATAAAGAGGGGCCTTACATCATTAATATTCAAACAAAAGAAATATAATTCAAAGAGAGGAGGAGGTCTCTATTATTTCTTAGCCCACTTCTGTTATTTGAACCTGATTCACCTTCTCTAATTCTTTATCCCTCAAAAAATTCTCCATATGTGTAGGTAATGTAAAGATAAATTTTTTCCCCTGATAATTAACAAAACATCGGCAGGGAAACTTTAAATAAAAAGTTGCCCCTATTTCCAATGTTTTAGCTTTCAACATAAGAAACTGTTTTCTACGACTTTGTGTAGCCTTAGAGACATCTGGGAAAGTAAATACCTTTTGACCACAAAATATCTCACGATTTTTTAAGGATTTCTCAAATATGAACTCTTTATCTCTTTCTGGAACAAGGGATACAAACAATGTTGTCCTTTTATTTAAGTGAAAACAATAGGAATCGGATGATCACACGAAGCCCTTTATTATGTGCCCGACTCTGGCCGAGTTTCGCTGTCACAAAATCACGTACAGAAATATATTAATTCCTGTTCGTACCTACGGAACGTACTGAACAGTAGAATGATGTTCAGTACGTTCCGTAGGTACGAACAGGAATTAATATATTTCTGTACGTGATTTTGTGACAGTATACATGTGACAGCAGCCCAGCAGGCATTGTTAAAATCCTGCCAATTGAATTGCCCCTGAGGCAGCTCTATGAGCGAAACTCGGCCAGAGTCGGGCACATAATAAAGGGCTTCGTGTGATCATCCGAGTCCTTTTATTTATACATCAAACCAACTATGGTACCTGGTATTATAATTATCAACAATAATACTATAGAACCACATGTAATTGCTAATTGTAATTAATTTTGTATTTGTAGGACCTCTGGTCTACGTGAGTCTGTTACACATCCAGACCCATTAGTAGTTTACAGGTCCAAAATTACTTTATTAATCACAAAACTACTCTTTTTGAAAAAAATGTTTTGAGTTTTCTTTACTTTTTGGAAAAAAAAATTTTGAGTGTTTTCTATTTGGGCATATTGTATGTGATAGATATCGTCCTTTTATTTATCACATCTAAAGAGTCTTCCAGGAAAGTTGATATGCCTGGGGACTGTAAATCATCTAGTTCCCCAGGCTTATCAACCATCTTCAAGGGAAAATAGTAAATCTTTGAAATGGCTGGAATTTCTTCATCTTTATAAGCCAAATTTTCCTTCAAATATTTAATAAATATTTCAAATGGAGACATTAACCTAGTGTAAGGGAAATTGACAAATTGCAAATTCTTAATTCGTAACATTTTCTAAGTTCTCTATTTCATTATGTAAGATTACATTATCAGAAATTCGCATGGTTTCCACACTTTGTATATTTTGAACATTTGTTGTTAAATTATTCACTTTAGTCTCTATCTCTATTAACTTTTTCCCTTGTTCAGTAATTACTGCTTTATTAGAATTTACCATCAATGAGAGAGAGGAGTTCATTTGGGAAACATTAGAATCAAGTTTTAATAACATCCTCCATAAGTCCCCTAATGTCACTTTGGAAGCATCAACATCCACTGGTTGAATGCTTACTTGTAATGGCGATGGTGTGCCATTATCTACTTCCTGATGTAGGGAAGACAAAGTTTGTAGAGATTCAGAACCTACCTCCTCGGATGGGGCTTCCTCTCCACTAACATTGGCAGGCTCATTTCCTCTGGAATTATCCATGGTCGCTGCCCCTGGGGGTTGTGAAGGTGTGGGACCCGTGCCAGGACTTAATGAGACTTCAAACAAGTCTCTATTACAATCCTCTCGTGGCGTGTTGAGTCTACTCAAATGGGCGTCCATCGGACCGAGCCTAGGGGTGAGTGGGGATGAGGTATAGGCCTTGGCCTTCTTTTTTTGCCCCATAAATTTCACATAAATTTCCGGCAACTAGGCAATCAAAGGTGGTCAAAGCCGGTCTAAGCCGCGCTGGCGGTGACTAAGCGCTGCTTCTCGTGGGGTTTTAAAGCCCCGTCGCAGGCAGTGATGTCACACGGCAAAGAGTCACAGTTCTTAAAGTGATTGCCGTCACCTGGTGAGCTCAGCGGTCCTCTTTTCTCTCTCTCACTCCTTCATCTGTTGGTTGTGGATGAGAAGGAGCTCAGTTTTAGCAGGGTTGAGCACGCCGGCTCCGTCCTCGGGCCGCCCCCGGTGCCTCAACATCAGCTACAGATTCCTGTGCTCTGCATCAGGCCTCTCCACGTGGCCCGCAGAGAGATGCCGCTGTACAGCACTGCGCCCCTCCCTAGGCACGCACGTGCGCATCACTGACTCTTATGAAGGGCCCGCAGCGGGAACTTGGCTGCAGCCACAGATGATGACATCTCCAGGGCTCCGGTACTTAAGGCCGGGCTTGGCTTCCAATGATTGCCTTTGCAAGAGGTTTCCACGCTGGTTCTGTACTCGTTGCCTCCTGGTGATCCTCCTGTGTTCCTGGTTCCTGATCATCACAAGTTCCTGTTCCTGTTCTCCTTCGTTCCTGCGTTCCTGATTCCTAACCTTTCCTCGGATTGCTTTCTCGGACATGACCTCTGCTTTGCCTGACCACGCTATTGACTCTCTCCAAGCCCGGACCTCTGCATTGCCTGACCATGCCATTAAATCTCTCCATACCCGGACCTCTGCATTTCTGACCATGCCATTTACTCTCTCCAAGCCTGGACCTCTGCATTGCCTGACTACGCTACTGACTCTCAGCAACAGTTTCTTGAGGCACTGGCCTCCTCTCTTGAGCATCTACATGCCCAGCTTGATGCCCTATCTGGTAATTCAGTTCCAGTACCGACTTCCTCTCACCAACATTCATCTCCCTCCACTCCTAGAGCCTTGCTGGCTCTCCCAGCTCCGCCTCATTTCAATGGTGACTCCAAGCTCTGCAGAGGGTTCATCAACCAATGCTACATGCAGTTTGCTCTGCAGGCCTCCATCTTTCAAGATGAACTCATGAAAATCACCTTTATCTTGTCTCATCTGGAAGGGAAGGCATTGGCTTGGGCTTCGCCCTTATGGGTGTGATCGGATTTGCTCCTACAGGAACTGTCTCGATTC
Organism: Rhinatrema bivittatum; assembly: GCF_901001135.1. NCBI lineage: Eukaryota > Metazoa > Chordata > Amphibia > Gymnophiona > Rhinatrematidae > Rhinatrema > Rhinatrema bivittatum. The sequence continues at coordinate 204,298,959 of NC_042623.1, forward strand.
GTGGCCGTGTTCCGGCAGAACTTTGACGGTCCTAGATGGCATGCCGTGGCAAGCACTAATTTGCTAAACCTTCAACAAGGTCAAAGACGCCTATTTGATTATACGATTGAATTTCGGACCTTAGCTACAGAACTCTCCTGGGAGGAAGACTGCCTACATGCTATTTACCTGCATGGACTATCCCCGCAGCTGATGGATGAATTGGCAGCTTGGGAGCTCCCTCCCTCACTTGAGGATCTCATCAATTTGACTGGCCGAATTGATCATCATCTCCAAGAGCACCACCGGGAGAATCGGATGCCCAGAAGGCCCTCTCGGGTTCACTCCCACTTGCCACCAGGCACTAGCCCTGCCTCCAGTAGGGTCTTCATTGTGGCCAAGACGAAAGAACCCATGCAGTTGGGCAATGGGTGGTTGTCCACGGAAGAGCGCCTTCAGAGGAGACAAACTGACCTGTGTCTGTACTGCGGAGCACCTGGCCATCACCTGCAGGCCTGCCCAGTCTGTCCGGGAAACTACCTGGCCTAAGTTCAGTTGGGATCCTGAACTTGGGCACAATGTCACCGGCCTCTCAACTGTCTTTGCCAGTCACTCTGATTTGGGACTCTCGGTCCTTTCCAGTCCTTGCTCTGGTGGATTCCGGAGCAGAAGAAAATTGTATCCTCAAGGATCTAGTTCAACTTTTGGGTATAAAAACCTGTCCTTTGGAGACCTCCTTGTGCATTGCTTCAATTTATGTGGAATCATTACCCAGCCAAATTTCCCTGACCAATTTGTTACTTGCGCCCTTCATATTGAAGAAATCGAATTATTGGTTTTAGAGAAATCTATCCATCCGGTAGTCTTAGGACTATCCTGGCTCCAACGTCATTCACCCCAATTTGATTGGGGGTCACTCCAGCTGGTGGAATGGGGTTCCACCTGCCATGAGACTTGTTAAAAGGTGGTGACACCTCCTGTGATTATTTTGGCGACTACCTCCTCAGGCATACCAGCTCCTTATGCAGACTCTACCACCTCTTCGGAGGTTCGACTGCCCTATCGAACTTCTGCCTGGGCCATGCCTCCTCGAGGCTGTACCTGTCCTCTGTCCCTTCCTGAGACCAAGGCTATGATGGAATACATCGAAGAGAAACTTGCTAAAGGGTTAATTTGTCCCTCAATATCTCCTGCCAGTGTAGGATTTTTCTTTGTTATGAAGAAAGACGGATCCCTAAGGCTGTGTATCGATTACCATGTCTTAAATGCCATCACCCACAAAGACAAATATCTGTTACCCTTGATCTCTGAGTTATTCGATCGATTACACGGAGCTTCCATTTTCACCAAAATGGATGTACGTGAAGCTTACAACTTGGTGCATATGTGCCCCGATGACATCTGGAAAACAGCTTTCAACACCAGAGACGGGCTTTACGAATATCTGGTGATGCCCTTTGGCCTCTGTAAGACTCCCGCAGTATTTCAACGAATGATTAATGAAATCTTCAGAGATCTATTATATGTTAAGGTTGTGGCATACCTTGTCTTCTCCAAAGATCTGGCTATACACAGCACCGATGTCTGCACGGTTCTTCAATGTCTCCGTGAAAACCATCTTTTTGCGAAATTGGATAAATGCCTGTTTGAAAAATCCAGTTTGCCCTTTCTTGGGTATATAATTTTGCAACGGAGATTCTCTATGGACCCCGAAAAACTCGAAGGAATCCAAGATTGGCCTCAGCCAAGGGTCTTAAAGCTCTACGATTTCTAGGATTCACGAATTATTACCGCCATTTCATCCCTCATTACTCAACGCTGGCAGCTCCTCTTACCACATTGACCCGTAAGGGCCAAGATACCCAGAACTGGACCCCAGAAGCCATTACAGCTTTTCAATGCCTCAAAGAGGCCTTCCTAGCTGAACCATGTCTCCACCATCCAGACCCAAACCGCCCCTTCCAGGTCGAGGTGGATGCCTCTGCTATCGGGGCCGGGGCGGTCTTGAGCCAATATTCAACTTCTGGATCCCTAGTTCTGTGCTCATTCTACTCATGCAAATTCTCCTCTGTGGAACAAAACTACAGCATAGGAGATCGCGAATTGCTTGCCATCAAATTAGCTCTAGAAGAATGGTGCCTGTGGTTAGAAGGCGCTCAACATAAATTCACCATATTTACAGATCACAAGAATCTGGAACAATTGAATCATGCCCAGTGCCTCAATGCCTGTCAAGCTCAATGGGCCCTGTTTTTTTCTAGGTTCAGCTTCGAACTTCACTATCGCCCAGCTGGAAAAAATCTTCAGGCAGATGCCCCGTCACATTCCTTCGAACCAGAAGATACTCCTGAAGATGTTACTTCTGAAGAAGATACTCCTTCTGAAGAGGATCTCATCAATTTGACTGGCCGAATTGATCATCATCTCCAAGAGCACCACCGGGAGAATCGGATGCCCAGAAGGCCCTCTCGGGTTCACTCCCACTTGCCACCAGGCACTAGCCCTGCCTCCAGTAGGGTCTTCATTGTGGCCAAGTCGAAAGAACCTATGCAGTTGGGCAATGGGTGGCTGTCCACGGAAGAAGTTAGTAGGCATGGTTCCTGATCCTAATTGAATTACAGCAACAACTATAGTGAGACGTTTTAGAATAATGTAAATAATTACTCCTATTACTGTTAGTTACTATAGCTTTTCTTCTTCCCCTAGTTCGATCAGTCCTGTCATATTGTAACTTTATTGCTTCTTTGCACTTGTTCAATGTTCTATGTTTACTACACCCCTCGTTATTTGTAATCCAGCATGATGTGATTGTATCATGAATGCCGGTATAGAAAAACCTCTAAATAAATAAATAAATAAGAACCCAGTCACATTATTGACCCAGCCTGCATTTGTTTGTCTGCGACTTACCCAGTTCTGACTGGGAAGACCGTTGTGCCCTGTCACCTCCGTGAAAGAGTCCTCCAGTGGGCACATGACTAAGTTTTCCGGTCATCCAGGGTGAGCGCGAACCCTAGCATTGCTCCAGTGGTTCTTCTGGTGGCCCACTATGGTCTCTAATGCTAAAGTGTACATCGATTCCTGCAATACTTGCGCTAAACAGAAAACCCAGGTCGGCCGACCATGGGGTTTGCTTCAACCACTTCCACCTCCCGAAGTACTGTGGACACATTTCTCCACAGATTTCATTGTGGACTTACAGCTATCCAAGGGTCACATGGTTATATGGGTTACAATAGATAGATTTTCTAAAATGGCCCATTATGTTCCACTACCGGGCCTATCATCTGCTCCCAAATTGGCACGCCTGTTCTTTCTCCATATATTTCGGCTACACGGTTTGTCCAAGGACATTGTCTCCGACAGGGGCCCACAATTTGTTGCCCAATACTGGCACGCCCTCTGCAATAAATTTGGCATTAACATCAGTTAAACAACAGTGTTCCATCCGCAGGCCAACGGATAAGCTGAGCGAATGAATTGCTCTTTAAAATTCTTCCTCTGCGCCTACATAAATGTCTGCCAAGGCAACTGGTCTGAACTCCTTCCTTGGGCGGAGTTAGGAACATAAGAACATAAGAAATTGCCATGCTGGATCAGACCAAGGGTCCATCAAGCCCAGCATCATGTTTCCAACAGGGGCCAAACCAGGCCACAAGAACCTGGCAATTACCCAAACACTAAGAAGAACCCATGCTACAGATGCAATTAATAGCAGTGGCTATTCCCTAAGTATAATTGATTAATAGCCATTAATGGACTTCTCCTCCAAGAACTTATCCAAACCTTTTTAGAACCCAGCTATACTAACTGTACTAACCACATCCTCAGGCAACAAATTCCAGAGCTTAATTGTGCGTTGAGTGAAAAATAATTTTCTCCGATTAGTCTTAAATGTACTACTTGCTAACTTCATGGAACGCCTCCCAGTCCTTCTATTATCCGAAAGTGTAAATAACCACAACTGCCATATTGCCGCTGCCACAGGTATGTCGACCTTTTCAATTGTTTATGGGAAGCAACCACGACCACCACTACCCATACCTTTATCGGTACCCTCTCCTGCTGCGCAAGCCACTGCTGATGCCCTCAAGGCACTTTGGAATCAGACGAACCTTCGCATACGCCAAGCCACATCCCGGGACAAGAAGTCTGCAGACATCCATCGACCCTCGGCTCCTGAGTTCCTTCTTGGCCAGAAAGTCTGGTTAATTACTCGGTATATTCGACTTAAGATACCTTCCCAAAGGTTTGCACCAAGGTACATTGGACCTTTTCCAGTCATTCGTCGTGTCAGACCAGTTACATAGCAGCTTCAGTTACCACCAATATTAGGAATCCATAATATGTTCCATGTATCACTTCTGAAGCCAGTGGTCTTATCTTGGCCTTCATGAAAAACTCATGAGCCATCTCTGCTGGTTGTAGAGACCGACACTACCTACAAGGTTCATGATGTTCACCGTAGGGGACGCCGGTGGGAATACCTCCTTTCTTGGGAGGGTTATGGCCCCAAAGAGAATTTGTGGGAACCAGCTCGTAACATCCTGGATAAAAACCTCCTCCTTCAATTTCATCGTGCCCATCCGGGCAAACCCAGACCTCCAGGGGGGGGGGCCGTAAGGGGGGGTACTGTTACATGGGCCAGCCACAGCAGACCTGCGGCTCGGCCCCCTCACCTCTTTCCGGTGAATCCAGTGCCTGGTTCCTCATCCTTGGCGGTGGTGGGCTGCCAGCTACATTCTCGGACTGCCCCGGTACCTCAACTTCAGCTACAGATTCCTGTGCTCCCCATCAGGCCTCTCTGCCTGGCCCGCAGAGCGATGCCACCATCCAGTGACGCACCTCTCCCTAGATGTGCGTGCGCATCACTGACTCTTATGAAGGGCCCGCAGCAGGCTCGGCTTCCAGTGATTGCCTTTGCAACAGGTCTCCACGCTGGTCATGTACTCGTTGCCTCCTGGTGATTCTCCTGTGTTCCTGGATCCTGATTCTCACAAGTTCCTGTTCCTGTTCTTCTTTGTCATTGCTTTCCTGATTCCTAACCTTTCCTTGGATTGCTTTATCGGACACGACCTCTGCTTTGCCTGACTCTCTCCATGCCCCGACCTCTGCATTGTGTTGCGGGAGCGCTAGGGAGCGTTCCAGATTCCGGGGAGATGTGTACCCTTTGACCATGACACGACTGCATAGAGGAGCTCTGTGGAAGCATTTTGGTAGGCAAGATGTGTCCAAGCATGGGAGGAGCAGGCTGGCCACCGAGTCCTAACCTCTGTCGAACCTGCATGCACCAGTAGAGACCCAACAATGCAATGCTGGTCTCTGAGGTAGCCCTCTGGCCACTCAATAGCCCTTAAGGACCTGCCACTGGGGAGCAGGAGATGCGGCAGGATGGACAGAGGTCGAGGACAGGCAATGGTACTGGAACTTGGAATAAGATGGTACCTCGGCCTTGGACTAGGCTGAAGACTTGAACAAGATGAAGAAGCTCGGAGGCTCAGATGAGATGAAGACATGGGGAGCTTGGGACTCAGATGAGTCAAGGACACTTGAAGACTCAGACAAGACGAGGACGCTTGGTACTTAGAGATTCAGACGAGACAAGGACACTTGGTACTTGGGAGCTCAGATGAGACGAAGACACTTGGTACTTGGGAGCTCAGATGAGACGAAGACACTTGGTACTTGGGAGCTCAGATGAGATGAGGACATGAGGTGACTTGGAACTCAGATGAAACGAGGACATGATGTGGCTTGAAACTCAGACGCAAGATGCTCAGACGTGGATGAAGATCAGACATAGATTCTAGAGAGTCAGGCGAGGATTATGGATACTCCGATGAGGACTTGGAACTGGGGAAGACTCAGACGAGGATAAGAACTCAGGATACTCAGATGAAGACAAAGGCTCAGGATCTGGGTTGAGGACAGGAGCAGGTATCCAGGGAGTGCTTGAGGAAGGATCCAACCAGAAGAGGGCTCCAGCCACTGGAAATGAACGCCAGATAGAAACGGATTTACTCCCAGGGAAGGTCAGCTGGAGACGAGGTCCAGGGCGAGGCGAAGCTGAACCCGGAGCTAGGAAATAATGGTACTTCAGGATCAGAACTGGACAAAGGACATCAGGAGCGAGACTTGGAACATCAAGGTCAGGACTCGGAACTCAGAACATCAGGGTTGGAACGTAGGACATCAGATACAAAAGGACACTGGTACCTTGGGACACCAGGACATCTGGGCATCTGAAGAAACAAACCGAAAACCGATCCAATATTGCAGGTAGCGACCAAAAGTAGAGGATTGGTAAAAACACCAAGGATTTTTTATTATCACAAATCTTTACAAACTGCCCGACTCAGGCTGAGTTTCGATCATGCGTGAGCTGCTTCAGGGGCTATTGTAAATATAAACAGATAAAAGTGACCCATTGAGACATTAAAATATACAGACATTGATATAAAAAACATTAAATGATTAACATGATAACTGAACATACAAATAACGAAGGAACATAAACTAAAACATAAATATATACCAAAAAATGATACACATGTACAATATGACATGCAGAACTCAATAAATGACAATGTGGCATGATTTAGCTTTAATGGTAGTGTAGTTAAATAGGTTGATTCCTTAAAGCAAACTTTAAAAATCACTTTGTCATATACAAAAAAGGTACATATAACCAAAGGGCACCCAGGTCTCCAGGACACTACCTCGTTCAGTACTAGACTGTATCATTTCTCTACTGCTGTCTCTGGGCTGACCTTGATCACCCCATTGATGACGACATATGGAGTCCCACCTAAGTCCAGCCGGCCCTGGCACCCAGCCCACGGGGAACGAGGGCTGGTATGGGTGAAGCACCAGCTGGCCTCCATTCATTAGCCCACTTCACCTGCTGATGGTGGGGACCTGTAGTTCCTACCTACGGGTTGCGTCAACCCCACCTTGGCCCAAGGGTCCACCTCCAGCACAATAAGGTGTATAAAAGGTGGCAAAATGAACTCAAAATATAGAAGTGGAGGCTTGGAAGTTAATATCCCATAGCCGTTTTTAATCTGGGATTGGGTGGAACCTGTCTCCCACCACATTCTTCTTCACCCCCCCCCCCCTCGGCCTATGGTCTCTATTGCCCATCTATCCTTGTGGTGCATTTTCTAAATTTCAAATATAAGACAAACAGGATTGGCCAATGCCTTGGGGGTGATCAGGTGAAGTAGGGGTGACTCAATGGGATTTAAGCAAGGCTGGGACAACCCTTCCCCTCCCTGTTGCTCACCTGCTAGTGGCAACATTTTTCCCCTTCCTCCATCCCTTTTCTTGTTGTTTCTGATTTGTTGTACTTTGTACAGTTATGTCGCAGTGGCAGTCATCCGAGCCCTGGATTAGGAGGAGTTTGAACTGTTAAATAGGGGTTACAGTTAAACGATGAAGGAGGCACTTGGTGAGAGGCTGGGAGGCTCGGTTTCACCTGTAGTCAATCAGTCAGTGAGGGCATTGACTGGACAGCTAGGGACATCTACCACTGGGACATGACAGTGAAGTCCAGGCAGGTGGCCAGATGAGCCAGTTGTTGTGGGAGGCCAGAGATGATGATAAGCTGTTACCCCTGGGCTGTGGTGGAGCAGCTTCCATACTTGGGTTTTGAGTTAATGTTTAAAATTAGTGTTTAGGGCGCCTCTAGTTTTGATTTGTGGACTGATGTTTAATATACTGTGGCCTTATTTCACTCCACTCTCATTTCTGCGTGATTTATTTGGGGAGGGGGGATTAGGGTGGAGAGGGGGAGGAGGGCAGGTGACAAGTGGTCCCAACTGCTTAGGTTAGTAAAAATATGCTTTGAAAAATTGGGATAAAAACAGAGAGGCCAATATTCAATAGCCATTTAGATGGATATCTGAAAAGCAAAGCAGCAGCTAGTTATGCAGCTAGTATTTAGCCGCATAGGTCAAAGGTATTCCAGGAGCCAGCAGGAGGCATTTCTGGGCGGAGCAGTTAGCCTATGCGGCTAACTCTGGGCGGGTCATAGGGCTGTCCTAATGTTAGCCAGTTAGACATAACCAACTAATTTTAAGATAGACATGTATATTTCATGGTGCGACTGCACCACTGAATATACGCTGCTAGTTAGCCAGAGATGTTTAACTAGCCAAACTGCACAGCAGCTAAAAATGGATCCCCAAAGTTTCTTAGTGTGCGAACATTTGTATGACAAGAGTGCAACACCATAATAAATTGACTTTGTTTTTTAAAAAGTCTACTTTTAACTAGCTGTCACTGAGTATTAGACTGAACAATTATCATTGCAAATCTGTTTTACTACAGCTGTTAAATTTAATTTTAAAAAAGCATTTGATAGACTTCTAGAGAATGCTAAGTCAAATTGAAGTCCCCTGAAAATGCTACAGGCTAGAAAGGAAAAGCTATTAAAAAAACTATAGTGTAATTTATTACAATGATCTTTCCCATTTCCAGTCTTTGAACAAACCTCTAATGCTTAGGAAATTAGTGACTGCAGAACAGAATGTTCTAAAGCATGATTTGATTTCACCATTACTTCATGTTTCCAAAGGCTGAACCATAACCATTGATTTAGAAAGCTTCCAAATTAATCTGTTATTTGCAGGACTAAAGAGAGAAAGACATGTTGGGCTATCCTGAATTGTCTACAGTACACTTATTGCACTGTGCTACAGCCTGTGCACTCGCTGGTATGTACTGCTTGCAGTCTGCTGGTGTCTTATACCTCTATGAGAAGCCCACCTATAACTCGAGGTACGGTTTAAGTATTAGTGTAGGGGGTTAGGGGCCACTCTCTACCTGGGTAACATCAAGCTAGGTTGAGAAAACATTGCACAAATCTCATCTTTGGCTGAGTTTCCTCACTCCGAAGGTCATCAAATCTTCACAAGAGAGCACTGTGCTGTTCGTACATTTCACTTTGAATGTCAAAGTGGCCCTTAATAGGGATGTGAATTGTATTTCTGACAATTGAAAATATCGTACGATATTTTCAAAGTCGTCAGAAAATCGGGGGCTCCCCAAAACCGATAGGAAAACCCCACTAAATTTATGGGGGTTCTCTTATCATTTTGGGGGAGGGCGGGAAAAACAGCACACAAAAACAATCCCTAAACCCACCCCGACCCATTAAAACATCTCCCTTAGCTTCCCCCACCCTCCCTCCTCCCCCCCAAAACGTACCTGGTGGTCCAGTGGTGGTCCCGGGAGCGATCTCCCACTCTCGGGCCGTCGGCTGCCACTAATAAAAATGGTGCCGATGGCCCTTTGCCCTTACCATGTGACAGGGTATCCATGCCATTGGCCAGCCCCTGTCACATGGTAGGAGTAATGGACGGCCGGCGCCATGGCAAGGAGGTGCTTTTAAGAACAGAGCAAAGATTAATATTTAACACAATGTCTCCAGCCAGTTTGAACCAAGATATTGATTTTACAGTATTTTTATAATTTCAAAACGATCCAGTTGGGCATGTGTGATATTTTTGTATTCTTTCATGCTTCAGTAATTAATTATTTCATTATTTATTTCATTATTTATTTATTTAATACATTTATATACCGTTTCACCAAATACTAGAAATGACCGAAGCGGTTTACAATATTTTCAAAAATTTAAATTAGTAAGTTTTATAGAAAAATAAAATGAAAATAAAAATAAGAGCAAAATGAAATAAAGCTTACTTTAACTAAAATAAAAATGAAAAATTACATTAAAACATCATGATCAATCTGATAAAAAACAAAATTTTTTAAAATAAAATAGAGATAACTACCATGAGTTTATAAAAAACTTAAATAAAACTCAACAGTTTGCAAACTTATTTGAATATTTGATTGATAGGTGAGCGACTAACCTATCTAAGAGTATCTAGAATACTGAAGGCTTCTTTGAAAAGATGAGTTTTTAAGGCTTTTTTAAATTCCTTTTTATTATAAATTTGCCTTAAAGGGTCAGGCAAGGCATTCCACAATATGGGTCCTGCAACTGAGAATGCTCTATGTCTGGTAACGTTTAAAGTAGCCTTTTTTACTGAAGGGACTTCTAGGAGATTTCTTCCTTTTGATCTAAGATCCCTAGAAGGTTTATAAATTCTGCGTTCAGAACAGAGCCATGTAAAATCGATATTGTTTAGCAGTGAGTGAATAAGGTTGAGAATTTTGTATTTTATACGATTCTTTACCGGCAACCAATGTAATTTCTGTAATACTGGGGAAATGTGATGCCTCATCGGAGTAGCTGTAAGTAGTCTCGCTGCAGAATTCTGGATAATTTGAAGCGGCTTAATGGTGGATTCAGGTAATCCTAAATAAAGGCCATTACAGTAATCTATGCCAGATAGGACTAAGGCCTGCAAGACTGATCTGAAATCATTAAAAAATAATAAGGGCCTTAATCTTTTTATCACATGTAACTTAAAGAATGAGTTTTTCACAACCTTAGAGACATGTTGTGTAAGTGACAAATTTGAATCGATCCAAACTCCCAAGTTCCGGGCGATTTTGGTAAATTGGATGGTATCCTTTCCCAATTTAATATTTACGGGAGGAGCATTATTGGAATTTGATATGAAGCTCAGTGATAGAATTTCAGTTTTCTTTTTATTTAATTTTAAACGGTTATGAGCCATCCATTTTTCGATGGTACTTATATATAACTGCACCATAGCCAATGTTTCTGTCCAGGAGGATTTACACGGCACAAAGAGTTGAATATCATCAGCGTAGATCTTATACTGTACATTCAGTGAAGAAAGAATATGACACAAGGGAAGCAGATAAATATTGAACAATATTGGTGATAAAGATGATCCCTGAGGTACGCCAGTAGATTGGGAGTAATGGTAAGAAGAATGGGAGCCTATATTAATTTGACATTGACGGTGTTCAAGAAAGCTTTTAAACCAATTTAGTACTGTAGAACGCACTCCTATATAATGTAGAATTATTTGTTAAGGGCACTATGTTTTATGGGCACTTCAATTTTATATTTTTAAGGACACAGTAAGTTAAAATAATACACTCTCACATGTAACATTTTTAGAATTTTACATCTCAAAACTGTTGAGTACAAATCATATATGGCTAGCTTTTTTTCTTTTTCTTTCTTATGTAGTTTTAGTTGTCATTTAAAAACTACCATGCAGTTTTGATTACCATTCATTATCTCCATACAATACATTATCCAGCATACAGTGTTTACACTTTATTCTTATAAGATTATTATATATAATTTTTATTTTTTATTTTTATTTTAAAGATCACTTACAATTTATATTACCATGATTTCAATTGTATTCCAAGATTAAACGGATGCTGCATAACTTATTCGGATTTTCAAAACATTATATTCTTATGGGGACTAGGAACGGATTGCTATAATGATTGACAGATAGCAGGGAGGATGTGATGTCACATTTTTTTGCATGATTTTTGAAATGTTGGACATAAGAGGGATCTCTATCGCATAGCGTGGTTACTTTCTGATATTGATTGGACTATATTGTGCTTATGTTTTGGAAAAACTTGAAGGTATGTTGGTCATTTAAATAGATTTTATATACACAAATCACCATTTAAATGATTGATTCAGAGTAATACATTATGGAGCAGTTTTGGATTAAGTTTCGGGTGGATGTGTACATTAGATTATATCACTGGGCACAGTACATAGAATGAATCACTTGATAATGAATACGGTATAAAGTACTAAGAATACTGCCAACTAGCGCATCAAAATTTACAAATCCCTGTATCTTTAATATTTTTAATATATAAAAAATGATAATAAACAGTATTGAGGATTAGTCTCCAGACTATTGTTATGACTAGCATGATGCCGGTGTAATGAGACACTTGATGCTATACATTTTAGTTGCCTGCCTTTGTTTTCTGCAATTTGTAGGATTCTTTATGTAGCAATTTTGAGCTGGGTACTGTTGTAACCCAGAGACATGAAACATACAAAATGTTGGCACACTTGAGTCACTGCTCCCCATAGCTTTTAATCTGTAAGTTTCTTGTGTTCCAACTCCATACTGGATATTGCTGTAAACCCATAGCACTAAGCACTTATCATAGATACTTAAATAGTCTCCGTGCATTTTATTTCCTTAAAGTTACATCGTTTATATGTTCATTACAGATTTTTTCGGTGAAGTGTGCTATTGTATGCAGCATAACTGCAGCTGTTGTGATCTGTTCATTCTGTAAGACTACTCACCAAGATATGACCCTAAAGTCATTCCCATATCCACACTATAAATAATCAAATCAGGTAATTTCATTTTCTATTTTCTAATTTTTTATGTTTTCCATGTTATTTTTTGACAATGTTATTTTATTGAATCATTTATGATTATGTATTTAACTTATGTGTTCTCCTTATTTTAACCTTTTATTTTTTATTCTATTTTATTTTTTAGTGGATATGTCTAATATTACACATTGTGCCCGAGTACATACTCTAGAAATTCTCCAAACACAAGGTAACATCATTCATACATTTTTGGAATTGCTTTTCTCTGGAGCAGATTTTAAAAGGGGTACGAGTGTAAGATACGCGCGTACCCCCGAAAACCTGCCCCAAGCTCCCCCTGCGCATGCCAAGCCTATGTTGAATAGGCTCAGCGGCGCACGCAAGCCCCGGGACGTGCATAAGTCCCGGGGCTTTCCTGGGGGGGCGCGTGTCAGGGGGGCGTGTCGCGGCGGCGTGTCATCCGGGGGCAGGGCTGTGGGCATGGTTCCGGCCTGGGGCGTTTTGGGGGCGTGGACGAGGCCTCCAAAACTGCTCCCGGGGCGGGAAATCACGCGCCGGCAAACTTTTATAATAAAGGTGGGGGGGGGGTTAGTTAGGGCTGGGGGGTGGAGGGAACGGGCAGCACGCGCATGGCTCGGCGTGCGCAAGGTGCACAAATGTTCACCCCTTTGCACGCGCTGACCCCGGATTTTAAAAGATATGCGCGGCTATGTGTGTATCTATTAAAATCCGGCATACTCTTGTTTGCGAAGGGTGCACGAACAAAAGTATGCGCTCGCATATTTTTTTTTAAATCTGCCCCATAGTATTTTCCTTATTAGATTTCATTTTATTCCGAGGTTATTTATTTTACCTTTATTTTTATTGGGTTGATTTTATGAATATTAAAGTATATATTTATTTTATTTTTTAGAGCCCCTGATATAGCCGAAAGGGCGAAACTTGGCCAGAGTCAGGTGGGTACTGTTACATTTAATAAATCTTCTTTCTAAGGCATTGGTCTTGTTTCTGTTTTTCTCACATCCGTAGCTACTCTTGACTGAGTACCGCTTTGCTTTTTGGGTTCTTCCTTATTTCATCTTAAGGGTGGGGTGAAGGAGGATCTTACTTTGCCCTTCAGAAATTTGAAACCATGATTTGGAGTGCTTTGGCTATTGTCTCCAGTTTTTTCCTTTTTTGGTAGTTTTTTTCACCTTCTGATCTCACAAGTGTATTCATGACTTTGTGAATATTACCAGATCTGAACTAATCTTCGTGGCTGCTAGTTTTGGTGAACATCTCAAGATTTTACTGAATAGTTTTGATATTTCCCTGACATTTTTTTTAAATATTCACAAATAGCTTATTGATACCCATATTCTTAAAATTGGCCTGAGCTCAACTGTTGGGAGGATAAATTTGGAATCAGTTTATGCAGATAGAAGCCGATGTTCTAAAGAATGCTTAATGCATTAATATGGCGGTAATGCGCAGAGTTTCCTGTGATGATTAATAGAACACATTATATAATTTTTTTGTGATATTATTTTTCATGTTTTATGCACATTAGCTAATAAAGCCATGTTGCCAAGAATGTTTTTTTTTTAGCACAATCAGCATGTTATTTTTCCCCTTTCCATATTGTGTTAAAATACTATGGGGCAGATTTCAAAAAAATACGCGAGCGTGTACTTTTGTTCGTGCACCCGGCACAAACAAGAGTATGCCGGATTTTAATAGATACACGCGTAGCTGCACGTATCTTTTAAAATCCGGTGTCGGCGAGCGCAAGAGGGTAAACATTTGTGCACCTTGGATGCGCCGAGCCCTACGCGCGCTGCTCGTTACCTCTGCCTCCCCCCACCTTCCCCTCCCTTCCCCTACCTAATCCACCCCCCAGCCCTATCTAACCCCCCCACCTTTATTATAAAAGTTACACCTGCCTGAGGCAGGCGTAACTCACGTGCGCTGGCCAGCCGCCGGCGCCCGATTCCCTGGCACGGGAGCAGTTTCGGAGGCCTCGGCCACGCCCCTGAAATGCCCCGGCCCAGAACCACGCCCACGACCCCACCCCCGGATGATGCGCCACCGCGACACGCCCCCAACACACCCCCTACACGCCCCCCAGGAAAGCCCCAGGACTTACGCGCGTCCCGGGGCTTGCGCACTCTGCCGAGCCAATTCAACATAGGCTCGGCGCACACAGGGGGAACATGGGGCAGGTTTTCGGGGGGTACGCGTATATCTTACGCGCGTACCCCCGTTCCCCTTTGAAAATTTGCCCCTATATATCTGCATTATTTATTACAGAATATGGCCAATGCCTCACCCCGAACTAGCTACTTTCAGGCTACTCTGAGTTGCTGTCCCTCTATTCCCCAGCCCTTGCCATTATCCCTGAGCTGGCTATTCTCCAGCCCCTGCTACTCTCAGTTTCTGCCTCTCTGCCCCAGCTGTCTGCATTCCAGCCCTTGCTAATCTCGGTTGCAGCCTCTCCTCCATGCCCAGAGCTGACTGCCCTCCAGCCACTACCATTCTCAGTTGCTGCCCCCAGCCCCAAATGGCTGCTCTCCATGCCTTGCCACTCCCAGCTGGGCCCCCATCAGCTGGCTGCTCTCCATCCCCTGTTATTCACTTTTACTGCTTTCCAGCTCTTGCCCTTTCCCAGCTGGCTGCTCTCTAGTCCCTGCCACTCTCAGTTGCTGCCCTGCCCCCAGCTGACTGCTCTCTGACTCCTGCCACTCTGAACTGCTGCGCCCCCCCTCCCCAGTTGGTTGCTCTCTAGCCTGCTGTCCCCACCCCACCCACAGCTGGCTGCTCTCCAACCCATGCCACTCTGAGCTTCTGCCTCCCCAGCTGGTGATGTTGTCTTCATGTTGTGCCCATGCTGTCAATGCAGATAGAGGACCACTGCGGAAATAGATTAAAAAATGTTTCCTGCCATTCATGTGACCTCAGGCTGAACATTTCAATAGGGCATCAACAGGGTAGGTGTGGCAACCTCCAGCAAATGATGGCCTTTGGCGTTACCATGGAAGTTAAAAGTAAATGCATTAGCATTCACATTCATGTAAGCATTAACACAAAACATGTATTACACGTCTGTGAAAGTGCAAAAGTATTAGGGGCGGATTTTCAGCGCCCTGCTCGCCGGTAAGCCTATTTTACATAGGCCTACCGGCGCGCGCAGACCCCGGAACTCGCGTACGTCCCGGGGTTTTCGGAGGGGGGCGTGTCGGGGGCGTGTCGGGGGGCGGGCCCGGTCGACGCGGCGTTTCGGGGGCGTGTCGGCCGCGTTTTGGGGGCGGGTACGGGGCGTGGCTACGGCCCGGGGGCGTGGCCGCGCCCTCCGTACCCGCCCCCAGGTCGCGGCCCGGCGCGCAGCAGGCCCGCTGGCGCGCGGGGATTTACGTCTCCCTCCGGGAGGCGTAAATCCCCCGACAACGGTAAGGGGGGGGTGTAGACAGGGCCGGGTGGGTGGGTTAGGTAGGGGAAGGGAGGGTAAGGTGAGGGGAGGGCAAAGGAAAGTTCCCTCCGAGGCCTCTCCGATTTCGGAGCGGCCTTGGAGGGAACGGGGGGAGGCAGCGCGGCTCGGCGCGCGCAGGCTATACAAAATCGATAGCCTTGCGCGCGCCGATCCAGGATTTTAGGGGTAGATTTTCAGACGAGCGCGAACAGCCTACTTTTGTTTGCGCTCCAGGCGCAAACAAAAGTACGCTGGATTTTAGTAGATACGCGCGTAGTCGCGCGTATCGGCTAAAATCCTGGATCGGTGCGCGCAAGGCTATCGATTTCGTATAGCCTGCGCGCGCCGAGCCGCGCAGCCTACCCCCGTTCCCTCCTAGGCCGCTCCGAAATCGGAGCGGCCTAGAAGGGAACTTTCCTTTGCCCTCCCCTCACCTTCCCCTCCCTTCCCCTACCTAACCCACCCGCCCGGCCCTGTCTAAACCCCCATCCTACCTTTGTCGGGGGATTTACGCCTCCCGGAGGGAGGCGTAAATCCCCGCGCGCCAGCGGGCCTCCTGCGCGCCGGGCCGCGACCTGGGGGCGGGTACGGAGGGCGCGGCCACGCCCCCGGGCTGTAGCCACGCCCCCGTACCCGCCCCCAAAACGCTGCCGACACGCCCCCGCAACGCCGCGCGCTCCGGCCCCGCCCCCCGACACGCCTCCCGACACGCCCACTCCGAAAACCCCGGGACTTACGCGAGTCCCGGGGTTCTGCGCGCGCCGGTGAGCCTATGTAAAATAGGCTCACCGGCGCGCAGGGCCCTGCTCGCGTAAATCCGCCCGGTTTTGGGCGGATTTACGCGAGCAGGGCTCTGAAAATCCGCCCCTTAGTGGATACGCGCGGCTCCGCGCGTATCTACTAAAATCCAGCGTACTTTTGCTTGAGTCTGATGCGCAAGCAAAAGTAGGCTGTTCGCGCGCCTCTTAAAATCTACCCCTTAGCGCACGTTAGTGCATGGTCCTCATACTGTATAATAACCTCAATGCCCTCTACGAAGAAACATAGTGGAAGTGGTGGTGGGTAGTTGGGCGGGGGGGGGGGGGTGTGGTGGTAATCATTTGTGGCTCTCTCCCTCCAGCTCAGCATAGTAGCTGAACTGGAGGGAGGAAAAGATGAAAAGTGAAGGAATTCTGACTGCAGAACCTGCATCTGCCGGTGTGTGTGAATCCCTAAGAGGAGGTTGTCATTTGAAGTATTTTTGTTTGAAGTAACTGCCTTAGAAGCACAGACATATAGGAAAGCAAAAACTGAGTAAACCTCATGCCAGAGGGAGTACTGACTGCTGAACCTTCATCTCAGAGGCATAGCCATGGGTGGGCCAGGTTCACTAAGTTCTGGCATCTGACTCACCGTGCGAGGCCAAAATGACAAAAGGCAGATCAGCTTCTGTAGCTCTCCATGCCAGCAGAAAAGGAAGAGACAGCATAGGCATCAGGAGCCCTGTGGAGCTGTTCTAAAAGGTGCCAGGAAAAGGTCCATGAGTCCTGACAGTGCCATGATCAAGTGCATCTAATCAGGCAGCTTCTAGCTACAGATGCCACTCCTCCCCCCATCCCGTTCAGTTATTAACTGCTTGGGTCTCCTTAAATACTGAGCACCCTATGGTTCAAAAAGCAGATCATTGAACCAAGCGAGAGGAGGGAGGAGCAGCACCAGTGGTTAGAAGAGAGATAAATCCACTGACTACCGATGCTGGAACACAGAAGAGGGAGGTGAAAGATGTGGGGACTACATGGAATAAAAGAAACTCTATGATTTGGGGAGATCTACGTGAAGGCTTAGGAAGTGGCGACTTCAGGGTTGGACATTGAAGGCAGTTGTGACTTGTGGATTGTGTAGGGAATGGTGTGAGAATGGGTTGCGGGAGGTTTTGGGGGAGACTAGGAACTTGAGATTAAGTGGGGGGTTAGTGAGGTCTCAGGGACTGGGTGTGGATTGGGAGTAGAGTAGGGACCTGGATTGGGAGAGGTTTGGGGGGGAGGGAATGGGGACTGAGTGAGGGCTTGGGGGACAGTGGGATTGGGGGGAGAATGGGGGGAGAATGGGGGGAGAATGGGGGGAGAATGGGGGGAATTAGTGAGAGCTGACAGATTGGGTATGGATTGGGGGACTCAGAAATTGAAAAGGGACTAAAAACAGAGTGGTGGGGATGTAGGGACTGTGGGATAGGAAAGAGAGCAGGGACTCAAGATACTGAGTGGGGATGGGGAATATAATGGGGACTTGGCATTTAGAAGGACGCTTATGAGATGGGGTATTAACTGCGCTGGGAGAATATTAGCGGGGCATTTGAGATGGGGCTAGATATGTGAGATAGGTGTGGAAAAGGGTTGAGAGGTAGCATGAATGACTTGGGGAAATACAGTGGGAAAGGATGGAAAGACTATAAAAGAGGGGATGGTGGAAGAGAGATAATAGAAATGGGGCTAGGAAGGAGATGAAAATGGGAGGCTGGGTAGGCTGGGTAGGAGATAGATAGATAGTTAGATAGATAGATAGATAAAGGGCTGGAGGCACGGGAGGGAATTAGAAACAGGGAAGGAGCTGAGGCTGGTGAGAAGATGAAAGGCAGAGAAAAATAGATGAGGGATGGGAAAAGGGTGATGACAGATTAGAACTGGGGGATTAAGGAAAGGGCAAAGAGAGGGAATAAGAGAATGGAGAAGAAGTGAGAGACGGGGAATGGGAAGGTGGGATGAGAAGGAGGTGATATAGGGAGATAAAAGTATGATAGGTAGGTGAGAGGTGAAAAAAAAAAGATATTAAGAACTAGAATCATGAGTGGATAAAGAAGTAAAGAAGAGAAAAATGGATAAGAGACATGAAAGGAAAAGATCAATGTCAGAGACAGATGATGAAGAAGTGAAGAAGATTGGAGGAGAGAAAAGAAACAGAAAATGGAAAGAAGACCCTGAAAAATAGTTAAGAGAAGCTAGAGGAAAGCAAGAAATAAATCTAGTCCAATGAAATATGAAAAATAAGATGCCCAGACAACAAAGAAAAAACCAGCATTTATTTTCAATTTAATGATTGCAATATGTTAATTTTGGGAATGTGCTTCTCCGACATCTTTATATTTTGTTCAGTCAGTACAGGAGGAAATATATTTCTTTTTCTATTTTTCCAGTGTTGTACTGCATGCAAAGATGGTTTCTTGGGATTTCAAATTTAATTTGTGTCTACATATTTCTATTTTTAGTTTGCGGCCATTTATTCTGTATTAGGTAAAGGTCAGTTTGTTCTGTGTAGGGATCTGTAGCAGCTCTCAGCTGGTTCTGTTTTGCCATTTGAAAATATATTAGTGTTCTAGGGCCTGCTGTGTATATTCGGGGAGTTAGTGTTGATATAGGCTTGCTCTATAGATCCTGCATGACTTTTGTAGGCTTGCTCTATAGATCCTGCATGACTTTTGTAGGGTAGCAGATATAAAACGAATCGGAGAAAGTAGTTTTTAACTCAATGCACAATTAAGCTCTGGAATTTGTTGACAGAGAATATGGTCAAATCATATAGCATAGAGAGGTTTAAAATAGGTTTGACAATCTCCTGGAAGAAAATTCTATACACAATTATTAGCCAGGTAGACTTGGGAAAGCCACTGCAACAAAGAACTGGAGCTGCTCTTTTGGATCTGCCAAGTACTTCCAAATGACTCAGATTAACCATTATTGGAGACAGGATGCTGGGCTTGATGGATTTGAATGGCACATCTTATATTCTTATGTTTTGTATTCCTTTCATGTGCTTTATAGTGGAGAAGTTTGTGTTAAGGGTGGGAAGAAATAAACATAGTTTTGCTTTTGTTTAATGTTTATTTTGTTTATTTAATTTCAAAAAAAGCAAAACAAATATTTAAAAAAATGGATAAAAAAAGGAATAGAGCCTCCCATCCCAATCACCCATCCCTTTCATCTGAAAAAATGCTGGGACCAGAATCCTACCAGCCCCCACTTACCTGTTCCAGGGAGGATATGATGCCTAGGCCTAGGCCGAGGTCTAAGCCTCAGCCTTGCATAGGCCTAGGCCACAGAAGAGAAGCAGAAAAACACTTCCTCCCAAATGTTGAAAAAACAAATCTTCTTTCCCCAACTTAGGTAATTAGATAATCAGGAAATCATAATCAAGTGTCACTATCCTCGTTCCTCACTGAGGCTCCAGATGGATGACAGATCTTCCCTAAACATTGGGCATCTTCATCTTAGGATTCCCCTATCCCTGGCTTCAGAATGGCCCAAGCCTCCAGCAGGGCTCCTCTAAATAAATGTTCACAGTCCCAAATTAGTCCCAGAATAGCCACTTTGTACCTCAAGAGGAGAGTACAGCAGTGGAGTACTTTGGCCTGTCCTGGAGGGGTCTCGGATCATTTCTGAGGCTCCAGGTAGGGCCAAATCCAACTTGGGAAAAATACAACCTCTCTCTCTGACTTCCAAATAAGACTGCCTCCGGAGCCTATGTTAGAGCTCTGCTATAAAACCTCAGGACCAAGTGGAAGGGCTCTCCATGAATGGATACTTTCCTAATTATCTCTCTCTAACTGCATTAGGCTGTTACAGGACCTATTAGTAACCCAAGAAATGGTCTGGATTACACTTACATTATAAAAACACAATGGAAAATCAAATGACTGCCAGTGTGATTTATAGGGGTGTGAATTTGTTTGCAACGTATTGCCAATCCGCAATGTATATGCCATATTCATTGTATTCGTGGGGGTCATGAAACGTATGGCGAACCTCCACAAATACAACGTATCACTAATGAATAAACCACCACCCATCTGACCCCTCCCCCCCAAGACTTGCCAAAAGTCCCTGGTGGTCCAACGGGGGTTCCTGGTGCGATCTCCTGCACTCAGTCAGCTGCCGGTATTCAAAATGGCGCCGATAGCCCCTGTGACATAGTAAGGGCAAAGGCTATCGGCGCCATTTTGAATACTGGCAGCAGACGGCCCGAGTACAGGAGATTGCTCCAGGACCCCCGCTGGACCACCAGGGACTTTTGGCAAGTCGGGGGGGTCAGGAGGGTGTGGGATTGTAGTAAATTAGATTTGGATTACAGTTGCAAATACATATGTAACTAATGAATGGATTGGGGTCTCCCGAGAAAGATCTGTCGGTGACTTTCATGGCGAGGCAGCAAACAGCCTTTTGGCATTGCGCAACACTCATTGAAACATATGGTCGCAGTGACATAAGAATTTATTGAGAATTCACAGTCCTTGTGCCGGTAAGAAAAATCATCCGACTCCCTGAAGAAGGAGGTTTCTCCAAAACACCGCAGTGTCAGACATCATCGGATTAATCTCACTCAGCTTGGCTCTTCACCTTCATATGGACTGTAACTTTTGCCACTACCAGCAACACTTGGACTGGAGGGCATTGCAACACAAGATAAGTGTTTCTTACGATAACTTCATTAATTGAAGTATCTTTCAACACTGTTTAGCTTCCATTGGGAGCATTTGTTAAAATATTCTCAGTGACCAATGATTAGAAAGGCCTAACGCTCCCTAGAGCTTTTTGAGCCTGTAGCTTTCTGGGCATGTTATATGAGGTCACTTTGAGTACTATACGTTGTTGACCCTTACATACACACAGCAGGATCTTGATTTTTGTATTACTAGTTATTTCCTGGCTGCTTTGGATTCTTTCATTAATTGTATTCCAAGAATAAGCAGTGAATTTCTGTAACTCTACCTTAATAATGGTTAATGGACATTTCCTCCAGGAACTTGTCCAAAACTTTTTAAAATGCAACTATACTAATAGCTTTCATCACATCCTCTGGCAAGGAATTCCAGAGCAATATTATGCATTGTATAAAAAATATTTTCTCTTATTATTTTTAAATGTATTACCCAGTAACTTCATTATGTCCCCTAGTCATTGTACTTTTCAAAAGAGTAAACAACTGATTAATGTTAACTCGTTTCATTCCACTCATTTTATCGGCCTCTATCATACCTTCCCTCAGCAGTCTCTTCTCCAAGCTGAAGAGTCCTAACCTCTTTAGCCTTTCTTCATAGGGGAATTGTGCCATCCCCTTTATCATCTTGGTTACCTCTGTAATTTTTCTAATTCTGCTATATCTTTCTTGAGATGTGGTGAGCAGAACTGAACACAATACTCAAGATGAGGTCACACCATGCAGTAATATAGAGGCATTATGATATTCTCTGTTTTATCCTCCATTTCTTTCCTAATAATCCCTAGCTTTCTATTAGCTTTCTTGGCTACTGCTGCAGACGGAGCAGAAGGTTTCAATGTATTTTCAACAATGACACCTAGATCCTTTCCCTGAGTGATGACTCCTAATATGGAACCTTGCATTGTGTAGCTATAATTTGGGTTACTCTGCCCTAAGTGCATCACTTTGCACTTGTCTACAGTACATTGCATTTGCCTGCTCAGTCTCCCAGTTTTGCAATGTCCTCTTGCAATTTTTTACAATCCTCTTGTGATTTGACAACTTTGAATAATCTTGTGTCATTGGCAAATTTGATTACCTCACTTGTTCCCATCTCCAGGTCTTTTATAGATATATTAAAAAGCAGCATTCCCAGAACAGATCATTGAGGCACTCCACTATCCATCTTTCTCTGTTGAAAAAATTTACCATTTAGCCCTACTCTGTTTTCTATCTTTTAACCAGTTGGCAATTAACAATAGGACACTGTCCCCATCCCATGACTTTTTAATTTTCTAAGAAGTCTCTCATGAGGGACTTTGTCAAGTGTTTTCTGGAAATCCAGATACACTATATCAACTGGCTCACCTTTATCCACATGTTTTACGCCCTCAAAAAAATGTAGTAAATTTGTGAGGCAAGACTTCCCTTGCCTAAATCCATGTTGAATTTGCCCCATTAAACTATGCCTATTTGTTCAGCAATTTTGTTCATTATGATAATTTCTACTAGGGATGTGCAGAGGGACGCCATACGTTGCATTCAGGATTCGTATTCATTGGGGGGGCAGAAACGTTGCATTCGGCAAGGGGGGCCCCCGATACATTTATACGTTAATTCTTATTTGTTTCCTGGCTAAAATTAAATTAACTACAACCCCCCCACCTTCCTAAGCCCCCAAGACTTACCAAAACTCCCTGGTGGTCCAGCGAGGGGTCCGGGAGCCATCTTCTGCACTCACACCATCGGCTGCCCGTATTCAAAATGGTGCCAATAGCCTTTGACCTACTATGTCACAGGGGCTACCGGTGCCATTGGTCAGCCTCTGTCACATGGTAGGAGCAATGGATAGGGGGGTCAGCAGGGTGGGGGGTTTGTTTAAATTGGCTCCTTTAGATGGCCGAATAATTCAGTGAAGATTCTTTGTATTCGTGGGGAATCGCAATACGTTTTGTTTCCCCACAAATATAACGAATATGGCCTATACGTTGCGGATTACCAATTCATACGGAACGAATGCATACCCCTAGTTTCTACCATTTTGCCAGGCACAGATGTCAGACTCACAGGTCTGTAATTTCCTAGATCACCCTCTGATCCCTTTTTAAAAATTGGCATTATACTGGAAACCTTCCAGTCTTCAGGTACCTAGATGATGTTATTGATAGTTTACAAATTTCGAATAGAATGTCTACAATTTCATTTCTCAGTTCTTTCAGTACTCTGATATATACCATATGGTCTAGGTGATTTGCTACTCTTTAGTTTGTCAATTTGCCCCATTACATCTTCCAGGTTCACTGAGATTTGTTTCAGTTCCTATGAATCATCACCTTTGAATATCATTTCTGGCATGGGTATATCTCTTACATCTTCCTCAGTGAATACTGAATCAAAGAATATATTTAGTCTCTTTGCTATGGCTTTGTCATCCCTAAGTGCTCCTTTTACCCCTTGATCATCTATGGTCCAACTGACTCCCTTGCAGGCATTTTACCTCGGATATACCTGAAAAAATGTATGCTTCCATGGCAAACTTCTTTTTAAATTCTCTCTTTGCCTTCCTTACCAATGGTTTACAATCTGTAAACTTTCATTTAAAACAGACACGATTCCTGAAGACTGGAAGGTGGCCAATGTTAAAAAGTGCTCCAGGGGTGATCTGGGAAACTATAGATTGGTGAGCCTGATGTTTTTGCCATGAAAAATGGTAGGAGCTATTCTTAGAACATAATCACTGCTTACATAGATAGGCATAGCTTAATGGAGAAGAGTCAACATAGTTTTAGCAAGGGGAAGTCTTGTGATATCAATCTTTTAGAAATTTTTGAAGGTGTAAACATAGATATAGGTGAGGAGGTTGATATACAGTATTTGGTTTTTCAGAAGGTATTTGACAAAGTCCCCCATAAGAGACTCCTCAGGAAATTAGAAAGCCATGGGATAGAAGACAGTGTTCTATTGTGATTGGTAACTAGTTAAAAGGCTAGAAGCAGAAGGTAGGACTAGTTTTCCAAATGGATAAAGGTTATTAGGGGAGTCCCACAGGGATCAGTACTAGGACCTGTGCTTTAACATATTTCAAAATGATCTGAAAAAAGGAACGATGAATGAAGTGATCAAATTTGCAGACAACAAAATTATTTGAGACTGTTTAAACAGGAACTGCAGAAGTAGCTTGTGAGATGAGGAGACTGAGCAACTGAATGGCAGATGAAATTTAATGTGGAACAGTGCAAATTGATGCACATAGGGAAAAATAATCCCAACCACAGGTGTACGATAGGGATATGTAGGAGAAAAAAAATATTGTTTAGTTGTGGACTTCATTTCTTTAGGTTTCAAAAATCTATTGATAGTTTACAATTTTCCAGTAGCAGGTCCGCAATTTCATTTCTCTGTTTTTTCATTAAAATCAAAGGGGGAAGAATTGATGATTTCTAATCAATTGTCATATAAAGAAATGGGAAGAAATCATCAGACGGGGGGAAACAACTCCTAGGTGCCTAGAAAGACTGTGGAAAGTAGCACCAAAAGTGACAGGAATAGCCTTAGGCTCCGTAAAGGGGCAATGAGGTACCAGCATTGGCAGGAGTTCTCCAAAGCAATTCAGAGGACCAAAGAAGCAGCAAAAGTGGGAAGAAAACCCAAAGACTCCAAAAGAGGACATTAAGCCGCAGTGACATTAAGCTTTGATGGCATCACAAGTGACAAACTTGAATCAAAAGTGGTATCGGCATCCTAAGAAAAAAAAAACCCATTGATAAAGGGGCAAAGCAGCACAAAGAGTGCTTCAAAACACCAAAACATGAGGTGCAAACTGGCCCTCCAGACTGGCAAGAACAACTCAAGGTGTATGGTGCGGGGGTACAACAGCAAGACACAGATCTGGGCATGGAGGCAAGGCTGGATGGCACAAAGGCTCCTGAGGTGTACACTGAGGGGTATAGCAGCATGACAGAGTGGTACGGAAGATGCCGGTTATTCTGCTGAACCATGATACTACTTCTCAGATTCAGTACAAGAAAATGACCAATGATAAGAATCGTGATTTAGAAATACTTTGATTACGTTCTAAAGTGGCACTTGGTGTGCCAAGCTGATTCAGTCCAGAAATGATACCTACACTGGAATTCAATATGAAAGCCTCTATAGTCAGTTGAGTCACAGAGGATGAATCCACTAGGCCAGATGAGGAGTGCCTAATGGAGCCTTTGCTCTTTTTAACCCCATGACCAATAATAGAGAGCAAAGAAAACTTTACAGCAAGGGACAATGCTCACAACCCCAGCAAGATCTTCCACTGCTCCTTCCTCTCAGAGAAGGAAATGGCTCCAGCTCCATTTTGGCGCATGGCTTTGGCAGCACGTCGGTGTCTGCGCACTGCAGTGCACTAGATTTAAACAGGGAAGACACATTCCAGGCATCCACCACTCTTCACGGAGAGAGTGGTGGATGCCTGGAATGCCCTTCCGGAGGAAGTGGTGAAGTCCAAAACTGTGAAGCACTTCAAAGGGGCGTGGGATAAACACTGTGGATCCATCAGGTCTAGAGGATGCGTATAAAGAGCAGGCAGCAAAACACTGCACGGAGCGGCAGTAGCCACAGAGGCATTCACGGAGCGGGATGCCAGTGGCCAGTGGTTGGTGTTCCACCTTCACGGAGCGGAAGGATGGAGGACTGCCATCTCCCAATTAAAAAAAGAAAAAAAAACAAACAAAAAAAAACAAAACAGGGATGGGTTCATGGGCTATAGGTATTACCAATTATTAGGCTTATTCAATTACCAATTATTAGGCTTTTCACTATTTGATGATAGTTAATGTGACTTTCAAGGCATATTTCACTTTCAATGCATATCCAGCATAGCTCCCTGCTTCAACGGCAGGGGAGAAGAAAAACTAATACTTCACGCATATCCAGCATTGCTCTCTGCTTCAACGGCAGAGAGCTATGCTGCCGCTTACCCAACTAATCAAACTTAATATTTCACTTGGAAGCAGCTCCATCACTGCTCTCTACATTAATGGTGGGGGTGAAAGGGAAATAGAACCTAAGGTTACTAAGAGCCAAGAGAAACAGATAAGTATGAGAAAAAAGAAGTGTGAAGCTTGCTGGGCAGACTGGATGGACCGATTGGTCTTCTTCTGCCGTCATTTCTATGTTTCTATAAGACGGCATCTTTTAATAACATCAGGCGCCGTTGTCTCCAACATCTCTCGAGCAGCCAGTGATGGACTCAGCAAAACCAGACAGCCCCCAGTTGAGCTACTAATATTGCTCATTCTCGGTGCTACTCTTAAAAGGGGAGTCCATCTAGGTGTCTTGCATTTGCCATCCTAGGAACCTTAAAATTTGCTCAGCATGGGAGCTAGATCTTTCTCCTTCATCCCATGTTGGCTCCAGCTCCATTTTTCTCTTTCAAACTCTTGCTAGCAGGCTGGAGCCCACCACAAGCAGGCTGCTGCCAACACACTCACTCTCCCAAGTCCCATGGAGCATGCTTACATTATGCTAGACCATGAATTGTCCCGGCACAAGATTCACTGGGGCATACCAGTGTAAGCAGAAACCGGGATTACATGTGTGTAAATGCTTAAATAAAACTGCAGTCTTGATTTAAAAGCTGTAGAGGAATCTACACACATTGTTCTGGAGCTTACATTGGGGGAAAAGCCAAAGGACAGTTTGCCAATCTAATGTTTGATCACCTCAAGCTTTTGTTTATTCTGGCAGGGTCACTGTGATAATCGAGATGGATAACTTTATTACTGTTGCCCGATAGGATTTAACATTATCATTTCCATATGTTTGTAACCTCAAGCTAATTGCTTTTGCAGTATATATAACAGTTACAAGCATATTACCTTCCTGACAAAATATACAGAATCTCACAGCATGTAATATTTAGAGTCACAACCTTTCATGTACTACAAATATATCATTGAACAGGAAGCATTCATATTACAGTGCTAATGTACTTTCTTGAATTCCGTGTTCTTTTTTCCATCCTCCTTAATTCTAACTTTCTTGTCCTGTGGAAAGGATTTATACTTAGGTCTCTTTTAAAGTGGTTACCTAGAATGAGATTCCAAAATTAGCCTAATGCTTTATCTTTTTCCCATATAATTTAACATCACAGACACCTTTTACAAGATTAGAAGCTGAAATGGCACTGCAAAAAGGAATATAAAATTAGACTGTTTTGCATTGCTGTGAAAGATCTAATAATGATAGATCAAATCTCAAGTACTGAAGTCTAGCCAGGTACCATTTTATGCACAACTAATGGTCATATTTGATTGTTTTTATCCTCAGGGTAATTCGGTAAAGAATTTGAATCATAAGAAAACTTTCATACCTAGTTTGATATACTCATGGCTTATGGCAACCTTTTTGAATTCATTAGTGTATTTTCATTTTCAGTTCTTTAAATAATTATCTGCATTCCATTCCTTTTTTTCTGTTGCGTTCATGGACCCATGGGCCAAGGTAGGGTTAATGCAACCTGCAGGTCCCCACCATCGGCAGGTGGAGCCAGAGGAAGCGGAGGCTCAGCTGAAGCTGCGCCTCTACCAGCCCTCGTTCCCCTCAGGTTGAGTCTTGGGGCGCTGGGGCCGGCAAATCTTAGGTGGGGCCTCTGCTGATGGCAAAGAGACTTGTTGAAGTAGCTGGGTTGACGAAAACAGAGGCCAGGCATATCTGAAGCTAGGCTATGGTCAGTGGCAGGTGGCAGACAAGAGTATTTATTTATTTAAGGTTTTTTTATACCGGCATTCATGAAATCGTTCACATCATGTCGGTTTACATAAAAAACAGGGGTGCGAAGAATACAACCAAGAACATAAATAAACGTGATGAAGAGATGCAGTTACAATTAACAGGGGCTAATGAACTGGGGTTGGAGGAAATAAAGAGAGATAGAGGAGGTTAATTATATACAAGTGTACAATATATATATGGAGTATATATGGAGTATCCAGAAGCAGGCTGTAGTCAGTGGCAGGCAGAGGTAAAATGAGTCCGAGGTCAGGCCAAGGTCAATACGAGTTTCACTCCAAAGGGATGGTGGGACAGATAGGCAGAGCAGGCAAGTGTAGAGCAGAACAGAAGGACAATGAAGAAGACACTGAATAACTGAAGAGACGAAGACTAAGATGCTGGAACTGAAGACAGATGCTGGAACAATTTGCACTACTTTTAAGTAGAGGGACATGTTGCTGAGTCGAGTTGGGACCAGAACTTTGCCCTTTTATAGAGCCTTGAGCTGATGTCATCAACAGCACTGCAGGGGATTTCCCACCACAGTCCCTTTCAATAGAAAGAAGAGGCATGACGCTCAATTCTGGGGGCATGCAGTCACATATACGGATGACATTTGTAGGGGTATGGCTGGTTGGGCTGAAGGCATTCCGCCACATTGGAGGGCAACGTCAGCAGCATCCAAAGCCAGTGGGTGGTCCTGCCGAGAGGTTCATGAGGTTTGCCCACTGACCACAAAACATAAGGGTATGCCCCCTTAAGCCCCCCTCCTGAGGCCTTGAGATTTTGAGGGTACCGGTGACAAAAGTCCCTTTGCCTTATCTTGCAGTGGGGCGCTGACCCCCTTCAGCCATCTATGGGTTTTTTGGTTCGGGTGGTATCTTCCTCAGCCTCAGGTGACGGGGTAGTTCCTTCTGGACTGTTTTGGCAGAAAACAACCCCTACCACGAGGATAGAGACCTCTACCTCCTTCTTGGATTCTTGACTGGTACAACTAGATAGGACAGTTGGATTCACTTTCTTCCAGAAGTTGAGTTTGCAGGATTCATATCTCTTCATCTTTACCTTCGTTAAGTGACTCAAGTTTTTTCTTAGCAAGATTGTGTTCTTTCTCCAAATTTTTTCATTCAGTTCTGTCTTTTTCCTACTGTTCTTGTAATTAATTGTAGACTGCCTTAAGGGTATTTTCTTGGAGGCTTTGCAGAATGGTTTGAAGCAGGGATGAGCAGCTGGATGCTAGATAGGCAGCGCCAGTGGGAGCTTACGAACAAAGTACAGGTGGACTGTGCTGCACACCCAGGTGAAGGATGAGAGCCAGACCTCAGCCCATATCCTAGCAGCAATAAAGGAGATGAAGGGCTGGCAGCTAGGCTGGAACCACATGAGCACTGCTGTTTTATTTTTTGCTGCTGTTACAAATGGTGGCAGCAAAATGATCAAGGCTGTGGATGATGCACACTTGCTGCACCTGGCAGTGAGGGAGGCACTGAAACTGGGGACAAGGAAAGCAGCAGCTATGTGCTATGGGAACTGATAGAGAGGTACAGGAAAACATTGGGGCATTTTAATTAGAGCATGAAGAATGGGCAGCATTTCTGTGAGAAGCAGGCAGCTTGCACACCAGCTTATGCAGGATTAGGCACCAGATGGAACTGCACCTATCTGAGGATGCAGAGGTTGGTGGAGCAAAGAGCACTCCTTCACAAGCTGTCTGTAGATGTCGAGATTGTTGTACATTGATTCCCTGTGGGATAAAGACACAGGTGATGTAAGCCCTGAAGCCCTTGCAAGGATGTCATGGAAGATCTAAATTCAACCACAGCCACCTGAGTGACTGTTGTGAAGCCCGGTAGCAGCGGTCCGCGACTGGGTCCCTTCAACTTATCCGGCAGCAGCATCGGGCCTCCCCACGAGGGAGACGCCGTCGACTACTGCTTGGACTCCTCCTCCTTAGGTGCGCACGCGTGGCCCAGCCCTACTCTTAAAGGCGCTGCAGCGGGAAAACTCAGCCCAGCCTCCAGCGATGACATCACGGTTCAGGGCTTTTTAAGCCCACTTCCTGCTTCCCTTCCTTGCCTTGGCAACAGGTCGACTCCTGTGAGTACTGAGTTGCTGTTCCTGTGTGTTCCTGATCCTGCTCCAGTGTTCCTGCTTGTTCCTGCTCCGTTCCTGTTCCCGTGTTCCGTTCCTGTCTCCGCTCCTGCCTCTGCTTGATTCTTCGGTTTTGACTTCAGCTTGGTTCCTGGATTCCTCTGCTTGCTGCCTGTCCTGACCTTCAGTGTGTTCTTTGGGTTCGCTAGTCTTCTGCCTGCCCTGACCTCTGGCCTGGTTCCTCGTCCTGCACCTCTGCTGCCCGCCACGGCCTCTGGACTGTCTCCGTCTCTTCTAGTCTTCAGCCTGCCTCGACCAAGTCTGCTCTTTGGATTTCCTCTGCCAGGAGACCCTCGCCTAAGTCCTGCTGGCCCCGGTACCCAAGGGCTCAACCTGCAGGGAACGAGGGTTGGTATAGGAGAAGGTCCTGTCAGGTCTCCTGGTCCTGTTCTGCCTCCCGGCTTCGAGTGGTTCTTATTTATTATTTATTTATTTGAAAGTTTTTTTATACCGACATTCATTAAGAAAACATCACATCGGTTTCCATAGAACAATAAGTAGCCAACAGGGCTTTACATTGAAACTGATAATATAAACGGGGGGGGGGGGGGGGGGGGCGGGAAGGAAGGGGGAAGGGGGTAGGGGGGTACGGGAAACCAAGGTTATGCTGTAACAGTAGGTATAAAACAAAAACGTAGTTAAATATAATTATAGATAGTATACATGAAATATATAGTTAAATGCAAGTATAGATAATGTACATTAAAAACAATATGTAAAAGGACAACATATTGTATATAAAAAATTTGTTCCCAACCATGTGTATATATACCTCCTCTAAGTGTGGATACCCTCCTATATACCAGAATCTCCCCCGCCCCCCGCCCCCCTTTTTAGATAACCTCTTGCTCGTATCCCACTTTGCTAATTTCTACTTGTATAATCTAATCTGTTATTTGTATGTTCTTAATGTTCCTTATTTAATTATGCAATAATTGTAAAGCCTGTTGCTAAGTTCTGTTATATGTAAACCGGCGAGATGTTCCCAATGTTCGTCGGTATATAAAAGTTATTAAATAAATAAATAAATAAATAAAATTAGGAGGGGAGAGATAAGAAGGGGGTATTCGGTGAAGGGTCAGGGGGGTGGGGAGGGGTGTGGGGGTAAGGGGGTTGAGGTAGAGAAGGAGCGTTAGGAACGGGGGCTCATGCGTAGGATCGGGTGAACAACCAGGTCTTGAGGTTCTGTCTGAATTTCTTAGTGCAGGTTTCAAGGCGAAGGTGGGTGGGCAAAGAATTCCATAGGGAGGGTCCGGCAAGGGATATCGCACGTTGTTTGGTGACTGTTAAATGGAAGAGTTTGGGAGAGGGTGTGTTAATGTTTGCTGTGTAGGGTGCTCTGGTGGGTCTGGAAGAGGAACGGATGTATAAATAATCTGAAAACCAGAGCATGTCTGGATTGTGGATGGCTTTGTGAATAAGTGTGAGGGTTTTAAATTGAATTCTGGCTGTGATGGGGAGCCAATGAAGTTGTTTGAGGATAGGTGTGATGTGTTCTTTTTTGCGGGTGCCTGTTAATATTCTTGCAGCCGCATTTTGAAGTAGCTGCAGGGGGGCAAGGCTGCTTTTCGGGAGACCTAGGAGTAGAGCGTTTGTGTAGTCTATTTTAGATAAAATAGTTCATCCAGCGATCGCGGCGAGAGGACATCCAGACGGGCCTGCGCAACTGGCGCCACAGACCCATCGGGGTAAGGCCCTTTAAATTTCAGCCTAACCCAAGAAGGGTCCGCCGCCGATCGCGCGACTTCAACGCCGCCCTCGACGCCCCTGCAGCCGCGAATCCACGCCCACAAATCGGCCCCGCCTACACCCGGCAGCCAATCCGGCAAGGCCCTGAGGCATTTTAAATTTCATTCAGTCCGGCGCCGTGCACCGAAGGAGTGCGACAAAGGGGCCTGCCCCTTTGTGATGCCCCTTCGTGCAGCCCCTGAGCAGTCTCTAAACTTCTTTCCCCGTTCGTCTAAGGCTCACCCTAATCTACAACGAAACCCACAAATCTGGGATACAGTACTCACCGAGGTTATCTCAAGCATCAAACAAAACAAAACAGGAACTCAACCTTACGGAGAACGTCTCTTCTACAACTTTCAAGGTACAAATGAGCACAAGCATACCTAATTTCTAAAGATTTCACTGTCTCTGGTTCTTTCAACCTTCAACCTATAGCAATACACCTCTGCTTTCAACTATCTCACAAACTAAATTCTTAAGGAATTCTCAGACTTCTAACGATATCCTTCAGAACCCCACCCCTACTTCTATTATCTAAGATTCATTCCATCCCACAATTAATCCTGCTGAACCATAAAATGCTAATCCAACATATTCCAATAAGATACCATCGCGTCCACCACAGCATGCTTCCAGCTCTGGTTACACCATTAAGAACTCCTAGATCTCTCATCCCAATCATGATCAATCCACTGACGCAGTTCCTAGGATTAACCCTTCTCTCAGTGACCCTAGTAAATTCTCAATCTCTGACAAAAAAGACTCACATCCTCAACGACTACCTCTTGGACTGTAACCCAGACGTCTGTGCTGTCACTGAGACATGGCTGAAAAGCTCAGACATTACCCTAATCAACCAATTACCCACCCACAAATATGACTTTTTTTCAATTCACAGACAAAAAAAGCGAGGAGGTGGTCTGTTACTTGCCACCAAAAAAGAACTCAGACTAACATCACATACAATTAAATCAGAATCCAAAATTGAACTAGGACTATTCAAATCAAACCAGCTACAAATACTTCTAGTTTATGCACCTCCTGGAATATTAGATACAGATGCCTCCCCTCTCATTGAATCTGTGGTAAAGCACATCAACACTGACTCACCTACTATAATCATGGGAGATTTTAACATCCACTTTGAGGCTTCTTCACACTCATCCAATTGTGACGCCCTCCTCACTGCCCTCAGCGCAATGGGATTCACCCAGATTGTAAACAAACCTACACACAAAGCAGGACACACCCTGGACCTTATTTTCATCAACTCTAATTTTTCCAACTCCACGGAACCTGTGTGTACTCTTATCCCCTGGTCGGATCACTTTTTGATAACAACCACCCTCACCACAAAAAACAGCCTCTCTCCCCCCAGCACCTATCCTCATTTCAATTCAGGAAACCCTGTGCTTCTGACACCCTCAGTGAACATCTCTCCAAGGAACTCTCAAATTTAGACCTGTCCAACCCCAACACAGCAGTGCTCTCATGGCACAAGATCACTGAAGGGGTAGCAAATCAACTCTGCCCTTCAACCACGAAACTAATCAACCCGTCAAAAAAAGGAAATCAACCTTGGTTCTCCAGCGAACTCAAACAGATTAAACAAGAATTACGTCACAAAGAAAATAAATGGCGCAAAGCCCCTTCCACCACTACGCTATCATCATACAAAGGAACCTTGCATTTCTACAGGTCATCAATTCTAAAAATTCTATGGTAAAAAAAATCCATGATCTCCAATTTGATGCAAAAACTCTTCGCATATGTCTCTCAAATAACTAAGTCTCTACCACCGTCGATACCTGATGAACAAGCTCAATCCAAGGCAAATGAGCTAGCCCTATTCTTTCAGCAGAAGATTGCAAACACACTTGCTCTCCTCCCAACTAAGACTGATCACATCACCTCATTCGATAACACCTACATGCTTAAGGGAATCAAATTCGACAATTTCGAATTAACATCCACCAAAGAGATTGAATCCATTCTTAAAAGACAAAAACCTTCTAGCCACCCATCAGACAACATACCCTCCAAACTACTACTACTTATCCCAAACATAATCTCTGGACCCTTAACCAACATCATAAACTGTTGCTTAACACAAGGATTCTACCCAGATAGTCTAAAAAATGCATCCCTCAAACCACTTCTTAAGAAACCTAGTCTAGATCCTGGTGTACTAGCTAATTTCCGCCCTATCTCGAATCTACCATTTTTAGCTAAAATCACAGAGAAATTGGTCAACATTCAGCTTTCGGATTATTTAGAAGATCACAATTTACTTTTCCCATCCCAATATGGGTTTCGCAAATCTCGCAGCACAGAAACACTACTCTTATCTCTAACAGACCACATTATCATGGGTCTAGACAAAGGACACTCCTTTCTCTTAGTCCTTTTAGACATCTCGGCGGCCTTTGACACCGTCAACCACTCTATCCTCCTGAACCGCCTTTCAGACATAGGCATCTCTGGAACAGTTCACAACTGGTTCAAGTCTTTTCTCAGTAACAGAAGTTTTAAAGTTAAAATCAACAATAAAGAATCACCATCTACAAATTCCTCTCTTGGCGTACCACAAGGTTCATCCTTATCACCCACTCTATTCAATATTTACCTCCTCCCCCTCTGCCAACTGTTATCAAGTCTTAACCTCATTCACTACATCTATGCGGACGATGTCCAGATTCTGATCCCCATAACAGAATCTATTAACAAATCCCTCTCACTCTGGAACAACAGCCTACAAGCCATCACAAACCTTTTCAACAGTCTAAATTTGGTCCTCAATGCTTCTAAGACTGAACTCCTCTTCATTTCCTCCAACCAAGATAACCTTTCGTCTTTGACCCATCACAACCACCTTCTCACACATACTCACGTTAGAGACCTTGGAGTAATTATCGACAACCGCCTTAACCTAAAGAATATGATCAAAACCACAACCAAAGATTGCTTCTACAGATTACAGGTGTTAAAAAGACTCAAACCTCTCCTATATTTCCATGACTTTAGGACTGTCCTTCAATCCTTGATATTTGCCAAAATAGATTACTGCAGCACTCTCTACACAGGCCTACCTAGCTCAACAACCAAGCCCTTGCAGATGATTCAGAACGCCGCAGCTAGAATTTTGACAAGCACCAAACGGAGTGACCATATTACGCCCATCCTCCAAAACCTACACTGGTTACCAGTCAATCATAGGATTCTACACAAATCTCTAATTCACAAATCTATTCATAATATCCTCCATCTCGACCTCGAATTCCCATTAAAACTCCATACCTCGAACAGACCAATGAGAGAAACCTACAAATGAGCACTACAAACCCCGCCAACTAAAGCCACACGACTCATTTCGACCAGGGACCGAGCTTTTTCTACAGCAGGACCAGCCATCTGGAACAACCTCCCCTCAGAACTCAGACTGGAACCTTGCTTGCTAACATTTAAGAAAAAACTGAAAACTTGGCTGTTCATACAAGCCTTCCCTGATCCATCAGACTCTCACTAGATAACTAATCCTTTCATGAATAGGAAACTTCACCCCACCATCATTCACTTCATTTACTATTTATCTAATTTAATAAGTTAATTGGCTCGAGACCAGACTCGGACACGATTCACTGTTTTAACTTAATTTAATACTCTCTTAAGACCTTTCTTCTTCCAGCTGAATCAGCTTCCAAGTTCATTATTCTTGTTTTAATGTAACTTTTTTTACTTTTACTTCCTTACTTTTTTGCTTCCTCGGATTATAAAAAGTTGTTCCTCATGTTATATTTATCTATCCCCTGTTCAATGTAAACCGACCTGATATGGTACTCTTCCTTGAAGGCCGGTATAGAAAAATGTTAAATAAATAAATAAATAAATAAAATGAGGGCTTGTAGGGCAGTTCTGAAATCATTGAGGTGCAGTGTAGGTTTGAGTTTTTTGAGTGTGTGTAATTTGAAGTAACAGTCTTTGATAGTGGAGGTGATAAATTTCTGTAGGTTGAATTGCGGGTCAAGTGTGACACCTAGGTCTCTTACAGATTGCGAGAGGACTGGAGGAGCATGAAGGGAGTTGGCTGAGGGTGTGGGCACGTGGTTGATAGGTTGAGGTGAAATGATCATGAGTTCAGTCTTGTTAGGATTTAGGGCTAGATTGAGTTGGGTGAGTAGACAGTTGATGGATGAAAGGGCACTGTCCCATCTTTTAAGGGTGTTGGGGATGGAGTCGGTGATGGGAATGAGCACTTGCACATTGTCGGCGTAGACGAAATGAGGGAGGCCGAGATTTGAGAGTAGCTGGCAGAGGGGGAGGAGGTATATGTTGGATGATAAGGAGGAGCCCTGGGGTACGCCCCTTGTGATGTCGATTGGCTCGGATTCATGGTTTTCAATTTTTACCTTGTAGTGTCTGTCCCTTATATATGAATTAAACCAGCGAAGGGGGGTCCCAGAAATGCCAATGTCAGCTAACCTGTCGAGTAAGATAACGTGGTTAATAGTGTCGAAGGCTGCGGAGATGTCCAATAGGGCCAGAATGAAAGTGTGACCTTTGTCGAAGCCTCTGATGACTAGGTCAGTGAGGGAGAGTAGTAAAGTTTCGGTACTGAAGCGCTTTCTGAAGCCGTGTTGTGATGGAAAGAGAATCTTGTGCTGGTCTAAATAGTTTGATAGTTGAGTGTTAACTGTTTTTTTCTAGGACTTTAGCGACGAAGGGGAGGTTGGAGATGGGTCGGTAGTTGGATAGATCGGTAGGGTCAAGTTTCGGTTTCTTAAGGATGGGTTTTACTATGGCTAATTTGAGCTGGGTGGGAACATCTCCAGTGGACATGGAGGTGTTGATAATATCAGCTAGCGGTTGGGAAATACTGTCTGGGATTGTCAGCAGCATTTTGGAGGGGATCATGTCAGAGGGGTGAGTAGCGGATCACATTTTCTTAAGAATAGCAGATATTTCAGAAGGGGAGGTACTTTCGAATGCGTCCATTTTGGAGTCTATCTCTTGAGGGCCCTATTGGTAGTGATCTTGTTGTGGAAATATTGAGCAAGCTGGTTGCATTTGGTGTTAGGGTCATCACATGTGGATGTCTTGGGCGCTGTTTTGGTGAGGTTAGAGATTATAGAAAAGATGGCCCTCGGGTTGAATTGATAGTTGTGAATTTTGGTGGCATAATGGTCACGTTTGGCTTTGAGAGTGCTGGCTCTGTAGTCATGCAGCAGGGTTTTGTATATGGCAAGTTGCTTGGTAGAAGGATCTTTGCGCCATATTTTTTCTTGTGTTCTGAGATTGTGTTTTTGTAGTTTTAGTTCAGGGGTGTACCAAGGTTGCTTTGTTTTTGTGGGGGGTTGGATTTCTTTAGTTATTAGAGGGCAAAGTTTGTCGGCTGTGTCTTTAGTGATATGGTTCCATGAGGTGATGGCAGTTTGGGAATCCGAAAGGTCTAGATTTTTGAGGTTGTCAGTGAGGGTGCCGATAAGGTCATCTCTGGGACAAGATTTCCTGAATTGTATGGTGGTTCTTCTATCCTCGAGCCGGCTCAAGGGTCCACGTTTCCAACAGTGACATCCCCATAACTGATATCCTGGAGGAGGAATTAGATTTTTCAGTAGGAACAGGAATTGGCAAGTGTTGGTGCTGGTAAACTTCATGCTGCAGCAAGGAGAAAAGTAGCTCAGACCCCTCACCTGGCTAAATCTTTACTTGCTGAACAGCCTGTTTGATCACCAGGAGAAAGGAAGTACTGACCTATAATCCAGAACTCTGACATATTGGAAGGAGAAGCCGGGGGCTAGGGTGCAAGAATGAGAGCATTAGAGACTTAGAGACAGTAAGGATGCGGCATAGGAAAGAACAGACTTTCCACTCAATATTGTCAGCATCAGCAGCACCCTGAAAATTACTACTTAGTCCCCCATCTTTCTCTGCACACACACAAGCGCACACCTGTGGCCACTTCACAGCAGGCTCTCGTGCCGTAAACTACAGCTTCAGCAGTTGGCAATAGAGGCCAGTGTTAACCCCTAGCAAAAGAGATTCCAACACAAATTGAAGTGACATGGTACCTTGGAGAGCACATTGAGATCATAGACACTGGCCCATTGGCTTATTGGTACACAAGGCCATGGTCTAGCTCAGTGGTTCCCAACCCTGTCCTAGGGACCTCCCAGCCAGTCAGGTTTTCAGGATATCCCCAATGAATATGCATGAGAAAATTTGCATGCGTTGCATGCACTGTCATGCATATTCATTGGATATCCTGAAAACCCAACTGGCTGGGGGTCCCCAGGACAGGGTTGGGAATCACTGGTCTAGCTGGACCTTTTCAAGTTCACCCAGCATTTCCTTGTCTGGTCACTAACCAGTGTTCCTAGTGAATGGATATTCTCAATGGTATTGGACATCATGAGTCCACTTCATTCATGGCTGGCACCAGAGATGATTGGAAAGTTGTTCCCTCTGCTGGGTTTCCCTGAATTTCCATGCGAGTGCAGGAGGACTTAGAGCAAAGCTACACTAAACAATGTCCACATTATTTGGCCTCAGTGCTTTGTTGTCAGTTGCCACTCATGCTGCTACTGCCAGTCTATACTTCATGCCATGCTTCTCTTCTGGTTTAATGCCTTAATGTGTTTCCAGTTGCCACGCTTGCTCCTGCTGCAGCTAAGCCTGTTCTTGTCAGCCTTCTGCTCTTTGGTATTTTAAAAGAAAAAAATCCTCTTCTCCCTTGGCCCTTTCTGGATATCTCGGGATCTTCTTGCCCCTCTTGCTTCTCCTGCCTGGCTGCCTGGCCAGCTTTTCTGCCTCACCACTCCCTTGGTTCAGCACCCTGCTGTGGCGTATTTCCATATTTCTTGCTGTCTTACCCCTCACTGCACTTTGGGGTGTTCATGCCGCTGTGGTTGCTTCCATACCTGTGAATTTATGCTTTGGGCTACTGATGCCACTGTAGGTGACCTCTGCCCCTCTTTTGGTGCCTTGTGGTGTTCATTCCATTATTTGTGCTGTTTAGAACCGCTTTTGATTCTTTGGGGTGCTCATGCAACTATTTGTGCCACTTTGTCCCTCTCACCGTGGCTCGGCTAGTAGTTATGCCACTGTTGGCGCCCTTTGCCCATCTTTTCATGCTTTAGCGTGTTCATGCCACTCTTGGTGCCATGCTGCACTGGTGTCTCTGCTGATGATGCTTGCCAACAAGCTTTATAAAACTTGAATGAAGAACTGCAAAGTCAGAGTCAAAAATATGATGCTTTGCTTCCCCCATTGACTTTAATGGAAAAGAATGACACAGATGCGTTTCAAAACAGGGAAGAAAGTGAACAATTTTTTTTTTTTCCAGAGGAAACACAATACATTTCCAGTGTTTCTACCGAAGTGCAGAAAGAGAAACCAGCAAATTGTGGCACTCTCATGGACTCAAAATACAGTTCAAAAGATACCTCAATGCACACAAAAAAACCAACAAAGGGCCCTGATGTGACATCTGAAGAAAGGGACCAGCATTGTGCGCTGTATCACCTTTAGATTATTCTAATGTTGATCCAATAAAGTATATCACAATCTACAAACAATCCGGTTTTCTTCAGGACAAATACATCAACTCGGCTCCCCTTCCCCACGCTTTATCTTCATGACAACTACCTATCAAAATGATATTGTTATAAAGCATGATAGTCTTCGGATGCACTTGAAGCACAACATCAATCCACAATGATTTTACTCAAAGGTACATTCTCTCATTAAAAATGATTACTGGAGCATGGCTTCAATAATTTATAAGGAGGTAACGTGTAAATAGCCGTTAAATCCCTTGATTTACTGTTCTGCTTTTTTTTTTTTTTTTTCCTTTTGCAGTCGAGAGAAAAGTCTCAAGCAAAAGAATCTTCAAAACGTTTTGGGCCATTTTATAGACTATGACCTGCTATCAGTATTCATTAGGTGACATATGATGGCTAATTTGAATATCAGATTAGCATACTGTGCATTCTCATCTCATTCTACCAGAGATTAACCTTACCCCTCACCTCTCTTGCAAAATGTCAGCGACATAGACAAGTTGAACTAAAAAAATTTAGCATAATATGACATTTGTAATCTTCATTATTCTTTCAAAGTTCATTAGTGAAGCTTGAATAAATACTTTTTTTCACATGCTTGCTGTGATAAGATCTCAATTTGCTTTTGCTAGCCCAATTAAAAGGTATCACAAAATAATTTAAGAATAAATTTTAAAGGAAACAAATAGGACTTAAATAACTGTGAAGCTAGCAACTATATCTTTCTTTTTCCAAATATATATATACACAAAACAAAGAACATATATTAATAACGGATGAAAAAACTGCTCATAGCCTTAAAGCAAACCTAAAACAGTTTTTGCTTGCCAGTCTGGCTAACAGTTCGCTTTCATTATTGCTGGTAAAACCATTGACTGCAATGTGATGAAGTTGATGCAAGCAAGCTTCAGAAATTCACTGTGGAGCTATTTTCTGTTTTCGTGTTTGATGAATGTTATAAATTAAGAGTTTGAGACTTTGTGCTTGATATATATCCTAAGAATGGTTGAAGTAAAATACTCCTCTTTTTGCCATCTCCTTTAAGAAGCCTATTGAAGGTGAAACCGCGACCTTTCTCGGGGAAAGGGAGTGTTATCTACAAACGAAATTAGCCTATATTCTGGAAGTTCATTGAAAGAAGTTGCTATAAATGTTTTTGGAAATTATGTTTCACTGTAAAGAGAATTTGGGGTGGTTCACATTAATTGGATGTTTTTACCAGAAATGATTTAAGAATGCTGTTCGCCTGAGTGGCAAAACAAACATTCTTGGTGGGTTGCCATAAAGCTATAAGCTGGGTTTTCATCCTTAATTAATGTTCTTCGTTTTTGCTGTGTATTTGAATCTTTTTTGGGAAATACTTTATGAGAAAAGAAACATTTTTGCCTCCCTTTTTTGTATTTATATATAAATATAATAAATGCATATAAATATATATATACATATGTCAAGAATGAAAAATGGCCTTAATTAATTTACTTATACTGGGAATGCAAACAATCTCAAAAAACAAGCCCAAGTACTCACATGCAAATTACTGACATTAAATAATTTTGAATTATCAAAACTTGTGGCAAGTATGATTGTGGTGTGTATGTTAAGCTCAATAGTATGAGTAGTCTGTTATGATGAAATATTGTAAGGTATTGTTAGATACAGCTAGAGGGTTTTATATCTCAGTAAAACATTTTTGATAATTAAAAACAATTTTTGATAACTGAAAATAATTTAACATAAGTAATTTGCAGTACACACACACATATATTTATTATTTTTATATACTGACATTCATCTCAATTGAGATATCACACCGGTACTGTAGGTATTTCTCTATCCCCAGAGGGCTTACAATCTAAGTTTTTGTACCTGAGGCAATGTAGGGTAAAGTGACTTGCCCAAGATCACAAGGAGCAACAGTGGGACTTGAACCTTGGTCTTATGGTTCATAGTCCACTGCTCTAACCACTAGGCTATTCCTCCCTTCTATATATATATATGTGCATTTATTTATTTTCTTAGCTTCCTATTGAACCAGTCTTTACCAGTGGGATCTTTCCGCTCTGCAGCTGCTGGTGGCAAAGGGCACTCATACATTCTTTTCACTGCCATGATGTCACTCCTGGCTATAAGGGAGATATGTCCTAAGACAGATGCCAGTAATTTCTCTCTCCTGGGGTCATGAAGATGTCCCTCCCAGAATCCAGTTTTACCTGGTCTAGTAGACTTTAAAGACCATGGCTTCTGGACCAACAGTTCTGTGGAGCTGATTTCTCCAATGGCAGCTTGCCTCCCATGGTTTAAAAAAAAATACTATTTTACCTGCTTTAGCTTCCCAGAAGCTTGGATTCCTGTTCTCTGAGGAGACAGGTTAACCAGACATTGGGGGTGGGGGGCTGTGGCTTAAAACTCTAGCTTGGCCCTTTTAGAGCAATCTGTGCTCTGCCTCAGGGATTACTCTAGTGTCCTCCTCTCCCTATGCCTTGGTCCCCTCCCCTCCTGTGTGTTTCAAAGGAGGAGGAGGAGTCAGGCAACAGCAAGCAGAGCAGCTTTGAGCAAATAACAGCAGGGTTGAGTTAATCTTCCTGGAGGTGGTGAGTGTTGCATGGGTTTGAAGGGAGGAGGGAAGCCTCTAAGAGTAAACCACTCCATGGGGGTGGGGGGTGGGGGGGGGAGGATGAATGAGTGAAGGTGGCTACCATGGCTCGGGTCTCCGGTTGTCATTCTCTCTGCTGTATTTCTCTTAGGGGCAGATTTTAAAAAGTTGCGCGAGCGCATACTTTTGTTCGCGCAGCAGGCGCGAACAAAAGTACGCCTGATTTTATAAGATACGTGCATAGCCGCGTGAATCTTATAAAATCTGGGGTCGGCGCGCGCAAGGCTGTGCAAAATCGGCAGCCTGCTCGCGCCGAGCCGCGCAGCCTGCCTCCGTTCCCTCCAAGGCCGCTCCGATTTCGGAGCGGCCTCAGAGAGAACTTTCCTTCACCCTCCCCGCACCTTCCCCTACCTAACCCACCCCCCCGGCCCTATCTAACCCCCCCTTAACTTTGCGCGCGTCGGCCGGCAGCCCCGCTCCATCCTCCGGTCCCGGGGGCTGGTCCGGAGGCCTCGACCACGCCCCCGGGCCGGCGCCACGCCCCAGGGCCTGCCCCAAAACGCCACGGCCCGCCCCCGAAACGCTGCATCAGTAGGCCCCGCCCACCGACATGCCCCCTTACAAAAGTCCCGGGACTTACGCGCGTCCCGGGGCTTTACGCGCGCCGGCGGCCTATGCAAAATAGGCCGCCGGCGCACAAGGGCCCTGCGCACGTAAATCCGGAAGGATTTACGCGCGCGGGCCTTTGAAAATCCGCCCCTTAGTGAATAGTGCTAGCAAAAAAAAAGGGAGAAATGAAGCAGTAACATGCAAGGTTGTAGACATGCTGCTTGTGGATCCAAATGCTTCTGATTGTCATGGGCTCCTTTTGTCCAGTGCAACCAAAATCCCAGGCTGGCGACATGAGGAGGGAAAGCCAACATTCACTCAGATATGCATGGTTCGGAATGATGTATCTTTGAAGGATACTAAGAGAACTGGGAAAATAGGGCATCCCAGTAGAAAGGTTACAATAAATGCCAACGTGGACCGGGTACTTTAAGTAAGGTGCAGAAAGAACCCAAATTACCCCTGTCAAATGAGCAAGTTATAATACAAATAAAACCCCTTACTTTGAAATGTCTGTATACAAATGCTAGAAATCTAAAAAATAAGTTGAGAGAGTTAGAGTGTATAGCACTGAATGAAGAGATACATATATAATTGGCATCTGAGAGACCTAGTGGAAGGATGATAACCAATGTAACACAGTGATACCAGGGTACACATTATATTGAAATGATAGGATGGATCAAAGTGGCAAAGAGGTGGCATTATTTGTGAGAGCATTGTGTCAAACAGAATAAAAGTTCTGTAGGACCCAAAATGCAATCTTGAATCTCTATGGATAGAAATTCCAGGTGAAAAAGAGAATAAAATTGTAGTGAGGGTGTATTACTGTCCACATGGCCAGAATGAACTAATAGACAATGAAATGCAAAATGAAATTAGGGAAGCTTTCAAAATCAGCAGCACAGCAATAATGGATGATTTCAATTATCCCA
Organism: Rhinatrema bivittatum; assembly: GCF_901001135.1. Lineage (NCBI taxonomy): Eukaryota > Metazoa > Chordata > Amphibia > Gymnophiona > Rhinatrematidae > Rhinatrema > Rhinatrema bivittatum. The sequence goes on from NC_042623.1 coordinate 204,342,454, forward strand.
GAATTGACTGGGTGAATGTTACATCAGTACATTCTAGAGAAGTAAAGCTCCTAGATAAAATAAATGACTGTTTCATGGAGTAGCTGGTCAAGAACCAACAAGATGGGGAAACTATTTTAAACCTAGTCCTTACTGAAACATAGGATTTGGTTTGAGAGGTAACAATGTTGGAGACACTTGGCAATAGTGATCACAACATTATCAAATCTGACTTAATAACTGGAAGGAGAGCAAAAAAGAAATCTACTACATCAGCATTTAACTTTCAAAAAGGTGACTATGATAAAATGAGGAAAATTGTTAGGGAAAAAATGAAATGAGTAACTGCAAAGGTTAGTAAGCCAGATTGACAAACTAAAGCGTAGCAAATCACCTGGACCGGATGAACTAAAAAATGAAATTTCAGATCTGCTAGTTAAAGTTTGTAACCTATCATTAAAATCATCCATTGTACCTGAAGACTGGAGGATGGCCAATGTAACAGTAATATTTAAAAAGGGCTCCAGGGGTGATCCTGGAAACTATAGACCAGTGAGCCTGACTTCAGTGCTGAGAAAAATAGTGGAAACTATTCTAAAGATCAAAATCACAAAGAATATATAGAAAGAACTGGTTTAATGGAACACAGTCAACCTGGATTTACCCAAGGGAAGTCTTGCATCACAAATCTGCTTTTTTTTTTTAAGGGGTTAATAAACATATGGATAAAGGTGAACCGGTAGATGTAGTATATTTGGATTTTCAGAAGGTGTTTGACAAAGTCCCTCGTGAGAGGCTTCTAAGAAAACTAAAAAGTCATGGGATAGGAGGCTATGTCCTTTCATGGATTACCAACTAGTTAAAAGACAGGAAACAGAGAGTAGGATTAAATGGTCAATTTTCTCAGTGGAAAAGGGTGAACAGTGGAGTGCCTCAGGGATCTGTACTTGGACTGGTGCTTTTAGTGAGGTTATCAAATTTGCAGATGATACAAAATTATTTAGAGTAGTTAAATCACAAGCGGATTGTGATACATTGCAGTAGGACCTTGAGAGACTGGAAGATTGGGCATCTAAATGGCAAATGAAATTTAATGTGGACAAGTGCAAGGTGTTGCATGCATATAAGGAAAAATAACCCTTGCTATAGTTACATGATATTAGGTTCCAGATTAGGAACTACCACCCAGGAAAAAGATCTAGGAATCATAGTGGATAATACTTTGAAATCGTTGGCTCAGTGTGCTGCAGCAGTCAAAAAAAGCAAACAGAATGTTAGGAATTATTAAGAAGGGAATGGTTAACAAAACATAAAATGTCATAATGCTTCTGTATTGCTCCATGGTGAGACCACACCTTGAATACTGTGTACAATTCAGGTTGCCGCATCTAAAAAAAGAAATAGTTGCGATGAAGAAGATACAGAGAAGGGCAACCAAAATGATAAAGGGGATGGAACAACTCCCCTATGAGGAAAGGCTGAAGAGGTTAGGGCTGTTCAGCTTGGAGAAGAGACGGCTGAGGGGGGGATATGATAGAGGTCTTTAAAATAATGAGAGATCTTGAATGAGCAGATGTGAATCAGTTATTTACACTTTCGGATAATAGAAAGACTAGGAGGCACTCCATGAAGTTAGCAAGTAGCACATTTAAGACCAATCGGAGAAAATTATTTTTCACTCAATGCATAATTAAGCTCTGGAATTTGTTGCCAGAGGATGTGGTTAGTGCAGTTAGTATAGCTTGGTTTAAAAAAGGTTTGGAATCAGTCTTGGAGGAGAAGTCCATTAACTGTTATTAATCACGTTGACTTAGGGAAAGGCCTCTTCTATTACTGGCATCAGTAGCATGGGATCTTTTTCGTGTTTTGGGTACTTGCCAGGTTCTTGTGGCCTGGTTTGGCCTCTGTTGGAAACAGGATACTTGGCTTGATGGACCCTTGGTCTGACCCAACATGGCAATTTCATGTTCTTATGAGATTAACTCAGGTATGGATATTGTTTAAAATTACCATTTTGGAAGCCCAGACCAGATGTATTCCATGCATCAGGAAAGGTGAAAAGAAGGCTAAATGACTTCTGGCATGGTTGAAAGGTGAAGTGAGAAAGGCTATAATATCTAAAAGGAAATCTTTCAAGAAATGGAAAAGGGATCCAGATGGAGAAGATAGGAAACAGCATAAGCAGCGGAAAGTCAGAAGCAAAACATTGATAAGGGAAGCAATTTGAAAAGAAGCTTGCTGTGGAAGTAAAACTCATAATACAACTTTTTCATCTACATTCAAGGTAAAAAGTCTACAAGGAAGTCATTTGGACCATTAGATGATCAAGGGGTCAAAGGAGAACTTGGGGATGACAAAGGCACAACAGAGAGACTAAATGAATTATTTGCCTTAGTATTCACCCATATACCCATTCTAGAAATTATATTCAAAAGTGATGATTCAGAGGAACTGAAACAAATCTCTGTGAACCTGGAAGATAGAGTAGGGAAAATTGACAAACTGGACCATATGGTATATATATCTCAGAGTGCTGAATGAACTAAGAAATGAAATGTAGACCTGCTATTGGAAATTTGTAAACTATCAACAACATCATCTATGGTACCTGAAGACTGGAGGATTGCCAGTGTAACACCAATTTTTAAAAAGGGATCAAGGGTTGATCCAGGAAATTACAGACCAGTGAGTCTGATGTCTGTGTCAGGCAAAATGGTAGAAACCATCATAAAGAACAAAATTGCTGAACATTCAGATAAGCATAGTAAAATGGGACAAAAGCAGCATGGATTTAGCCAAGGGAATTCTTTCCTCATAAATTTGCTACATTTTTTGAAGGCATAAATAAACATGTGGACAAAGATGAGCCAGTTGAAATATTGTATCTGGATTTCCAGAATGTATTTGATCAAGTTCCTCTTGAGAAGAGTTCTTAGGAAATTAAAAAAGTCATGGGATAGGGGTCAGTGTCCTATTGTGGATTGCCAACTTGTTAAAAGATAGAAAACAGAGAGTAGGGCTAAATGGTAAATTTTCCCAATGGAAAAAGATGAATAGTGGAGTGCCCCAGGATCTGTTTTGGGATAATTGCTTTTTAATATATGCTTATAAATGACCTGGAAATGGGAACAAGAGGGGTGAACAAATTTGCAGATGACACAAAATTATTCAAAATTGTTAAATCAAAAGAGGATTGTGAGAAATTGCAAGAGGACATTGCAAAGCTGGGAGACTGGGCATGCAAATAGCAAATGAAATTTAATGTGGACAAGTGCAAAGTGATGCACTTAGGGAAGAGTAAATCTATAGCTACAAAATGCAATTAGGAGTCACCATTGAGAAGAAGGATCTAGGTATCACAATTGAAAATAGGTTGAAATGTTCTGCTCAGTGTGCAGCAGCAGCCAAGAAAGCAAATAGAATGCTAGGGATTATTAGGAAAGGAATATAGAATAAAACAGAGAATATCATAATGCCTCTGTATCGCCCCATGATGCAACCTCAACTTGAGTATTGTGTGCAGTTCTGGTCACCACATCTCAAGAAAGATATAGCAGAATTAGAAAAGGTACAGAGAAGGCCAATCAAGATGGAACAATTCCCCTATGAAGAAAGGCTAAAGAGGTTAAGACTAGAGACATGAATCGGAACCGATTCCGGGTTCCGATTACATCGTGTTTTTTTTTTGTCCGGCCCAATCGCGGTTTTTGTTTATCGGCTGCGCCTGAGCAGATAAACAAAAAACCCACCCCGACCCTTTAAAACTAATCCCTTAGCTTCCCCCACCCTCCCAACCCCCCCCCCCCCCCCAAAACTTTTTACAGGTACCTGGTGGTCCAGTGGGGGTCCCGGGAGCGATCTCCTACTCTCAGGCAGTCGGCTGCCACTAATAAAAATGGCGCCGATGGCCCTTTGCCCTTACCATGTGACAGGGTATCCGTGCCATTGGCCGGCCCCTGTCACATGGTAGGAGCACTGGATGGCCCGTGCCATTTTTAAAGATGGCACCGTCCATCCAGTACTCTAGATGGTTATTCGTTCTTGATGTTGTTGATGTTCCTGGTTTCCTGTGGATGTTCTTAGTTGGAGATCTTTCATCGCCTGTTCCATATTCCTGATGTTCCATGTTCCTGATATTCCAGTTCGGGTCCTGATGTTACAGCCTCCGGCTCTTCGTCCTGTTTCCAGGTTTCCTTCTCGTTCACCTTTCCTGGCATGCCACTGTTGTGGTTTGTGACCAGCTCATGGGGGGGGGGGGAGGTGCCTCATGACACCAGACCATTTTCATGTCTGCAGTGCAAGTCTCAGGAAGGCCCTTGTTTTTAACGCTGTAGTCTGTTCCTGAGTCTTGAATCCTTGAATCCTATATCCTGGCCTTCAGAGTTCCTTGTTCCTGCTTCCATCCATGCCCAAGACTCAAGCCAGAGCTTGCTCCACTTCAGCGTGGTCCGCAACCAGCCATGGGCGGCTGTATAGGGTGTGCCGTGGTGCAGGCCTCTCCTGAATTTTCATCATGTTTCAAGCTTCTTCATCTTCTCGCATGGAGTCTGCTTTGCTTCCAGCGTGGTCAGCGACCAGCCATGGGCAGCTGTGTAGGGCACGCTGCGGTGCAATACTCACCCGAACTAGGACCTGAATCCTGAATCCAAACCTGAGTCTTCCAAGTTAGAGTCTTCGCTCATTTCCACATCTTGTCATGTTCCTGCCCTCAGCCTTTGTCTGGCCTAACGCACTCATTGTTCCCAAGCGGCAGGCCCAGAAGGGCTACCGAGTGGCCGGAGGGCTACTCTTGAGACCAGTATTGCATTGCTGAGTCTCACTTGTGCATGTAGGTCCAGTGGAGGTCTGAGCTGCCTTGTACCAGTTCCTGTGATGTTCCACCCTCGGCCTTGTTCCAGCTCCAGCCTGTGCTTGGACACTCTCACCTCCCATGGTTTGTGCCTTGGGGATCTACCCTGAGCCACACCATGGTCCAAGGGCTCACAATTCTCCAGAGCACGTGACTGCACCCCCGTTTTCTCAACAGGATGCAAAGGCTATGAGCTCAGTGAGTGTGTTCCTGTGGCGGGCTCGTTTCTTTGCGTCTTTTGATATCTTGTTCCTTGTCAAGAATTTTTTCTATTCTTTTTTGGATTTTTCTCTTCTGATCTTTGCCAAGAATTTTTTAAATTTTTTGTCAGGACTTTTTATTTTAGTATTGCCAACTACTCCTTTTTGGACCACCTGTATTGTGCCTGTTTATTTTTTACAACAACCTGCAGGAGGCACCTGCACCCAGGTTTTTCAAGACCTACAGTCTTTTCCTGAAGCCTTCCTTGACTTCTTTTATCCACCGAAGGAGTCTGCTTTAAGGACTCATGCTGATCCTAGCCCGTTTTCAGATTTTTTCCTGTGTTTTTATGACCTGCAGGAGGCGCCTGCACCCAGGTTCCATCTTTTACTTGTTTCAAGTTTGCTGGCTTTTCATCAACAGTCCTTGACCTGCAGGGAGCGCCTGCATCTAATTCCCAAGATCTCAGTTATTCCAGGTTTGTTTGGTTTTTTTCATGACTGGCAGGAGGCACCTGCTCCCAAGGCCTGGGTCTGCTCCATCAGCTTCAACTCCGTCTCTGCATTACACTTCTCTGTGTCACATCTCTGCTGCAAGTCCTCAGTACATCTGCAATTGTAAATTTGGTGGTGCACTCCACCGGGTTACCTTTCACATCTGTTGCCTTGATCCAGTTTTCTCTTCCTGGTTTGAGGATGTTTACCAGTGGTGCCTGGATTTCTGGTACAGTCTTCTCAACCCTGAACAGTGATTCCGTTTCTGGGAGTACAGCAAGTATTGAGAGGCTTATTCAAAAATCCACAAGAACTTTCTCCTCCAATCTTGAAGCTATTTTTGGCCAATGACATCAGTCTGTACCTATATCAATGCAGTGACACTAAAGAGGCTTGGTTAAGGGACTTCAATTTGTTCTCCACTTATTCCAAGTCTGCTGGTGATCCTATTTCTACCGATACCTTAATGGATGTAAAGAAGCATTTCTCTGTCCCGAAATTGCTTTGGACATTCTCTTGCATAATACATAAATGGAGTTGCTTGCAATGAAGACATACCTTCCATCTACTCTAACACCTTACCACTAGAGGCTCTACCATCAGTCATGTAGCCATGCTTATCAACATATGAAACTATTTTTGCCAGTCCTTCTTGTGGAGATGACTTCTAAATTCAAGATCAATGCTGTTACATTACAATAACCAAGAGTACAACTAGCCTTGATCTGGTGAAACATTAAAAACCAAGGCAGATCCAATTTCAGACCCACGTTGGTGGCCTCAATAAGATCAAGATCTACTCCCTGTCCAGAGAGGATTCGTTGGAGCCTCTTTGGTTTCTAAAGACCAACATCATGCCTTGTACATCTTGTAAGTAAGATAGAATTCTGGGACTCCATTTTTGAAAACTGTTCTCAGAAGAGTGTTGCTTACGACATTCTTACTTCTGGTTTAACTTCACACTACACATCTCCCGCCAAAGGATGTAATGCTACTCATCCAAGAATCAGCTGGTTTTTTTTAGTACTATTTTATCCTGGCCTCCTAAACAGTCGGTCCTGTTTCCCAGACCTTTGGCCTACTCAAGAACCACCTGTCTGTTTTGTTGCCAGCCCAGCTACTAGGAATGTGCAGAGGGATGCCATACGTTGCATTCAGCATTCATATTCGTCGGGGGGCAGATACGTTGCTTTTGGCAAGGGGGGCCCCCCGTTACGTTCATGCGTTAATTATTCGTTTCCCGGCTAAAATTGAATTAACTACAACCCCCCACCCTCCTGACCCCCCCCAAAACTTACCAAACTCCCTGATTGTCCAGCGGGGGGTCCGGGAGCCATCTCCTGCACTCACACCCTTGGCTGCCAGTATTCAAAATGGTGCCGATAGCCTTTGACCTTACTATGTCACAGGGGCTACCGGTGCCATTGGTCGGCCCCTGTCACATGGTAGGAGCAATGGATGGCTGGCAAAGAAATTTTTTTTTTAAAATGGCAAAATAAAATTGTCACTAGGGACATATTAATTATGAGATAAAATTAACATAAAAAGGAAAATGAACAATGGCAAAATAAAATGGCACTGTCTATCCATATTTACAAAGATTCATTCTGTTTATCCATATTTACAGATATTTACAGAGATTCATGATCAAACAGGTAAACTGGTACATCTGTATAAAGTTGGTATTCAGTTATCTTTTATTTTTTTTTTCATGTTAATTTTATCTTAATATATATTTTTTTAGTGCCATTTTATTTTGCCATTGTTCATTTTCCTTTTTCTATTAATTTTATCTCATAATTAATATGTCCCTAGTGTCAATTTTATTTTGCCATTTTTAAAAAAGTCTTTATTTTTGTATTTTTCATTTGTTTACTTTTGTTTTAACAGGTGACTTGATCTTAATTTTTGTTTTATTTCAAATAGGTTGTATGTAATAGTGGATGCACAAATACTGTGGCTTCAGCCCTGCAGGCGCTTAATAAGTCCTGCTAACATTTAGTAAGAATTCCCAATTTCATTTTTTATTATAATTTTTTTTTAATTTTTAACTTCTTGTCACATGGTCCAAAATTATTTTACTCCCTGTCATTTTACTAATATTTTAAGCATGTTAATTGATTCACGATTCACCCTAACACCAAGTTATCCTCTCCAGCAATCTCTGTTCTGTTCTCACATCCGTTGTTTGTATTCAATAACATTTGCACATATAGGGGCGGATTTTCAGAGCCCTGCTCGCGTAAATCCGCCCAAAATCGGGCGGATTTACGCGAGCAGGGCCCTGCGCGCCGGGAAGCCTATTTTACATAGGCCTCCCGGCGCGCGCAGAGCCCCGGGACTCACGTAAGTCCCGGGGTTCTCCGAGGGGGGCGTGTCGGGGGCGGGCCCGGTCGTCGCGGCATTTCGGGGGCGTGTCGGCAGCGTTTTGGGGCGGGTACGGGGGCGTGGCTATGGCCCGGGGTGGTCCGGGGGCGTGGCCGTGCCCTCCGTACCCGCCCCCAGGTCGCGGCCCGGCACGCAGGAGGCCCGCTCGCGCGCGGGGATTTACGCCTCCCTCTGGGAGGCGTAAATCCCCCGACAAAGGTAAGGGGGGGGTTTAGACAGGGCCGGGCGGGTGGGTTAGGTAGGGGAAGGGAGGGGAAGGTGAGGGGAGGGCAAAGGAAAGTTCCCTCCGAGGCCGCTCCGATTTCGGAGCGGCCTTGGAGGGAACGGGGGTAGGCTGCGCGGCTCGGCGCGCGCCGGCTATACGAAATCGATAGCCTTGCGCGCGCCGATCCAGGATTTTAGCGGATACGCGCGGAGCCGCGCGTATCTACTAAAATCCAGCGTACTTTTGTTTGCGCCTGGAGCGCATCAAAAGTAGGCTATTCACGCTCGTTTTAAAATCCGCCCCATAATGTGTTCTGTTTTTTTCCGCATAGTTTTTGTTCTGCATTATTTCTGTATACCATTATGTTGTCAACACACATACATGTTATGATTTGCATGATTTCTGAAGTCTGTTCACCCATATATGTTGTTTATTAATTTTATTTCATTTCATGTGTGTTTATTTTTAATAATTTATATGTTTGTTTCTAGTTACCCCTGAGGCAGCTCTCGACTAAAGAGCGAAATTCGGCCAGAGTCGGGCAAATTTTAATAAAAGGCTTTTCCTATTATCCGATCTTCGTTATCTTTACTGCTACACAGCCAACTGGATCGGCTTCCGATTTGTTTTCTGGGTTTATCAAATGAGTTGCCTTATTCCCGCTATGCCTTCCATTATAATGTGGGTTAAATGTAGCAAAATAATTACTGTATGTTTTCTTTTTTCTCTTGTAGAATTGCTTTCTGCTTTTTTCTTATTATTTCATTACATTAATGTATATGATATACATTTAAAAAATGAAAGACAATATGATCATGTTAATTGCTTCATTTCCTAAGAACATAAGAACATAAGAAATTGCCATGCTGGGTCAGACCAAGGGTCCATCAAGCCCAGCATCCTGTTTCCAACAGAGGCCAAACCAGGCCACAAGAACTTGGCAATTATCCAAACACTAAGAAGAACCCATGCTACTGATGTAATTAATAGCAGTGGCTATTCCCTAAGTATAATTGATTAATAGCCATTAATGGACTTCTCCTCCAAGAACTCATCCAAACCTTTTTTGAACCCAGCTACACTAACTGCACTAACCACCTCCTCTGGCAACAAATTCCAGAGCTTTATTGTGCGTTGAGTGAAAAAGAATTTTCTCAGATTAGTCTTAAATGTGCTACTTGCTAACTTCATGGAGTGCCCCCTAGTCCTTCTATTATTCGAAAGTGTAAATAACCGAGTCACATCTACACGTTCAAGACCTCTCATGATCTTAAAGACCACTATTATATCCCACCTCAGCCGTCTCTTCTCCAAGCTGAACAGCCCTAATCTCTTCAGCCTTTCCTCATAGTCATTTTATCCTTAGTTGGCACAATGACAAATTTACCAGTCCCATTCTTTCACATTTTATTTCCTCATACAATTCACATAGAACAACCTGACTTGCTCTGAGATGAATACATTTTATTGCAGGAAAAGGAAGGTGGTATAATACGATAAAAGCATGGATAGTCAGAGAAAGAATAAAGATGAGAAAACAGAAAGTTTGTTCCTCTGATTCCATATTTGGACAAAGGAACCACCCAGCTTTTGTCAGCCAATTAAGGTTCTCAATGGGAAGATATAAATCAAGTTGCAAAAAATAAAGATTTCATTTTCTCACCTAGTTTCCTTCTCTGAGCACACCCAACTATTTATCTGTTTCTTGCTGAAGATCTACATTCTGAACAAGTGCATCACTTATTATTCCACAGATGGATTTATTCTACTTTCTGAAGGGAAACAAGGCTTATGGTATCATCATGTCTGTGTGTGTGTGTGGGGGGGGGGGGGGGCTTTTTTCTCCTCTAATAAATTTTCTATTTGGTGTCCTATTGAAAGATTTGTTGGAGGCACATGAGGATTCTGGCTAGGATGAGGTAATTTGCATCTACACATAGGAATGGACCATGAAAGTGTACACATCCTAGAAAATAGGATTGACTGGTTCTGGGAGAAAGTTAAGTAATACAATCAATCCACTAGCTTCGATACCATGAGTGATCATTTTAGGTGCCAGAAGATAAATTATTAGAAATGTGCATTTGTTTCAAATAAATAAAAAAAAATGGGATGAATCAAGCCAATTTTGGTTTGTTCCGAATGGAACAAACTAAAAATTGCCACCTACAAAAATATTGTGTTAGGATCAACGGCCGCGAGCAGCAGCAACCGGTTCCCCTTATCTAAGTTGGGAGGCGGCCAATCCCTGCTCTCCCTCCTTGCCGCTTGCTGTGCCTGACGCCGACTTCTGCCGATGCGGCCTGCCCTTGTGGCACGACATGCCACCAGCTCAGCCTCTGCGTCCACCTCTCTAGGAGTGCACGTGCACCATCACCTGCATATTTAAAGGGCCTGTGGCGGAAAACTACCCTGCGACTCGGGAAGATGACGTCAATCAGGCCCTGACTCCAGCACTTTGCCTCAGCAAATGGGTCCTGCTCTGCTTCAAAGTGCAAAGTCTGCATTGTCTCCTGATCCTGTGTTCCAGCATTGCTTCTGATCCTGTGTTCCAATCCTGACTCCTGATCCTGCGTTCCTGCCTTGCTCCCTGCTTCCTGCTCCTAGCCCTTCGGACTGACTTCCTGGTTTTGGACTTGCCTGGTACACCTACTCTGCCCTGACCTCTGCATGGTAATCCGACTCTGCTTGCCCTCCACCTGCCCAGATCTCCAGCCTGTTTCTCCGTATTCGTCTGTCCGCTGCCCGTCCTGACCTTTTGGCCTGCCTTCGTATTCCGTCTGCCTGCCGCCTGCCTTGACATCTGCCTGTCCGACACTGCTTCAGCCTCCTTCTCTGGTTCCACGCCGTAAGAGACCCACACCTAAGTCCTGTCGGCCCCGGTACCCAAGGGCTCAACCTGTGGGGAACGAGGGCTAGGTCTTCTTAGCCTGCACTGCTTCCCAACAAAGAGGACCACCAGGGGCCCTTTCCTGGTGGTAGCGCCAACCTCGTCTCGGCTCAAGGGTCCACATTCGCAACACTGAATGGTAAAGCCCTTGCCTGGGCCTCTCCCTTGTGGGAGCACGGTGATCCCCTGCTTCAGGCTCTTCCCTGCTTCATGTAGACCTTCAAACAGGTTTTCAACGAACTAGGGCAACAGTCTATGGCAGACCTCCTCCATCTCCGCCAAGGCTCATGCCCTTTGGCAGATACGCCATGGAGTACTGTGCCCTAGCCTCTGAACTGGGGTGGCATGAGGACAGTCTCTGGAGCATTTTCCTGGAGGGCCTGTCTTCGATGATCAAAGATGAACGGGCCACTCGGGAGCTTCCGGAAGATGGAGGCCCTCATTAACCTGGCTAGACGTATCAACCGCTGCCTCCGACAACGACTGCGGGAGCTGAAGCCGGACCGTAAGCCAGTCCCCCTGGCACCATCCTTCTCCCAGCCTTTGACTCCATCCCCGCCGGCAGAGTCTGTCCAATCCCATGTAGAGGAACCTATGCAACTTGGCCAGAGCCATCTCACTGCGGAAGAGAAACAATGGCGGCGGACCTTAGGCTTGTGCCTCTACTGTGCTAGCAAGGGGCACATGCTTGCATAATGTCCGAAGAGGCCGGGAAACTCTAGAGCCTAGGTGTCACTGGGGAGATGAGCCTAGGCTACACTAATCCTGCTCCCCAATGCACTGCTCCCGTGACTCCTATCCATCCTGAGGGGACCTTTTCCACTCAGGCCCTTATCGACTCCGGAGCTTGAGGGAACTTTATCCTATTGGATTTGATCAGGCAACTGGGCCTCTCTGTAGTTCCCAGAACACCATCCCTGATGATTTCCTCCAACCGAGGGATCCCCTGCCGGGCCAGATTACTCAAGTGACCACCCCTGTGAAGCTACGCACTGGAATCCTCCATGAGGAAGAGAGCTCAATTTTTGTCCTGGAGAAGGCCATACACCCGGTGATCCTAGGCCTCCCCTGACTTCAGAGATATTCTCCCTCTATCGACTAGGAGACCTTGCATCTGGCCTCCTGGGTTCCCTATTGCCACAATTCCTGTCTCTACAAAGTGCCTCACCCCAGGCTTCTCCTATCTACCATGCCACTGGCTCTGCCCACTCAGTTTGCAGATTTTGTGGACGTATTCTCCAAGGAGAAGGTGGAGACCCTCCTGGAACATTGTCCGTTCAAGTGAGCCATAAACCTCCTTACGGACTCCATGCCTCCACGGGGACGAGTATATGCCCTATCACTCCCGAAAACCCAGGCTATGACCCAGTACATCCAGGAGAACCTTGACAGGGGGTTCATCCACTTCACCCGCTTGCACCAGCTTCTTCATGGCGAAGAAGGATGGTACCCTGAGACCCTGTATTGACTACTGCAGATTAAATGCCATTATCCGCAAGGATAGGTACCCACTTCCACTTACCCCGAAGCTGCTAGACAGTCTGCAGGGTGCTAAGGTGTTCACTAAGTTGGACCTCCGAGGGGGACTATAACCTCTTATGTATCAAGCCCGGTAATGAGTGGAAAACCACCTTCAACACCCAAGACAGCCACTATGAGTACCTGGTGATGCCATTTGGCCTACGCAACACACCAGCGGTTTTCCAAAACCTCATGAATGAGGTCTTTCGAGACAACCTTCATACTAGCGTCGTCATCTACTTGGATGACGTACTAATTTACTCAAGGACCTACCGTCTTACTGCCTGGAGGTCAGGCGCATTCGCAATACCTGCGTGAGCACAAGCTCTTCACTAAATTGAAAAAGTGCCTGTTTGAACGATAGTCCTCTCCCCTTTTGGGATTTATCATCTAGACCACGGGCTTCCACATGGACCCGGAAAAGGTCACCAGTATCCGGGATTGGCCCCAGCCTTCTGGACTCCATGCCCTACAATGCTTCCTTGGCTTCACCAATTTCTACAGGCACTTTATTCCCCAGTACTCGCTCCTGGTGGCACCCCTCACTGCTCTTACCAGGAAAGGGGCCGATTCTAAACAATGGCTGCGCAAGGTGATTGCGGCCTTCAAAAATTTGAAGGATGCCTTTCTCCAAGATACTTGCCTCAGACACCCGGACCCCTCACGCCCATTTGTGATCAAAATGCATGCCTCTGACATGGCAGTAGGATCTGTCCTCAGCCAGCACTCTGGGAAAGGTACCTTGTTGACCTGCTCATGCTTCTCATGGGAATTCACCCCAGCAGAGAAGAACTACAGCATCGGGGATAAATTGCTGCTGGCCATCAAGATGGCCTTTGAGAAATGGCAACAGTGGCTTGAGGGAGCACAGCACCCCATCACGGTTCTCACAGACCACAAGAACTTTGAATATCTCAGCTGAGCCCAACAATTGAACCCTCACCAAGCCCGCTGGTCACTATTTTTCAGCCATTTTTACCCTCTGCTATATACCAGCATCCAAGAATGCCAGGGCCGATGCCTTGTCCAGAGGCTTCAAGATAGATGACACTTCAGCCACACCCCAAAACATCATTGACCCAGCAAATGTCCTCCTGGCTGCCACCCAGATGGTCCCCTGGGGAAGACGGTGGTACTCCTCCGTCTGACAAAAAGTTCTGGCATGGGCTCATGACTCTCTCACCGCTGGGCACCCCAGAAGAGCACGTACACTGGAGTCATTATGGCGATTCTACTGGTGGCCACAGATGAAACAAGATGCCAGGGCCTATATCTACTCCTGCCCAACTTGTGCCCAGCAGAAACCATTGCCCAGGTGTTCCTGGGGCCTTATGCAACCCTTGCTTGTGCCCGAGGAACCATGGACCCATATCTCAACAGACCGTCGTGGAGCTACCCTCGTCAAATGGCAACACATCATCTGGGTAGTCATTGACAGGATCTCTAAAATAGCACACTTCATCGCTCCCCCAAGCTCCCTTCAGCCCCAGAACTGGCCCATCTATTACGCAGCACATTTTCCATCTTCATGGGCTGCCACGGAACATAGCCTCTGACTGAGGAACCCATTTCATAGCAAAGTACTGGTGATCACTGTGTAAAAAATTTGGGGTGCAACTCGACTTTACTTCTGCATACCATCCACAGGGGAATAGACAAGCTGAATGCACCAATCAGATCCTAAAGACCTTCCTCTTCTCCTTTGTCAATGACAGACAAGACTACTGGGCCTCCCTATTACCCTGGGCAGAGTTTTCGCACAACTCACACACCCACACTGCAACTAGCTCTTCACCCTTCCAGGTGATCCATGGGCAGCAACCAGTCCCACTGATACCCAGTCCTCTCTTGGTGCTCTCTCCTCGGTTCAACTCACTGAGCAACAACTACGTTCCCTTTGGAACAGCACCCAGAGTAACCTATTGCGGGCAGTCGAAGCAGCTAAGAAGGGGGCCAATAGACACCGCTGGCCTTTTCCTCTCTTTAAGATAAGAGATGGCATATGGCTGAGTACCCACCACATCTGCCTCCAGGTACCCTCATTGAGGTTGGCTCCCAGATGCATTGGTCCCTTTTCCATCACCGAACATGTGGACCCATCACCTATCATCTGCAACTACCTTCGTCTCTAAAAATCCACAACACATTTCACGTCTACCTCCTGAAACTGCTATTCTTGTCTGGCTTCAATGTAAGCTACCTGAATCACAAGATGTGGCAGTCGAAGAAGACCAGATATACGAAGTGAAGGAGGTTCTGGATGTAAGTCACCATCACAAGCACTGGGAGTACTTGATTGTCTGGGAAGGGTTTGGATCCGAGGAGAATACCTGGGAACCCGCCTCAAACATCCTTGACAAGATGCTCCTCCGGCAATTCCAATCTACCCATCCCAGTAAGCCTGGTCCTTCTAAGAGGGGGCATAAATGAGAGGGTACTGTTAGGATTCCTGGCCATGGGCGGCCATGGCCAGGTCCCCTTACATATGCCGGGAGGTGGCCAGCCCCGGCTCTCCCTCCTCGCCGCTCACTGCAGCCGATTCAGACTTCCGCCGATGCGGCCTTCCCTTGCGGCACAACACACCGCCGGCTCGGTCTCTGTGCCCACCTCTCTTGGTGTGCGTGCATTCTGTCACCTGTAATTTAAAGGGCCCATGGTGGAAATCTTCCCCGTGGCCCGGGAAGATGATCTCAGTATATATACCCTGCCCTGACACCAGCACTTTGCCTCAGCAATGGGTCCTGCTCTGCTTCAAAGTGCAAAGTCTGCATTGTCTCCTGATCCCGTGTTCCAGCCTTGCCTACTGATCCTGTGTTCCAGTCCTGATCCTACATTCCGGTCCTGATTCCTGATCCTGCGTTCCTGCCTTGATCCCTGCTTCCTGCTCCTAGCCCTTCGAACTGACTTCCTGGTTTCGGACATGCCTGGTACACCGACTCTGCCTGACCTCCACCTGCCTGACCTCTGTCTGGTAATCTGACTCTGCTTGACCTCCACCTGCCCTGACCTCCAGCTTGTTTCTCCATATTCGCCTGTCTGCTGCCCATCCTGACCTTCGGCCTGCTTCTGGTTCTGTATGTCTGCTGCGTGCCTGATGCCGCTTCAGCCTCCTCCTCTGGTTCCACGCTTTGAAAAACCCACACCTAAGTCCTGCTGGCCCCGGTACCCAAGGGCTCAACCTGCGGGGAACGAGGGCTGGTAAAGGTGAAACTTTAGTTGGGTCTTCTCAGCCTGCACTGCCTCCTGACAATGAGGACCACCAGGGGCCCTCTCCTGATGGTAGCGCCAACCTTGTGTCGGCTCAAGGATCCACATTCACAACATATTGGTTGTTTTTGTTTACATAAAAATGGAAAAGGGCCTCCCTATGCCCTCCAACCTCTTCCTGTCCTGTAAAAACAATCCTGTGGCATGAGCCTACATTACTGAGCTGAATTGGGCCCAGCAATATCTCTCTGGGCCCCTCTGACCCCACTACTACTCATAAAAATGTAGCTCAGGCTCTGACCTACGCAGCTAGGCTGAGCTAGGCCCAATTAGTCTTCTCAGGCCCCTCAAGTCCTTGCTCCAACTTATAAAATTTTTCCAGGGCAAAGGATTTCTCCAACTCTGGCTTACTCCCATCCATGGGGACATGTATGATCCAAAGGGTAGAATCAATGACCACAATCTCCTGCCCTAATGGTTTGTACTTTAGGGGTGTGCATTTGTTCCCTACGAATTGGGAATCTGCAACATATAGGGCCATATTCGTTGTATTCGTGGGGAAGCGAAACATATCGTGATTCCCCACAAATTCAATGAATCTTCGCCGAATTATTTGGCTGCCTAAAGGAGCCAATTTAAACATACCTCCCACCCTCCTGACCCCCCCAAGACTTACCAAAACTCACTTGTGGTCCAGCAGGGGGTCCGGGAGCCATCCCCTGCAATCAAACCCTCGGCTGCCGGTTTCAAAATGGCGCTGATAGCCTTTGACCTACTATGTCACAGGGGCTATCGGTGCCATCTTGTGCTCCTACCATGTGACAGGGGCTGACCAATGGCACCAGTAGCCCCTGTGACATAGTAGGTCAAAGGCTATCGGCGCCATTTTGGAACAGGCAGCCGAAGGTGTGAGTGCAGGGGATGGCTCCCGGACCCCCTGCTGGACCACCAGGGAGTTTTGGTAAGTCTTGGGGGGGGGGGGTCAGGAGGGTGGGGGGTTTGTAGTTAATTTAATTTTAGTGGGGAAATGAATAGGAATTGACGTATAAACGGTAGAGATGTGAATCGTGTCCTCGATCGTCTTAACGATCGATTTCGGCTGGGAGGGGGAGGGAATCGTATTGTTGCCGTTTGGGGGGGTAAAATATCGTGAAAAATTGTAAAAAATCGAAAAAACGTAAAATCGCAAAACCGGCACATTAAAACCCCCTAAAACCCACCCCCGACCCTTTAAATTAAATCCCCCACCCTCCCGAACCCCCCCCCAAATGACTTAAATAACCTGCGGGTCCAGCGGCGGTCCGGAATGGCAGCGGTCCGGAACGGGCTCCTGCTACTGAATCTTGTTGTCTTCGGCCGGCGCCATTTTCCAAAATGGCGCCGAAAAATGGCGGCGGCCATAGACGAACACGATTGGACGGCAGGAGGTCCTTCCGGACCCCCGCTGGACTTTTGGCAAGTCTTGTGGGGGTCAGGAGGCCCCCCCCAAGCTGGCCAAAAGTTCCTGGAGGTCCAGCGGGGGTCAGGGAGCGATTTCCCGCCGCGAATCGTTTTCGTACGGAAAATGGCGCCGGCAGGAGATCGACTGCAGGAGGTCGTTCAGCGAGGCGCCGGAACCCTCGGGGGGCTGGACCTCCAGGAACTTTTGGCCAGCTTGGGGGGGGCCTCCTGACCCCCACAAGACTTGCCAAAAGTCCAGCGGGGGTCCGGAAGGACCTCCTGCCGTCCAATCGTGTTCGTCTATGGCCGCCGCCATTTTTCGGCGCCATTTTGGAAAATGGCGCCGGCCGAAGACAACAAGATTCAGTAGCAGGAGCCCGTTCCGGACCGCTGCCGTTCCGGACCGCCGCTGGACCCGCAGGTTATTTAAGTCATTTGGGGGGGGGGTTCGGGAGGGTGGGGGATTTAATTTAAAGGGTCGGGGGTGGGTTTTAGGTGGTTTTAGTGTGCCGGCTCACGATTCTAACGATTTATAAAGATAAATCTTAGAATCTCTATTGTATTGTGTTCCATAACGGTTTAAGACGATATTAAAATTATCGGACGATAATTTTAATCGTCCTAAAACGATTCACATCCCTAATAAACGTATCGGGGGGGGGGGGGGGGCCCTTGCCGAATGCAACGTATCTGCCCCCCCAACGAATATGAATCCCGAATGCAACATATGGCATCCCTCTGCACATCCCTATTGTACTTTAAAAATGGCACCTGAAACAGGTATAATTTTTTGCACATATTTGTACGCACATACTGGGACAAACTTCAAATTTTCAATGTACTTATAATTCCACTTTAAAAATATGGCCCTGCAGACTTTAGACTTCTACAGGCTATTAGAAAATTATCCTCTATATTTCTGCCTTTTCCTATATGTTTTGGCATTGCTTTAGTTAGCTAACTTTTCCCCCCTAAAACTGTGGTGACATATATGTGATGCCAGACTTTGGTACAGCTGTACTTTATTGATTTCTTAATTCTAGGTCTTTCCCCAATGAATCCCATGGAACAGATGAAAAAGTATTGGAAGAATATGCAAATGAGACATGGAGGAGACTGCCATATGGTCAGATGTTTTTGACTTACTTAATACTGTTACTTTCATAGGGGTTATGAGCAAATTTTATATGTAATGTTATGTTTATCTGCATATACATTTTATGTAACTTTATTTTTATAAACTGTCACAATCTTACAGTTAATAAATACTTTTAAATAAATAAAAAGAACATGCTGGGTGAACTTTACCTGCCTTTTTTTTATATGGGGGACTAATATCACATGAGTGAATGAATTACATGTGAGGTAAAGGGATAATCAGGGTCATGCTTCATTAACTTCTCATTATCACTCAGTTTGTTGCCATTCAACTTTCTGCACTATTAGCTTTCAACTTTGAAAAGCATACTTTTTAAATTTTCCTTGGACTTCCCAAATAGCTATTCTCCACAGTCTCTTTTCAGGCCCTAAATTGGTTGAATAAATCCCTTTGTGATTTCTTCTCATAGTACGTCAGGTTATAACAATTTTGCAAAATTGCTCAAAATTGTTGGTTGTTAGTAGTAGCCTTATGTTGAGAACTGATTCTCAGTATCCATATGGGGAAGTAACCACAAAAGACAACTACAATAAATAGCATAATGAATGCTATTGTATTCTGCAGTCCCACAAATACTTGCTGGCGAGGAGGAGGTATATTTCTCTCAAAAAACACATTTTTTCAATTGTATTCACAGAGACAGAACAATAACAGGAGGGTGCTGAGAGACTGCTTTCCATCTCATAATTCAGACCAGAGGGGCATGAAATATCATAAAGAAATCAGCATCCAGCTTCTATAAAATAACCTTTTCAATTTGATCTAGTCAGTAATGACAAACATTTCCTTAGTGAGCCAGAAAAATGAAAATGGCATAAGGTAAGGGCTAATGCCACATTTAAATGTGGGAAAGTCTGACCTTACGCTTTGATCAGATGTGTTTATACTTAAGAACATAAGAAATTGCCATACTGAATCAGACAAGGGTCCATCAAGCCCAGCATCCTGTTTCCAACAGAGCCAAACCAGGCCGCAAGTACCCAAACACCAAGAAGATCCCATGCTACTGATGCCAGTAATAGCAGTGGCTATTCCCTAAGTCAACTTGATTGATAGCAGTAAATGGACTTCTCCTCCTGTGCACGGTGGCTATGTGGGGGTACATTATTTACAGAAACAAATATTGCAAAACAAAACTTAAGTTTACTAAATGTTGTGAATATATATGGATAATAGATCAGCAAAGTAATATCAACATTGTACAGCAAGCTGTACATAAATCAATATAGGTGAATAGGAGGCAGACAGAAATAAAAATAGAACATTAACCAAAGAATAATAAAGAACAAAAGACCTGAACACCTCCCTTATATGAACGCCTCATATTTATATATAAGCCAGTGTTCATAGGAAATCTGGAGGACTCAGATATGGGGACTCTGAAGGAGACACCTCTGGTCTGCTCAGCTCATCCAACTAAAATAAGCAAATGCTATGCTTTATTTATCTCTCTCTGCAAGTTAGGTGGTTCAATTTGCACTTTTACCCAGGAAGGCATTTCAGTAGCAATCCTTTGATCTCCCATTTGGTAAAGGATATCAATTGTTTAACTTATCAGCTCATTGGTTTGGGTACTAGTGTTTAGAATTTGTTCTTCCCAGGAGATAAGAAATACCAAATACATTGGCCTTTGATGTTCCCAGGGACACCAAATGTTCCTTGGGGCCAGCTCTACTCTTTATCAGCTCATTGTTGCCAGAATGTCTCAGGAATGTGGGAACAAATGGTAGTGTCATGCCTTTGTACCATCCATGCACTCAAATCATATACAATATATTGATTCATACTTATCAATCATTGGAGTCTGTTCTGATTTATAGCTGTCTATTCGCTTCACAAAGTCTTCCAGAGATCTAACTAGCTTGCCTAAAATTATCCTTACACACTCCATCCCCCATCTCTTTGGATCAGAATATATCCAGATGATTATGTATATGAGTTCTTAGCTCTTGATTTAAGTGACTTTTCATGTATAGTAATGGATATGAGATGAATAACAAATCTTTGTAATAGTACCTGTAAACATTATAATAAAAGACATTACAATGCAAAAATCAAATCCTATGAGGAAATAGATTAATAATTTTGTTCCCCATTCTTTAATTTGTTCCCAAAAAGATAAACATTTTATCACTTTAGTTCTAGTAAGTAATCAGGGGACAGTTTAGAATTGTGTTCTAAATTCTTGGTTAAATTAGGAACTGTAGGGGTACCATCAGTAACTTCTACACAACATTAACAAGCATAAATGTTTTAGAGTGTACGGCATAGGCCTCATGGTATTATTAACAGCAAATCCAATGCTAATCAGAGTTATTTCTCTTAACTGAATGATATGTTTCTGTGATCCCACTGTCATGTGCAAAAATAATTCTAAAATTATGGAAACAGACCTTTAAAGATTCAACCCTATTGTTCAATTCCTATACATCATGTCTAAATGTGTGTGTGCATCAAACTAAAATGTATTCATAAAACTTAATATTCAATTTTTATTTATCTTATATATCTTTCAACTTATCCTGTTGTGCTGGAGGTGGACCCTTGGTCTGGCGCAGGATTGGTATGGCCCTCTGAGGGATCCAAGAGGGCGCCTGCCGCCAGGAGGCGGAGCACACAAGGAGACAGAGGCTGACAGGAACTTCACCAATAACCATCCGGGGGCTCCGCGGGTTGAGCCCTTGGATTTCCAAACTGCCTGGGCTTAGGTGGGGCTCTAGGGGTCTCCCAGAGAGATGATGGAGAGGTGTGCTCACCAAGAGAAGAGGTGCACGGCTGTCGGCGAACAGGCAAACTAGACCGGAACCGAGAGTGCCAGAGACCATGGGAACAAGACAGGAACTGAAGGTCCTCTGGGTAGGATAGGCAGTGCCTAGTGGTCCAGCTCGAAGAAGGCTGCAGGTACTGTCAAAGCAGGCGGGCCTGGTGTTCACAGGAGGAGCGAAGAGAGTGTCCAGATGGAATGCAAGGGTCAAAGCCAGGATATCCATCCGAGAATGGTTGGCCAAAGAGAGGGTCAGTTCCAGGTATCAGTCCGAGCGTAGTCAAAGGCAAAACAGAGGTCAGTTCCAGATATTAGCCCGAGCGTGGTCAAAGGCAAGCCAAGGTCAGTACCGAGAATCAGTCTGAGAGGGAACAACCTGGGTAGCAAGATGAGGACAGGAACGATGGAACTCAGGAACAGATGCTGGAACACAGGAAGGACCACGGAAACACAGGAGCAATGCAGGAACACTGGAACAAGCACAGGAACAAGGAATGCAGGAACACTGGAACAAGCACAGAAACAAGGATGGCAACTAGCTTCACACTGAAGTGACGACTCGATTGTCAAGGCGAGGTTCTGGGGAAAGGGCCTCACTAATATATGGTGGTTAGGTGACATCATCGCTGTGCACCGTGGAGCGATTTCCCTCCCTGGGCCCTTTAAAGGGCTGGGCAGACCTGACATGGAGGAGGAAGCCCAGCCTCGCCAGGAGGAGCGTTGGGAGGTCGAAGGCCCTCTGGACGCTGCCATGAGGCACCTTGGGCACCGGGAGCTGGCTGCGGCCACATGAGAGGTCGGACCAGGGCCCGCTGAAGTGAGGGTAAGGTGAGCAGACCTGGGCGCGGGGCTAGCATGGCTGGGACGTGCAACAGTGCAACCCCCTCTAGGCCTTCCCTTCATCGGTCGGGGTTTCTTGGGGTGAGACCGGTGGAAATCCCTGAGGAGATCCTTGTCTAGGATGTGCTGTGATGACTCCCATGAGTTCTCCTCGGGTCCGAATACCTCCCATGCGAGGAAGTACTCCCATTTGCCCCGTCAGCGGCGGACATCTAGGACTTCTTTTACTTGCAAAATATTGTCGGGTTCAGTGGCCACTTGTGCAGGCGGAGGTGGCCGATGGAATGGCCAGGCAAGAACAAGTGGCTTGAGGAGGGATACATGGAGTATGTTGTGAATTCCCATACTAGCAGATAAATGTAACTGGTAAGTGACAGCCCCAATGCGATGCAGGATAGGGAATGGACCCACGTACCTGGGTGCAAACCGTTGTGACGGGAGTCGGAGCCGTATATGGCGGGTGCTAAGCCATATCTTCTGGCCATGGAGGAATGTGGGCACTGCGCGCCAGCGGGCGTCGGTGGTCTTCTTGGCCCGCTCGGCTGCTTGGTGGATATGTTGGATCACCTGATCCCATATGCATCGGATCTCCTGGGCCGTGGTTTGAGCCGCAGGGGAAGGAATCTGGAGTGGAATAGGTAGCAGCAGACAGGACTGTCGGCCGAAAACCACTGCAAATGGAGAGGTCCCAGAACCTGCTGACAAATGGCTATTGTGAAAAAACTCGGCGCACGTAAGTAGGTCCGCCCAATTATCCTGTTGATCATTTACATAAGCTCTCAGGAACGTCTTTAATGACTGGTTGGTCCGTTCAGCCTACCCGTTGGCCTCTGGGTGCAAGGCCGAAGTGAGGTTAAGCGAGATGTTAAACTTCTGACATAATGGTCTCCAGAAGCGGGTGGCAAACTGTTGACCCTGGTCGGACACTATCTCCTGGGGCAGGCCGTGGAGGCAGAAGACGTGCAGCAGGAAAAGTTGGGCAAGTTCTTTGTGCTGAAAGTAGGCTGGTAGTGGAACAAAATGGGCCCATTTTTGAGAAACGGTCGATGATGACCCATATGACGGTGTTCCCCTTGGAAGGGGGCAGGTCCACTATGAAATCTGTTGCCAAATGGGACCACGGTCTGGTAGGAGCTGGTAAGGGTGGCATAAGACCCCACGAGTGCCCTGTGGGAGGCTTCTGTTGTGCACAGGTAGGACAGGAGTCGATGTAATCACGTGAGTCCTTAACCATTGAAGGCCACCAGTAATGGCAATGGAGCATCTCTAGGGTCCAGGTCCGACTTGGATGGCCAGTGAATCTGGAGTTCCATGGGCCCAGCGCAATACTCACTCTCAGAGGTGATAAGGCACTACGGTCTTACCGGGTGGCAGATAGTGGTGGCTGCGAGGGAGATGCGGGCTCAATGATTTGGGTTGGACCTTTCGGGGTATCCTCTGGCTCCAACAAGAGTGAGAGTGTATCGTTGCGGAGATTTTTTGCATCCAGGCTGTAGCGTAACTCGAAGTTTAAAACCGCGCAAAGAAGAGGGCCCATCGGGCCTGCCGTGCGTTCAATAGCTGGGCTTCCTTAAGAGCTCTAGATTTTTATAGTCTGTGTAGATGGTGAATTTGTGCTGAGCCCCCTCATGCCAGGGGCGCCACTCCTGGAGAGCCAGCTTCATGGCCAGGAGTTTGCAGTCCCCAATAGTGTAATTGCGTGTTGTGGGTGAAAACTTGCAGGAGTAAAAGGAGCACAGGACTAGGGCTCCCTTCGTGGAGTACTGGCTGAGGACCGCCCCTGCGCCAATGGCAGATGCGTCCACTTCTAATATGAAGGGGCGGTTCGGGTCCGAACCGAGACAGGGACCAGTACGGAAGGCCTCCTTAAGGGCCTGGAATGCAGACAGGGCTTTGGGACTCCACTCCCGGATGTTGCATCATTTCCTAGTCATGGTGGTGAGTGGAGCGGTTAGTGTGGAGTAGTCTGCGATAAAGTGACGGTAATAGTTCGTGAATCCAAAGAACCTTTGTAGAGCCTGCAGGCCAACAGGCTGGGCCAGTCGCAAATACCTTGGATTTTGTCTGGGTCCATGGTGAATCTCTAGCTGGAGATGATGTAGCACAGGAATGGGAGACTGGACTGCTCAAACAGGCATCTTTCAAGTTTGGCGTAGAGATGGTGGTCCCTAAGCTGCTGAAGGACGATCCGAACATGAGAGCAATGGGATTCCAGGTCTTTAGAGAAGATCAAGATGTCATCTAAATAGACTACAACGAAGGTGTATAGAAGGACTTGGAAGATCTCATTCATCATTCTCTGGAAGATGGCCAGGGCATTACAAAACTTATTTATTCCAGGCAGCATTTAAGGACATTGAGATTAGCCACAGCATGTAGACTCTCTAGTTGTATTCCTTCTTACAAGTCTTTAGGAGTTCTTTAGGCCTTGATGTACACTCAGTAATCAGATTTGAGCTGTACTAGATTAACTCTTACTGTAGATCAGTGATATTGAATATATCATATTTTGCTTTATTTTCTGCCCTCTAACAGGCCTATCCAGTACCGAGCGGTAGGAAGAGCTGCGTTAGTGCCTGCGGCACCCGCAGTTACCACCTGCACAGTGCAGCTCACCTACCGCTCGATCCTGAACTCTAATTGCATGCAAATGTAAGCCGCAGCTAATAAGTGCCCGTGAAGCGTTAGGCCCGCGCAACCCATTTTACTGGATAGAGTGCCTATACAGTATCCTGGGTGCGCGGGCCTAAGGCTTCACGCCACGCTGGTATCTGTCATTTCAAATGTCATTTGAAATGACAGATACCAGGAAGTCGGGACTGCCAGTTAAAAGTAAGTTGCTTCGCCACTCAGTGTCTCTTCTCCCCCCTCCCGGAGCAGGGCGCGAAAAGCAGCCTTGCTCCGGGAGGGGGGAGAAGAGACACTGAGCGGCGAAGTGAAAAAAAAAAAAACACCAAAAGCTAAAAGTAAGTTGCTTCGCCGCTCAGTGTCTCTTTCCCCCCCTCCCGGAGCAGGGCGCGAAAAGCAGCCTTGCTCCGGGAGGGGGGAGAATAGACACTGAGCGGCGAAGCGAAAAAAAAACGCAAAAGCGACTTACTTTTTTGCAGACATCAACAGGAACACCATCGTGGCTGCCCGTAGCTCCTCCCGACGAAGATGGCCGCCTGCACGGGGAAAGCGTGCAATTGGCCGCTGAAGACGTGACGTCACGTGGTCACGTCTTCAGCAGCCAATTGCATGCTTTCCCCCGTGCAGGCGGCCATCTTTGTCTTCGTCGGGAGGAGCTACGATCGCAATGTCTTCCTGCTGATGGCTTCAGAATAGTAAGTTTTGCAGGCGTCCAAAAGCGACTTACTTTTGGGATCTTGACAGATCTTGACAGATCTTGACAGATCCCAAAAGTAAGTCGCTTTTGAAAAAAAACAAAATTGTCGCTTTTGAAAAAAACAAAACAAAATTGCTTTTGGTTTTTTTTGCTTCGCCGCTGTGTCCTCCTTCTCCCGGAGCAAGGCTGCTTTTCGCGCCCTGCTCCGAGAGGAGGGGGGACACAGCGGCGAAGCAAAAAAAACCAAAATTGCTTTTGGTTTTTTTTTGCTTCGCCGTTTTTTTTGCTTTGCCGTTGCAGTCTCCGTGGCAGCCCCAGTCCGGACATCGGAGGGGGGCTGCAACTTTTTTTTTTTTTTTTTTGGGCTTCGGGAGCAGGGGAGAGGACTGGGGCTGCCACGGAGACCAGCACCCATGATCGCGGCGGGGGGCAGGTGAGCGGGGACTGGGGGAAAGCTTTCCACCTACCCTTACCCATGCCTCTACCGCCTGGGTCAGGTAGGCGGTAAGTTTGCAGGTTAAACGCGCGACAAAACGGCGCGGAAAGATAGCGATAGTCGGGGCGCGGGTTACGGGATGCTAGGGATAGCTAATTCGCTCGTTTGCATGCAATATCGAGCTAATTCGCTCGTGTTGCATGCAATATACATGCCGCGGGCGGAAGGGGTTGCCCGGGGAATTTAGGACGCGGTAGGAGTAGGTAGGTTAAAGGGGATTCGGGATCGCAGGAAGGGCTAACGCGGCCGAAAACGGAGTAAAAAAGCGGCTTAGGAGCAGGGTAAACGCGGCCGCACTTTACAGGATAGACCTGTAAGTTTTTAAAAATAATAGCCAGATTTCTTATCCCATGTCACTTAATTTTTATGTTATTGATAATATTATTTATTGTATTTTTATTCTTGCTTTTATTTTATTTTATTGAAGTTTTATTCCTTTGAATTCAATCTTTCTTTTTTGGAAGTATTGTAAACCGCTTTGGTCAGCATTTAATGTTGGTAAAACGGTATATAAAACCATTAAACAAATAAACCCAAAGGGCATTAGTACGTACTCGTAGTGTCCATCTCGCATGTTAAATGTCGTCTTCCAGATGTCTTCGGGTTGAATGCGGATTAGATTATAGATATATTACACAGGAATTGTAAATCATATCCCACTTACAATGAATTAAGAGAAAGCAAAGGTCTCAGCAGGCAGAACAGTGAGAAAGATCTGTTATAAATATTTCTTATGAAGAGTGGCATTGGTAAGTTAGTAAAAGTCTTCTAACTACTGGGTTTGATGTTTTGTCTAATTTAGTCTCCTTTGGGTCTTTTACTTTTTTTTTTTTAGTATTTCATGGCAGCGGCAGATTTTTCCATTAATTTAGACATTTTTGTAGAATTCTAGTATCCTATTTTAAATTCCTCCTGCCCTGCTTGTCATTTGATGGAAACAAATGGTTTTTGCATTTTTAAACGGTGAAACAACCGAGCACATAATTTTCCCCAGATAATGACATACAGTGCTGAGTTACACAGTCATATTTCACCCATAAAAGAATATTATCCTTGAGCCCAGAAATGGTAATTACAATTATCTGATTCTGAATCTAGCTATAGATCCCATCATTAGAGATTATGTAGTAACTGGTATAATGGAGTGCTTGTTACTCAGATCCAAAGTATGTAAGATGTAATTGCAGTGGTTTTTATGATTAAGGACTCAATAAAAAATCATTAAGTAATGGGATGCATGGAAATCTAAAGTACCTCTTTCACTATCAAACAGATCATCTGCTCTACTAGTATAGTCCCTCTTCTTGTATTATTGATACCAGGGGTCACACTCAGTACCAGAACTAAGCCCTTGTACAGTCTAACAGCTCTGGAACAAGGATTCACTGATGCAAAGGATAGGCTTCCAAGGCCGAAGATGCAACCACAGCAAGTGATACTTGCTGTGGTTGCTTTCTCACAAGGTGTATTTGTTACGTGTGCCAACCGCGGCAGACCCGCGGCTCGACTCCCTCACCTTTCTCAAGTGTATCCAGTGCCTGGTCTCTCGTCCCTGGTGGCGGTAGGCCGCCAGCTCCCTCTTTGGGCCTCCCCTGGTGCCTCCAGCTCAGCTACTAATCCTTGTGCTCCTCATCGGGCCTCTCCACATGGTCTGCGGAGAGATGCCGCTATTCAGCGCTGTGCCCTTCCCTAGGTGTGCATGTGCATGCATCTCTGTGTCTTAAGTAGGGCCTGCGGTGGGAACTGAGCTGCAGCCCCGGATGACGTAAGCGGAGCTCCAGTATATAAGCCCAGGCTCCGATTTCTAGGATTGCCTTTGCAACAGGTCTCCACCTGGTCATGTACTCGTTGCCTCCTGTTCTCCTTTGTTCCTGGTTCCTGATCCTCGTTGACTCCTATTTCCAGTTTCCTCATTCCTGTGTTCCTGATCCTCAGCCTATCCTCGGATTGCCTCCTCGGACCTTGACCTCTGCTTTGCCTGACCATACCGCTGACTCTCTCCAAGCCCGGACCTCTGCTTCACCTGACCATGCCATTGACTCTCTCCAAGCCCGGACCTCTGCATTGCCTGACTACTCAGTTGCCTCTCTCCAGATCCAGACCTCTGCATTGCCTGACTACTCTGTTGCCTCTCTCCAGACCCAGACCTCTGCATTGCCTGATTACTCCGTTGCCTCTCTCCAGACCCGTACCTCTGCATTGCTTGCCTATGTTCCTGACTCTCTCCTCATCATGACCTCAGCCTTGCTTGCCACTGCTTCCAGATTGCCGTCGGCCCCAACTCCAGCTTGCCTTACAATGCCTCTTCAGTCTACGTCCTGGACTTGGCCTATTCAGGCCTCGGCCTGTTCTTGCTCAGGTTCTGACTTTGGTTCTATTGGCGCTCGGGTCTCTGGGACTCCACCTTGTCCAGTACAGACTTCTCTTCTTCTCCATTGCTGTCTCTGGGCTGACCTCGATCCTTCCATCGACGACAACATACGGAGGCCCACCTAAGTCCAGCCAACCCCGGCACCCACCTGCAGGGAACAAAGGCTGGTTTTGGTGAAGCACCAGCCAGCCTCTGTCCTTCAGCCCACTCTGCCTGCCGATGGTGGGGACCCATAAGATCCGTCCTACGGCTTGTGTCAACCCCACCTCGGCCCAAGGGTCCACCTCCGGCGCAACAGTACTCTATAGTTGTGTATAGAGGCTGAATAAATATACACAGATACTCTGGATAGGAATTCCAACTCAAACTTTACTGCAGTTCTTACAAGGTACACAGACTGTAAGCCCTCTGGGGATAGGGAAATACCAACAGAACTTGAATTTAATCTGTCTTGAAGTGCCAAAAAGCGGAATATAAATCAAATAAATAAATAGTCACTATACACACTTGAATCTAGTTACATCCATGTCCCAATTAGTTTTCTTTTTATTATTCTCAATTATCTCTCTCTCTCTGTCTCTCAACATTTTCCTCAGCATTAGAGTCCTGACTGGTCTCATCATGGGTCTCATGGACTGGTAAGCCTTTGAGGTGGCTGGGGATCTATTGCTTCAGGGTCCCTGTTCCCCAAAATACCTGAGTTCCAGATGTACTTCAGATTCTCCAAACTTCAGTACAAGCAGCAGGGAAAAATAACTCTTCTCTCTTCTTGGGTAGGAAGGAAGACAGCAAACTTCCTCCTGAAACAAATGAGAAAAATCTCCACAAAAATACTCAGCCACTCATAACTAAATCACCATTGTCGCAGTCCTAATTCCTCCCAGAGGCAGGGGGATTTATCCGTCCCTCAGCAAAACTCCAAAAATTAAAATTCAATAATTCCTCATGTAAAACTGCAAAAAACCTTGAGGCAACCTCATCAGTGAGGTTGTAGACCAGAGAGATAGACTGCCATCCTTCCTAACCTTGGAAACACAGAAAATTGCAGTGTTTCCTACTAAAATCAACTTAAAATGCCACACAGTACTATTTAGAAATAGTGTGCTCTATTTACCAAAACATAAAACCAAAAAGCCCACAAGGAAATGGAATTTGTACAAGAACCTCCTTTTAACGAAAAAAACCCTAAAATTACATGTTTTTGGTCCTGCACACCCTACTTTGCAAATATGCACAATTCAGAAACAATATGCATTAAAACAAAAGAAAATAAACAGACATTCATCAAATTGCTTTAGGGTCCTAATGCCCGCGATAACGCTATAACGCATGCATTATTTATCGCAGCATGCGCTGCGTATGCAAATTTGCAAAATTTATTCAGGTGGGTGGATTTTGTGCATTATGCCCAAAACAAGATTTTTCACAAATACTACCCAGGTAGTGTGCATCAAGCTAGGGTAAGAGTACATTGTAGAAATCTCATCTGTACCTTTCCTCATTCCAAATCACATCAAATCTTCTCTGTTGTGTACTGTGCTGTTCGTACATCTGACTGTGCATGTAAAACTGCCCCCCAAATCTTAGACCACCACCAAAACCTCACCTCTAGTTACTAGATGACCCTCCTATAGATATAGATGACTAATATGAGCAGCTTGTAAGAGTTTCTCTCTCTCTCTCTCTCTCTCACCCACCTCACCTGTCATTTCAAATAAAAGCACATTCCTGTTACAAAATACCCACAGGCTTGCAATCTCCCCATGAATTTTGAAAATAATCCTAAAAAACATACACTTTGGGAAAACACCAGGTTAAGGTCAAGGCAAGAGTTTATCATTAGGTAACAAGAATTTCCTTTCCTGACTGGATCAGCTCTGAGTATGTGCTGAATGATGTTCATATCTATGTTCTTCAGCTTCTGTTTGTGCATCTCTGGGTCTTCAGACAAATGAATTTTCTTGACAAGCTTTCACAATTCATAGATTCAATTCTTATGCAAAGTCCATGGAATCAACAATGGACTATGGGAAAAAGAGATGAAAGAAATGAAATAGTTCAAGATCATATAAGGCAGAATTTGATAAGCCCTTTGGGGTAGATTTTCAAATACCGCGAATAGGCGTACTTTTGTTGGCGCTCCAGGCGCTCCAGGCGCCAACAAAAGTACGCTGGATTTTAGTAGATACGCGCGTAGCCGCTAAAATCCGGGATCGGCGCGCACAAGGCTATCGATTCCATATAGCCGGCGCGCGCCGAGCCGCGCAGCCTACCTCCGTTCCCTCCGAGGCCGCTCCGAAATCGGAGCGGCCTCGAAGGGAACTTTCCTTTGCCCTCCCCTCACCTTCCCCTCCCTTCCCCTACCTAACCCACCCGCCCGGCCCTGTCTAAACCCCTCACTTACCTTTGTCGGGGGATTTACGCCTCCCGGAGGGAGAAGTAAATCCCCGCGTGCCAGCGGGCCGCTAGCGTGCCGGGACGCGACCTGGGGGCGGGTCCGGAGGGCGCGGCCACGCCCCCGGACCGCCCCGGGCTGTAGTCATGCCCCCGGGCACGCCCCCGGAACGCCCCCGACACGCCCCCCTCCGAAAACCCCGGGACTTACGCGCGCCGGTAGGCCTATGTAAAATAGGCTCACCGGCGCGCAGGGCCCTGCTCGCCTAAATCCGCCCGGTTTTGGGCGGATTTAGGCGAGCAGGGCTCTTAAAATCCGCCCCACAATGAATTGCAGGAGGCTACTGATAATTCCAGTGTTAATCATACACATAAATCCTTTTTCCCTATGTTCTTAAACATACTAGAAACTGCCTCCTACTTAGCTGTAAGGATGCAATTTAACCTCATTATTGCAGCATAGCAGATAATGTATGACATGATGCAGTGGTGGGCAGGCCTAAAACCCAGGCCCAGATTTAGGAATAGGCAACATAGGCAACTGCCTCCAGTGCCAAACTGTAATAGGTGTCGGAGCGTTGCCTGCCCCCATGCCTCTATCCAAACCTGCATCTGAGCAGCAGTATTCCTCCATTGCAACTCCTACAGTAGAAGCAATACTTTTAAAAGCAAATGTAACCCTTTATTCATGGATAGGCTGTATCCTAAAGGGCCATAAAGTAATTTGTATCATGGAGCAACATCCACAGTCTCTTTCCCCCTCTTTTTGTTCCAAGAAGTGAGTTTTCAGTTGGGGGGAAGAGTAACCGTCAAGATCCAAGGCAGTGATGACCTCCCTTGTATGTGTTACCATGGCTCTTTGGGGAAAGTATAGTTACAAAACAAGCTGGATTCACTGGATGGGTGTTCAAAGTAAATTTTACTGTAACTGATTGAGAAAGAATCAACAGGATGCAAATAAAGGGCCAAATTTTAAAAGACCTACATGCGTAAAACCCGGGGGTTTACGCGTGTAGGTGGTCTCACACCACGCCTATTTTCAAAGGCCAAGCCACGCGTATAAACCCCCGGGATGCGTATAAGTCCCGGGGAATTGCTGAAAAGGGTGGTCTGGAGGCGGGGCAGAGAGGTACGGGGGTGGGGCAGGGCTAGAGGCGCCCGGCACAGCAGCCATTTGCCGCTGTGCCAGGGGATCATGTACCGGCAGGGTGCCAGCACACGCAACCTGCACCTGCTTGAAGCAGGCGCAAAAGGTAAGACAAAGATTTGGGGGGGGGGGGGGGGGTTAGGATAGGGCTAGGGGGTGGAAAGGTTAGGGGTAGGAAATTTCCCTCCCAGGCTGCTTCTAAATTGCAATGGACTGGGAGGGAACTGCGGAAGGCCGCGGGGGTCAGCACGCGCAGGTTGCACAAAAGTGCACCCCTTGTGTGCTCCAGCACGTGCATGTTATAAAATCGCGTGTCCACGTGTGCGCGCCGGGTGGCACGTGCACACGGAAGCGTGCACACAAGCTTTTAAAATCTACCCCAAAATGTCCAATTATATCCAGGTTCTTCAGCGATATGGGAGTACAGATTTTTAGTGTCTCTATCTCTGTGGATGTGTCCCTTAGTGCAGGGTCTTGAGGCTTTCTTATTCTCCATGGGGTGTATTGAACAAGTATCTCAAAGTGGCCAGGGCACCCTCGGTATGGATTTCCCTGTTCCCCACAGTACCTGTGGCTCATGAGTACTCCCGATCTTCACTCTGTAAGTGTCCTGTTTCCCAGGGGTGGAAACTCCACTGGGGAGCTCCAGATATCCTTCTCCTCTTTTTCCCTTGAATTCCTCTTTGAATGGTACAAATGCAGCCTTATAGCAGGAAAGGTCCAATACTGAAAGCAATCTTTCAAGCTTCCAACTCTAGGTATGGAAGGGTGACAGAAAAATAATTTCTTCCCTATAAAACAGGAAAAACTCACACTGGGGGGGAAATCTTCTCTATTCACCTTGATTGGGAATTGTAACCTCTTCTTGGTCTGGATGAAAAGGTGAACAGCCCCTCCTGAC
The DNA here is from genome assembly GCF_901001135.1 of Rhinatrema bivittatum. NCBI lineage: Eukaryota > Metazoa > Chordata > Amphibia > Gymnophiona > Rhinatrematidae > Rhinatrema > Rhinatrema bivittatum. The sequence continues at coordinate 204,375,025 of NC_042623.1, forward strand.
CAGACGGTTCAGCCTGCCAGGAATAGTGCAGGTCCAAACTGTAAAAATCAGGAAAACAGCAAAAATCCATCTTTCACTCCTTCCCAGCCAGCTATGTATAAGTAGTTAACCAGGCAATGCCTCTCCCTTTCCTGAGTTAGGCTGGAGGCCTAAATTTGGAAAGCAGCTCTTTCTCCATGAAAAATGTAATGTCCTCTGCCACACACTACTCTAGGCCAACTCCCCCTTGTATCTCCATTCCAGTCATCCTCTGGGGGGAAGTGTGGATAGAATGCTCTGCTCCTTTGCTGCGGTCTTCTCAAGGACTGGAATCTAGGGCCATCTGGTAGAGACTTCAATAGGTCTCTATACAAATAGAACAAGGGACCTCCAGCCTTGCATCATGTGGGTCACCACAAGGAGTTGAGAGTGCAATGCGAGGCTGGAGGTCTTGCGCTACATTTACTTTTTAAAATGTTGCTGGTTACTGCAGGGGTTGGAGTGGCTGCAGCTCAGGGGTAAGGGAGAATACTTTGCTGTGGTGGGGGATTGGCATTGACTCCTCTCTCCGCCGCTGCCTATAGGTGGGAAAAAACATTAATAAAATTATAAAAAACAAAACATCAAATCACAGCATTAAAAGAATATAATATTGAAGCCGAGCTCATAGAAAATAAGTGTGATGGTTTTTAACAGCCCTTTGAAAGTTTTTGAACAGCCTTCCATGTGCAGCTCAAAAGGCAGAGAATTCCAGATTTCTGGAGCCTCTACTGAGAAAGCTCATTGACTATGCAGTTTTGATTTGTGTGTCACCGGCCCATGGTTTAAATAGTATGTGTTGGAAAGCACCCATCCAGAAACTTTGACTAATATAGCACAGAAGAATGTCAAAAGTTCTTGACTGCTAAAAGTGTTCCCTGCCACATGTTTGCAATTTTTGAGCCTTCAAATTTTCCTTCCTCTACAACAGATACATATATATATATATATATATATATATATACATATACATATATATATACATATATATATACATATATATATATATATATATATATATATAAAGAGAAAACAAATATTGCCATTAGGCTAACCACATTAGATTTGCTTCCAAATGTCACATTTTTTTTTTTAATGCTGCTGGGCAAGATCACATGAGAAACGACAGGAAAAGGTCACAGAACAAGAGGAACTGTCACTGTGGTATTAAAATGAAATAGCCTTTCCTTTGCCAGGCTTCTCAATTTTCAGGAAGTAATGTCAGGTAGTGGATGGCATACAAATGGCATTTCTGAGCCTGCTCCCTTTCCTGGTAGCTTGGAATGGAAAATAGAATTTAACACCTCTTGGGTCTCTTCTAGATAATAAAAAATCTCATAGACTAGGAGGAAGAATTGCCTTTGCTTTAAAACTTCATGTTTACATATAATTCCTCATGAGTTGCGGCACATATTGACTGAAGAAAACTGTATCCTTTACAAGTTTGTGATTCTTCTTACTATTACTATTAGACCAGCATAAGACTTACCCAACGGTGTTGCTGTACATGGGGTTTTGAGACCACATAAGCAGAAAGGAACCTAGAGCTTTCTAAATGAAAATGTCCCCTTTTTGAGCACCTACCTTTTTGGTAGCGCCGGCATCATTTTGCCCTCACTATGTCGACATAGTGAGGGCAAAGGTAGCGCCGGCGCCATTTTGAATATTGGCAAATCGGCCCGAGTGCAGAAGGTCGCTCTCGGACCCCCACTGGACTTTTGGCAAGTCTTGTGGGGGTCAGGAGGCCCCCCCCAAGCTGGCCAAAAGTCCCTAGGGGTCCAGCGGGGGTCCGGGAGCGATCTCCTGCACTCGTGACGTTGGGTCACAGGAACCAAAATGGCGCCGGTGCTACCTTTGCCCTGTCATAAGGTAAGGGCAAAGGGCCACCGGCGCCATTTCTCTTAATGCAGCCGTGGCCCGAGAGTGGAAGATTGCGCCGGGACACCCCCACTGGACCCCAGGTAATTTAAAACATTTTTGGGGGGGGGTTTGGGAGGGTGGGGGATTTCTTTTAAAGGGTCGGGGTGGGTTTTAGGGTTGTTTTGGTGTGCCGGTTTTCCCGCCCTCCCCTGATATACGATTTTTGACGATAAATCGGGGGAATTGTTATTGTATCGCGGCTCTAACGATTTTTGACGATTTAAAATATATCTGACGATTGTTTTAAATCGTCAAAAAACGATTCACATCCCTAGTGGCCAATCCAAGACACATGTACTTGGCAAGTCACCAAACATTAGATAGATCACAAGCTCCTATTGCTTATTAATTACTGTAATAGCAGTTTATAGATTTAACCTTTAGAAACTTATCCAAATCTTTATTAAACCAAGTAACACTAACTGCTGAAACCACATACCCTGGCAATGAATTCCAGAGTTCAGCTATTCGCTGAGTGAAAAAGAAATGTCTTCGATTTGTTTTAAATTAGCTACTTGCTAACTTCATGGAGTGCCCCCTGGTCCTTCTATTATCTGAGAGAGTAAATAACTGATTTATATTAACCCAAGTCCTTTCATAATTTTGTAGACTATCATATCCCCCCTCAGTCGTCTCTTCTGCAAACTGAACAGACCTAACTTCCTTAGCCTTTCCTAATAGGGTAGCTGTTTCATGCCCGTTATCATTGTGGTTTGCCCATCTCTGCGCTATCTCCAGTGCAGCTATATCCTTTTTGAGATGTGGTGACCAGAACTGCACACAGTATTCAAGGTGCAGTCTCACCATGCAGTGATAGAGGCATTTTGACATCTTCCATTTTATTTTCCATTCCCTTCTTAATTCCTAACATTCTGTTTTAATTTTCACAGCACTCTGGGCAAACAATTTTAATGTGTTATCCACTATGATGCCTAGATCTCTTTCCTAGGTGGTAACTCCTAAGATAGAACCTAATATTGTGTAACTACAGCAAGGGTTATTTTTCCCTATGTGCATCATTTTGCACCTGTCCACATTAAATTTCATCTGCCATTTGGAAGCCCAATCTTCCAGTCTTACAAGGTCTTCCTGCAATTCATCACAATCCGCTTGAGAATTAACTGCATAATTTTTTGTCGTCCACAAATTTGATCACCTCATTTATCATACCCCTTTCCAGATCATTTATAAATATATTAAAGCACCAGTGCAAGTACAAATCCCTGAGGCACTCCACTGTTTACCTTTTTCCACTGTGAAAACTGACCATTTAATCCTACTCTCTGTTTCCTGTCTTTTAACCAACTTGCAATCCACAAAAGGACTTCACCTCCTATCCCATGAATTTTTAGTTTTCTTAGAAGCCTCTCATGCGGGACTTTATCGAATGCCTTCTGGAAATCCAAATATACCACATCTACTAGTTCACCTTTGTCAACATGTTTATTCACCCCTTCAAAAAATGTAGATTTGTGAGGCAAGACTTCCCTTGGGTAAATCCATGTTGGCTGAGTCCCATCAAACTATGTCTATCTAAATATTTTGTGATTTTATTCTTTATAACAGTTTCCATGATTTTTCATGGCACTGAAGTCAGGCTCACCAGTCTATAGTTTCCCACATCACCCCTGGATCCCTTTTTAAATAAAGGGGTTACATTGGCCATCTTCCATCTTCATTTACATCTGATTATTTTAATGATAGATTACAAATTTAAACTAATAGTTCTGAAATTTCATGTTTTAGTTTTTTCAGAACCCTGGGGTGTATACCATCCAGTCCAGGTGATTTATTACTCTTCAGTTTGTCAATCAAGCCTACCACATAAGAACAAAAGAACATAAGAAATTGCCATGCTGGGTCAGACCAAGGGTCCATCAAGCCCAGCATCCTGTTTTCAACAGAGGCCAAACTAGGCCACAAGAACCTGGCAATTACCCAAATACTAAGAAGATCCCATGCTACTGATGCAATTAATAGCAGTGGTTATTCCCTAAGTAAACTTGATTAATAGCCGTTAATGGACTTCTCCTCCAAGAACTTATCCAAACCTTTTTGAACCCAGCTACCCTAACTGCACTAACCACATCCTCTGGCAACAAATTCCAGAGCTTTATAGTGCATTGAGTGAAAAAGAATTTTCTACAATTAATCTTAAATGTGCTACTTGCTAACTTCATGGAATGCCCCCTAGTCCTATTATTTGAAAATGTAAATAACCGAGTCACATCTATTCATTCAAGACCTCTCATAATCTTAAAGATCTCTATCATATCTTCCCTCAGCCATCTCTTTTCCAAGCTGAACAGCCCTAACCTCTTCAGCCTTTCCTCATAGGGGAGCTGTTCCATCCCCATTATTATTTTGGTTGCCCTTCTCTGTACCTTCTCCATCGCAACTATATCTTTTTTGAGATGCGGCGACCAGAACTGTACATAGTATTCAAGGTGCGGTCTTACCATGGAGTGATACAGAGGCATTATGACATTTTCTGTTTTAACCATTCCCTTCCTAATAATTCCTAACATTCTGTTTGCTTTTTGACTGCTGCAGCACACTGAGCCGATGATTTTAAAGTATTATCCACTATGATGCCTAGATCTTTTTCCTGGGTGGTAGCTCCTAATATGGAACCTAACATTGTCTAACAATAGCAAGGGTTATTTTTCCCTATATGCAACACCTTGCACTTGTCCACATTACATTTCATCTGCCATTTGGATGCCCAATCTTCCAGTCTTGCAAGATCCTCCTGTAATGTATCACAGTTGCTTGTGATTTAACTACTCTGAATAATTTTGTATCATCTGCAAATTTGATAACCTCACTCGTCTTATTCCTTTCCAGATCATTTATATATATTCTAGCTGTACCCGGCCACGCGTTGCTGTGGCTCAGTCTGGTTAAATGGAAAAGAAAGAAAAGAGAAAGCGCACATTTCTAATATGTTTAATTTCACAATGCTTGTGGATATACAATATTTTTTGTTGTTCCATTGTCTGTGCAGATATAGAGATTGTCTGGTTTGCCGACTCTAGAACACGCAATCCGTGTCTAGATGTAAACTGCATAATTCTAGAAATGAAAAAGAATGAAAAAAGAAAAAAAATAAACTATACTCACTAAATGAACGGTATGGTAAACGACACAGCTCAATTCCAACGCAATGTCACACGAAATAATTAAATCAAAATGAAAATAAATCGAAATCTATGAAAATTCAATTTAAGAATGCAATCGGAAACATTGAAATGGAATCGTAAAATATTTAGTATAAGACATTAAGCCCATTAAAACAGGCGAGATTTTTGTCCCATCTCCTCCTACGTCTTTGCTCTGCTCTGCTCCTCCCCCCCCCCCCCAGCACCACGAAGGGCCAGAGGCGGCGGCGGTGGTAGGAGCTGCAGCGGTGGCCGAGGGGGATCTCATGAGGCGTAATGGTCCTGCCATCCCAACTCCCTCCCCCCTTTCCCGGTGGCAGAGGGACAGGCTCAGACCCCTTTCACTCTATCCTTACAGGCCTCAACTCCTTTGCTCTCCCATTCCCCTCTACACTCAACCCCTTCTGCTCTAACCTATAAGTGGAGAGCTGGGGGGGGGGGGGTAAAGACTCTCTCTCTCATACAGCCCCCTACATAAGCTTCCTCTCTCTCTCTTGCACATACACTCTCCCTCTGTCCCTCACACATGCACGCCCAATCCCTCACACACATACACAATCCCTCACGTAGTCTTCCTCTCTCTCTGGCACTCACACTCGCCTTCAGCACACATTACCACACTTCTCTCACACAGTTAAAATGGGCGAGATTTTTGTCTCCTCTCCACCTATGTCTTTGCTCTGCACTCGCAAGAGCTTGCAAAGTTCCCACGCCTGATGTGTCTGGGAGAGTGAGGAAAACACTCCATCCCCCCCCCCTCACAAAGCGCAGGCGGCAGGCACTGCAACAGATTTGGGACACGCTGCCTAGCTTACTTTGCTCTTTCTTGGAGACCTGTGCCTTTAAGAAATCCAATCGGGGGCTTGAGAGGAAGGAGGGAGCAGGGCTCTGGCTTTCACTTTCATCACGGTGCTTTGCTGGGAATGAGGGTGGAGTGATGCCCATGTAAACTCTTCCCGTGGTGGCTGAGATCCATGGGCGGCTTGATAGCACTGCCTTCCCCCTCCACCCCCCCCCCCCCCCCCCACAGTTGCTGGATATTTACTTGGCTTCTCCTTATCTGTGGGACTCAGGGGGCCGGGGAGGAGGGCGAGCTGTTCTCTGTTCAGCTCTTTGCACTTTGGCTGCTGCAGGCTGCAGCTGCTAATGATCTCTTCACAGCCGCTTTCTACTGCATTTGATCTGCTCTGGCCGTCCCAACTCCCTCCCCCCTTCCCCAATGGTGGAGGAATGGGGTGAGCCATTTCTCGGAGCAGTGACTCGTCTGCCCTTTCCTCCTCCCCTCTGTGACACCCAGCATGTAGCGTGGAGCTCTATGGTCCGCACATGCACGGTAGACTGCTCTCTACTGCGCATTTGCGGGCCGTCTGTCAGAGCCCATTTATATTGTAGATAGCGTGTGTTGCTTTTACGTCCAACAGATGGCGCTGTTTTTCCAAAAAAGCATGTTTTTACCTGTCACAGGTATGACATCTATATAATATAGGTATATAAACACGCGCGTATTCGAATGCAACGTTGTGTCAAAATTTCAAAGCAATCGGTGAAGAACTTTTGGAGATTTAAGATTTTGAACAAACAAACATTTACATTTTTATTTATATAGATTGAAAAGCACTGGTCCAAGTACAGATCCCTGAGGCACTCTACTGTTTACCCTTTTTCACTGAGAAAATTGACCATTTAATCCTACTCTGTTTCCTGTGTTTTAACCAGTTTGTAATCCACGAAAGGACATCAACTCCTATCCCATGACTTTTTAGTTTTTGTAGAAGCCTCTCATGAGGGACTTTGTCAAACGCCTTCTGAAAATCCAAATACACTACATTTACCAGTTCACCTTTATTTACATGTTTATTAACCCCTTCAAAAAAATGAAGCAGATTTGTTAGGCAAGATTTCCCTTGGGTAAATCCATGTTGACTGTGTTCCATTAAACCACGTCTTTCTAAATGCTCTACGATTTGATCTTGAGAATAGTTTCCACTATTTTTCCTGGCACTGAAGTTAGGCTCACTGGTCTATAGTTACCCAGATCACCCCTGGAGCCTTTTTTAAATATTGGGTTTACATTGGCCACACTCCAGTCTTCAGGTACAATGGATGATTTTAATGATAGGTTACAAATTTTTACTAATAGGTCTGAAATTTCATTTTTTAGTTCCTTCAGTACCCTAGGATGCATGCCATCTGGTCCAGGTGATTTGCTATTCTTTAGTTTGTCAATCTGGCCTACTACATCTTCCAGGTTCACAGTGATTCCGTTCAATTCGTCTGACTCATCACCCCTGAAAACCATCTCTGGAACTGGTATCACCCCAACATCCTCATTAGTAAACATGGAAGCAAAGACTTCAGTTAGTCTTTCTGCAATGGCCTTATCTTCCCTAAGAGCCCCTTTAATCCCTCTGTCATCTAATGGTCCAACTGACTCCCTCACAGGTTTTTTGCATCGGATATAGTTTAAAAAAATGTTATTATGAGTTTTTGCCTCTATGGCCAATTTCATTTCAAATTCTCTCTTTGCCTGTCTTATCAATGTTTACACTTAACTTGACATTGCTTATGTTTTATTATATTTTCTTCAGATGGATCCTTCTTCCAATTTTTGAAGGATGTTTTTTGGCTAAAATAGCCTCTTTCACTTCACCTTTTAACCATGACGGTAATCATTTTGCCTTCTTTTCACCTTTCTTAATGTATGGAATACATATGGACTGCGCCTCTAGGATTGTATTTTTAAACAATGTCCAAGCCTCTTGAACACTTAACCTTTGCAGCTGCACCTTTCAGTTTTTTTTCTATTTTCCTCATTTTATCAAAGTTTCCCTTTTGAAAGTTTAGTGTTAGAGCTGCAGATTTACTTATTTTCCCCCTTCCAGTTATTAGTTTAAATTTGATCATGTTATGATCACTGTTGCCAAGTGGCCCCACCACCGTTACCTCTCTCATCAAATCCTGCGTTCCACTAAGAATTAAATCTAAAATAGCTCCTCTCTTGTTGGTTCCTGGACCAATTGCTCTATGAAGCAGTCATTTATTTCATCCAGGAACTTTATGTCTCTAGCAAGTCCTGATGTTACATTTACACAGTCAATATTGGTGTAATTGAAATCTCCCATTATTATTGCACTGCCAAATTAGATTCTTCCCTGATTTCTCTTAGCATTTCATCATCTGTCTCACCATTTTGTCCAGGTGGATGGTAGTATACTCCTATCACTATACTCTTACCCAACACATGGGATTTCTACCCATATAGATTCTACTGAGCATTTAGTCTCTTGTATGATCTTTATCCTGTTGGACTCTTCCAAGTTCACTGATTTGGTTCAGTTGATCAGAATCATCACCCATGAAAACCTTCTCCTGGAATAGGTATCTCTCCGAACATCCTCTTCAGTAAACACTGAAGCAAAGAAATAGTTTAATCTTTCTGCAATGGCTTTATCTTCTCTAAGTTCCCCTTTAACATTTGATCATCCAACGGTCCAACTGACTCGCTTGCAGGCTTTCTGCTTCGGATATATTTTTAAAAGTTTTTTATTGTGAGTTTTTCCCTCTTCGGCCAACCTCTTTTCAAATTTTCTCTTAGCCTGTCTTATCAATGTCTTACATTTAACTTGTCAGTGCTTATGCTTTATCCTATTTTCTTCTGTTTCATCCTTCTTCCAGTTTTTGAATGAAGATCTTTTGGCTAAAATAGCTTTTCACCTCACCTTTTAACTATGCTGGTAATCATTTTGCCTTCCTTCCACCTTTCTTAATTAGTGGAATACATCTGGACTGTGCTTCTAGGATGAGGTAATTGAAATCTCCCATTATTACTGCTCTACCAGTTTGATTAGCTTCCCTAATTTCTCTTAGCATTTCACTGTCTGCCTTACCATTTTGGCCAGTTGGACGGTAATATACACCTATCACTATTCTCTTCCCTAACATACAAGGGATTTCTACCCATAAAGATTTGATTGTACATTTAGTCTCATGTAGGATCTTTATCCTGTTGGACTCTATGCCATCTTGGACATAAAGCAGCACTCCACCTCCAAGATGCTCCTCTGTCACTGCGATATAATTTGTACTCCAGTATATCACTGTCCCATTGGTTATCCTCTTTCCACCATGTCTCTGAGATGCCAATTAAGTCTGTCATCATTCACTGCTATACACTTTAATTCTCCCATCTTACTTCTTAGACATCTGGCATTAGCATACAAAAATTTCAAAGTGTGTTTTTTGTTTGTATTTTCATTCTGCTTTCTAATTGATAGGGATAAACTGGAATCTTTTAGCTCAAGTGAGTTTTTAATTACAGGCACTTGGATTACTTTTCTTATTAATGGAACCTAACTGTTGGGATGCCCTAATTCTAATGCATCATTACTATCTTTTGAAGATATCTCCCTCCAAACCATGTGCTGCTGAGCGCTGTTCGCTTTCCCCTTCGTTCCAGTTTAAATGCTGTTCTAAGTTAACTCCTTTTTAAAGATTAGCACCAGCAGCTTGGTTCCACCCTGGGTAAGGTGGAGCCCATCCCTTTGGAAAAGACTCCCCTTCTCCAAAAGGTTCCCCAATTCCTTACAAAACTGAATCCCTCTTCCTTGCATCATCATCTCTTCCACGCATTGAGATTCCGGAGCTCTGCCTGCCTCTGGGGACCTGCACGTGGAACAGGGAGCATTTCACAGAATGCTACCCTAGAGGTTCTGGATTACAGCTTTCTACTAGGGGTGTGCATTCGTTTGCAATGTATTGGTAATCCGCAACATATATGGCCATATTCGTGGGGAAGCGAAATGTATCGCGATTCCCACGAATACAACAAATCTTCACCAAATTATTCGGCCGTCTAAAGGAGTGAATTAAAACAAACCCCCCACCCTCCTGACTCCCCCCCCCCCAAGTCTTGCCAAAACTCCCTGGTGGTCCAACGGGGGTCCAGGAGCCATCTACTGCACTCACGCCGTCAGCTGCCGGTATTCAAAATGGCACCAATAGCCTTTGCCCTTACTATGTCACAGGGGCTACCAGTGCCATTGGTCGGCCCTTGTCACATGGTAGGAGCACGGCGTCATTTTGAATGACGGCAGCCAATGGCATGAGTGCAGTAGATGGCTCCCGGACCCCCGCTGGACCACCAGGGAGTTTTGGCAAGTCTTGGGGGGGGGGGGTCAAGAAGGTGGGGGGTTGTAGTTAATTAAATTTTAGCCGGGAAACAAATAAAAATGGAACGCATGAATGGATCGGGGGCCCCCCTTGCCGAATGCAACGTATCTTCCCCCCGACAAATACGAATACCAAATGTAACGTATGCGGTCCCTCTGTTCATCCCTACTTTCTACCTAAGAACCTAAATTTGGTTTCCAGAACCTCCCTCCCACATTTTCCTATGTCATTGGTGGCCATATGTACCATGACAGTCAGTCCCCCCCCCCCCCCCCCCAGTACTGTCTAAAATCCTATTTAGGTGATGCATGAGTTCTGCCACCTTCGCACCAGGTGGGCATGTTTCCAGACAATCCTCATGCCCACCAGCCACCCAGCTGTCTAAATTCCTAATAATTGAATTACCAACTTTGATGGCCAACCTAACCCTCACTTCCTGGCCAGTATCCCTGGGAGACACATCCTCAGTGCAAGAGGACAATGCACCAGCAGGAGAGCAGGTCCTTGCTACAGGATCCTTTCCTGCTGCACGAGGTTGATGCTCTCTGATCATGAGACCTTCATCCTCCAAGGCAGCATCAGGTCTGCCAGTATGAAATTGGGATTTGGATACTATGACCCTGAAGGTGTCATCTATATACCTCTGTCTGCCTCTGCTCCTCCAGGTCTGCCACTCTAGCCTCCAGGGAAGACTCATTCTCTGAGAGACAGGAGCTCTTTGCATCAGATGCACATGTACTGGTGGGTAAAAAATCATTCATGTGACACTTGATGCAAAAGACTGGGAGGCCCCCTATTGCTGCTGGACTGCTGCCTTTATTTCAAATTTGTTCAGTTCCTAGTTAAGTTTTAGGTTGCTATGGGAGTAGGAATGTGTCTAATTAGGATCCTTTAAATGTATTATTGTTAGGGGTGTGCATTCGTTTGCAACGTATTGGTAATCCGCAACGTATAAGGTCATATTCGTTGTATTCGTGGGGAAGCGAAACGTATCGCGATTCCCCACAAATACAACAAATCTTCACCGAATTATTCGGCCGTCTAAAGGAGCAAATTTAAACAAACCCCCCACCCTCCTGACTGCCCCAAGACTTACCAAAGCTCCCTGGTGGTCCAGTGGGGAGTCCTGGAGCCATCTCTTGCACTCATGCCGTCGGCTGCCGGTATTCAAAATGGCACCGATAGCCTTTGACCTTACTATGTCACAGGGGCTACCGGTACCATTGCTCGGCCCCTGTCACATGGTAGGAGCAATGGCCGGCTGGCGCCATCTTGTGCTCCTACCATGTGACAGTGGCTGACCAATGGCACCAGTAGCCCCTGTCCAAAAAACAGGAAGGAAGTCGGTCTAGCAAAGCCGTGAGGAATATAAAACCAAGAAGCCGAAGTCCTCAGAAGTATTTTATTAAAGAGGCAATATTCGAGTAAATGCCCTTTCCAGTAAATGCCCTTTACTGGAATATTGTCTCTTTAATAAAATACTTCTGAGGACTTCGGCTTCTTGGTTTTATATTCCTCACCGGTAACCCCTGTGACACAGTAAGGGCAAAGGCTATCAGTGCTATTTTGATTACTGACAGCCGATGGCCCGCGTGCAGGAGGTCGCTCCCAGACCCCCACTGGACCACCAGGGACTTTTGTCAAGTCTTGTGGGGGTCAGGAGGATGGGGGGTTGTAGTTAATTAAATTTTAGCTGGGAAATGAATAAGAATGAACGCATGAACGTATCGGGGGGGGGCCCCCTTGCCGAATGCATCGTATCTGCCCCCCGACAAATATGAATACCGAATGCAATGTATGTGGCCCCTCTGCACATCCCTAATAATTGTATTCACTATATATCTGGTAATGGCCTACAAGGGAATGATCAAACTCAATAAGGTGTGGGAAAGTTGTGAAGTGAAATAGGGCTTATTTTGTTTGTGTGTGTGAAAGTGGCACCCACCTATAAATTAAAGGATGAGCTAGGGGTGGATGAGAGAGGGTTGGGAAACAAACACACTATCTTGTTTATTAGCTGCTTTACTGACTATTAAAAAACAAACAAACATTAACTTCAGTTTATAAACACTATTTAAAAAACAAACACATTAATATACCCCAATAGTTTACTTCTCCCCAATACTTTAAAAAAAAATTCCCAAGCAGAACTTACTGATTCCTTTCAGCCACCAGCAAGGTGATCCTCTCCTCTCAGTGCTCCCACTGGATTGAGGGTTACTGAGCTCTTGCCAATGTTCAGTAAAGTATGACTCATTTGATTCTGCAGTGTCGTTAGTGCGTAAGACGGGAATGGGTACACTGATGGCGAAAGCTGATATTGAGTCGGCCCTTCACTTGTTGCATATCCATCCAACAAGTTTTCATATTCTGGATTTTTGTTTTGACGGGCAATATTTCATGAATCGTTGTTTGCCTATGGGCTGTGCGGTGTCTTGTGCCTTTTTTGAAACTTTTAGTACTTTTATTCAGTGGGTCACGATACAACAGACAGGCATTGATAGCATGCTGGCTAAAAGACAGGAAACAGAGCATAGGATTAAATGGACAATTTTCTCAATGGAAGGGAATGGGCAGTGGAGTGCCTCAGGGATCTGTACTGGGACCCTTACTTTTCAATATATTTATAAATGATCTGGAAAGAAATACGACGAGTGAGATAATCAAATTTGCATATGATACAAAATTGTTCAGAATAGTTAAATCACAAGCAGATTGCGATAAAGTGCAGGAAGACCTTGTGAGACTGGAAAATTGGGCATCAAAATGGCAGATGAAATTTAATGTGGATAAGTGCAAGGTGATGCATATAGGGAAAAATAACCCATGCTATAGTTACACAATGTTAGGTTCCATATTAGGAGCTACCACCCAAGAAAGAGATCTAAGTATCATAGTGGATAACACACATTGAAATCATTGGTTCAGTGTGCTGTGGTATGTCAGTTATTGCCAGCTGGTTTCATGCAGATGGCAGATTTATTTGGTATCCCTATTGCCCAGGACAAGTCTGAGGGACCAGTTGATAGGCTTACATTTTTAAGAATTGAGCTTGCCTATCAACATGGTGTCTCAATTACCAGAGGATAAAGTGCAGAAGTTATGTTAACTGATTCAATTTGTATGGACTTCGAAGAAAGTGACCTTGTATTGCATGCAGTCCCTTATCAGTTCTTTGAATTTCACTTGTAGGGTTATCCCAATGGGATGATCTTTCATACGACAGTTATCCGCAGCCACTCCTGGGGTTAAGGCAGGTCATGACTCTATTAGGGTGAATAGGAGAATCAGGGAAGAATAGGGGGTTTGGTTGACATTTCTAGAAGCTTTCAATGGTGTGCACATCATGCAGGAGGATGCGGTATCTGATGCTTGTAAGAAAAACTAGAAAGTCATGGGATAGGAGCGATGTCCTTTCGTGGATTACAAACTGGTTAAAAGACAGGAAACAGAGAGTAGAATTAAATGGTCAATTTTGTCAGTGGAAAAAGGGTAAATAGTGGAGTGCCTCAGGGATCCATACTTGGACCGGTGCTTTTCAATATATATATAAATGATCTGGAAAGGCATATGACGAGTGAGGTTATCAAATTTGCGGATGATACAAAATTATTAATAGTAGTTAAATCACAAGCGGATTGTGATACATTACAGGAGGACCTTGCAAGACTGGAAGATTGGGCATCCAAATGGCAGATGAAATTTAATGTGGACAAGTGCAAGGTATTGCATATAGGGAAAAATAACCCTTGCTGTAGTTACACGATGTTAGATTCCATATTAGGAATTACCACCTAGGAAAAAGATCTAGGCATCATAGTGGATAATAATTTAAAATCGTCGGCTCAGTGTGCTGCAGCAGTCAAAAAAGCAAACAGAAAGTTAGGAATTATTATGAAGGGAATGGTTAATAAACTGGAAAATGTCATAATGCCTCTGTATCACTCCATGGTGAAACCGCACCTTGAATACTGTGTACAATTCTGGTCGCCGCATCTCAAAAAAGATATAGTTGCGATGGAGAAGGTACAGAGAAGGGCAACCAAAATGATAAAGGGGATGGAACAGCTCCCATATGAGGAAAGGCTGAAGAGATTAGGGCTGTTCAGCTTGGAGAAGAGACGGCTGAAGGGAGATATGATAGAGATCTTTAAGATCATGAGAGGTCTTGAACGAGTAGATGTGAATCAGTTATTTACACTTTCAGATAATAGAAGGACTAGGGGGCATTCCACGAAGTTAGCAAGTAGCACATTTAAGACTAATCGGAGAAAATTATTTTTCACTCAATGCACAATTAAGCTCTGGAATTTGTTGCCAGAGTATGTGGTTAGTGCAGTTGGGGTAGATTTTCAAAGGGTTGCACAAGTAATCCTTTAAAACCTACCCCTGTGTGCGCTGAGCCTATTTTGCATTGGCTTGGCGGCGCGCGCAAGCCTCAGGATGCGCGTATGTCCCAGGGCTTTGAAAAAGGGGCGGGCCATGGGCAAGGCCGAGGGTGGGGCGGTGGTCCCGAGTCCTCTGGCACAGTGGCTGTGCCGGGGGTTGGCACACCAGCAGCTGGACGGCGCACACAAGTTACGCCTGCCAGAGGCAGGCGTAATTCCTGTAATAAAGGTAGGGGGGATGTAGATAGGGTAGGGGGTGGGGGGGAGTGAAAGGAAAGTTCCCGTCGAGGTGCTCCTATTTCAGAGCGGCCTTGGAGAGAATGGGGAAAGCCATCGGGCCTCCGCTAGGGCTCGGCGTGCACAAGTGTGCACCCCCTTGCAAGTGCTGATCCCGGATTTTATAACGGCAGCATGCATATTATAAAATCGGGTGTACATTTGTCCGCGTCGGGTAGCGCGCACAAATGTACCCCGTGTGCGTAAGATTAAAAATCTGCCCCTTAGTATAGCTGGGTTCAAAACAGGTTTGGATAAGTTCTTGGAGGAGAAGTCCATTAACTGCTATTAATCAAGTTTACTTAGGGAACAGCCACTGCTATTAATTGCATCAGTAGCATGGGATCTTCTTGGTGTTTGGGTAATTGCCAGGTTCTTGTGGCCTGGTTTGGCCTCTGTTGGAAACAGGATGCTGGGCTTGATGGACTCTTGGTCTGACCCAGCATGGCAATTTCTTATGTTTTTATCCCGGACTGTAAAGGTTGGGCCCCCACTGTTGACAGTCTTCTGAATCCTATTCCCCTTCCCCCCCCCCCCCCCCCCCACCTGCGTTCAAAGTAGAGAGTGATGTGTTACAAGCATCAAGGTTAATTGGTTAAGAGTAGTAATCCCCGTGCCTTCTGTTAAGTGTAGTAACTGCCGCTCTCTGCAGGTTATCCCCATGTAGCCTTTCCTTCATTTCCAGCCTTTAGTCTTTAGGGATCCACAGTATTTGTATCCCAGAACCTTTTGAATTCAGTTACTGTTTTCGTTCTCACCACATTGTCTGGAAGAGTATTCCAGTACAAAGCTTTTCCACTGAAAAGAAACTGTAGAGCTAGGGGTCATGATGCAAATCTCCAGAGTGGATGACTTAGAGCCAACATCAGGAAATGTTTCTTCATGGAGAAGGTGGTGGTTGCTGGAATACTTGGTTGCTATTTGTCACTGTTATTCTATTTTCAGACAACTCTTCATTCCTCAATAAAATATGTTTCATAAATTTTGTAGCTATGCCAGTATTTGATTCTCTGCATGTAACATCATCATATATACATATCTGTTAAACTGTTGCTTCTCCTCCTACTGAAAAAATGTTTTTAAGTGGATATTCAACAGATTTCCACCAAGCACAGTGAGCATGTAGCTTTAAAAAAAACCAGAACCAATCACCCTTTAGTCTAGTACTGTAATACAAACTACAATATAAGTGAAAAGCGAAACATAAAAGGTTTAAAAATTTAATAATTCCAAAGGTGCTGACTTTCCAATTAGTGAAATGAATATAGGTCAAGTGTGAAATAATTTATTTTTCTCTCTGCATTCCACAATTCCCTTTGTAATTACATTTCACTCCCTGCGGTCTTAATATAATTGTTTCATCCCCAGCTGGGATTAAAATCTTATCTAAAGAAAGCAACAAAGAGAGAAAAAAAATCATTTTTACAAACTGTTGTCACTTATTGCTAGCAATATATTAACTTTTCTTACCAGTAGAGAAGCTATAATGAAATTTAAACATTCAAATATTATACAAAAGCTTAATGAAAAAATTATTAAAGCTGCTCTGCCAATAAGGCAGGCTAAGAAGAAAGATCAATACAAATATTGAACTGAAACAGTATGGAGAACCCCAGGATAGGGAGAGCAGGCCCTCGAGGAGCGAGTACCTGATCTCTTAAAGCAGAAAGGCTTGAAGGTAATGTACTCACACAGCGGTTCCACGTAGGAGATGGCACTAGGGCTGGAACGGAGGCAGGCCCTCGAGGAGCGAGCACCTGGTTCCAGGGAACAGATCTGAGGTGAAGATGGTAGTATTTACTGCTCACTGGTGTTGAAGATAGCAAATCCTTCCAGGCAGAAGAGAAGGTAGGAGCAGGCAGCGAGTCAGGGAACATGGGCCCTCGAAGAGCAAGTACCGGTTTTCTGGTAGCGACCTGAAAAGCAAGTGAGGCCCCCGAGGAGCGGGTACCCCGTTAGCGTTAAGAGTCCAATGGAAGATTGGAGAGGCAGAGTAGCTGGGTACAGAGAGTGAATCCCATCCGTAAGATTCCCCCTTGCTAACTCAAAGGCTAGCAAACATCGTAGGCTTTAAATATCCGGGCAGCGTGACGTCATCACAGGAGGACACCCCTGAGGTTTGCGCCAAGTAGGAAATAAGAGTGAGGGCCATGCGGCGCATGCGCCCTAAGGTTCCAGCGGAACATGGCAGGAGGCAGCGCCCAAGCCGGTCTGGGGACACCGGAGAGGACGGCAGGCAGATGCCGCAGCAGCCAGGCGTCCATCCAGAGCGAGAGGAGGTGCAAAGAAAGAAAGGTAGGCGGAGTGAAGCCGTCGGGAAGGGACGGTTGCAACACAGGTATACTGAGAACCTAATATATAGCCCCCTAAACACTGTAAATCTAATTATATAGCCCCCTTTTCACTGTAGACATTGTATATAGACCTATATATGATAACTTAATATATAGCCCCAGATATACTGTGAACCTAATATATAGCCAGAGGTATAATGAGAACCTAATATAGCCCCCTATACATTGCAAACCTAATGTATAGCCAGGTATACTTTAAACTTATATACATACCCCTATACATTGTGAACCTAATATATATGTTACACACGGGCCTGCTCACCTCCTTGGATCCTCTGCAGGTCACGAGTCGGCCTCCCCGGCGGCAGCTGTGAGCTCCTCTAGGCCTCGGCATCCAGTGGCGGCGGTCGCCGGGCCTTCCACTGTGCACCAGGCCTCACGCCTGAGTTCGGCGTCTCCAGTGGCATTGGCCACGCCCCTACGTGCGCGCAGGCGCTCCACTCGTCCCTTGTAGGACTGGGGGCGGGTCCCAGCTCCGCAGCGCGCCCTGATTGATTGCCTGATATAAGGAAGTTCCTGCCTGCACTTCCTTGCCTTGGCAATCGGGTCGACACTGTATGTGTGCAAGTTTGCCTCCGCGTTCACAGTCTTGTTCCAGCCTTGTCCCAGCATCCTACTGTTTCAGTATCCATCTGTCTCGTCTCCCCAGGTAGAACCCTCGGACTGTCTCTCTGGTACTGACCTCAGCCTGTTCCTCCCTGTCTGCTGCCTGGATCTTGACCCCTGCCTGCCTTGTGATCTCGTCTGACCTCTGGAACCTGACCTCTGCCTCATTGACTACTCCTCGGACTGATCCTCGGATTCTTACCTCGACTGTCCTTGACCACGCCTCTCTGACTCTGTTCCTAGCCTTGTCATTGCCTATGTTGTTCTGGTCCTCCTTGCTCCATCAGACCTACAGCCTCGAGTCTGACTGCACTCCCTTGTTGTCTGTGGGCATGCCAGTCTACTACCTCTCCAGGAGACCCTGATAGGCCCATCTAAGTCAAAGCGGACTGCGCCATCTCCTCCGCTAACACTACCTGCCTCCATTATCTCAGACGCCCTAGCTTTGGTGGACTCCGGGGCCAGTGGGAACTTTATACTCAGAGAACTCGTGGAGCACCTACGAATCCCCACCATCCAGACACCTTCGCCACTGCTACTGTCTTCAATTCATGGCGAGCCGTTACCAGGCAAAATTACCTACTCCACCTGTTATAGTTTTGAGGTGTTTGGTGGATTCTTAGGTGCTGCAGTGATGGCCACTCCCACGGGGAGGAGCCCCACTGGAAACTGCAGTACAGGCTAGACTCAGATACACAAACACAGAGATAGTTTTTATTGTACAGCTTGTAGTGTTCACCAGAGGTGGCAGTAGTGATTAGATTCCTATAGCAGCAGTCTTGGGTCCTCGGCTGAGGAGACCCGACTCACAATGGTGGTATCCTGCAAACATATGCAGTGTTAGCACTTCTTATATTCCTCCCAAAATCTGCACGCTTGAATACATTTTGGAAATTTGCATTTATTTAATATTCTGGAATCCTCACAACATTTGGAAATTACTAATAGTTACTCGACTTGTTTCTTTTGCTTTCCTGGTTGATTGGAATACTAGGGATGTGAATCGTTTTAGGACGATTAAAATTATCGTCCGATAATTTTAATATCGTCTTAAACCGTTATGGAACACAATACAATACAGATTCTAACGATTTATCGTTATAAATCGTTAGAATCGTGAGCCGGCACACTAAAACCCCCTAAAACCCACCCCCGACCCTTTAAATTAAATCCCCCACCCTCCCGAACCCCCCCCCCAATAACTTAAATAACCTGCAGGTCCAGCGGCGGTCCGGAACGGCAGCGGTCCGGAACGGGCTCCTGCTCCTGAATCTTGTCGTCTTCAGCCGGCGCCATTTTCCAAAATGGTGCCGAAAAATGGCGGCGGCCATAGACAAAAAAGATTGAACGGCAGGAGGTCCTTCCGGACCCCCGCTGGACTTTTGGCAAGTCTCGTGGGGGTCAGGAGGCCCCCCACAAGCTGGCCAAAAGTTCCTGGAGGTCCAGCGGGGGTCAGGGAGCGATTTCCCGCCGCGAATCGTTTTCGTACGGAAAATGGCGCCGGCAGGAGATCGACTGCAGGAGGTCGTTCAGCGAGGGTTCTGGTGCCTCGCTGAACAACCTCCTGCAGTCGATCTCCTGCCGGCGCCATTTTCCGTACGAAAACGATTCGCGGCGGGAAATCGCTCCCTGACCCCCGCTGGACCTCCAGGAACTTTTTGGCCAGCTTGTGGGGGGCCTCCTGACCCCCACGAGACTTGCCAAAAGTCCAGCGGGGGTCCGGAAGGACCTCCTGCCGTCCAATCTTTTTTGTCTATGGCCGCCGCCATTTTTCGGCGCCATTTTGGAAAATGGCGCCGGCTGAAGACGACAAGATTCAGGAGCAGGAGCCCGTTCCGGACCGCTGCCGTTCCGGACCGCCGCTGGACCCGCAGGTTATTTAAGTTATTTGGGGGGGGGTTCGGGAGGGTGGGGGATTTAATTTAAAGGGTCGGGGGTGGGTTTTAGGGGGTTTTAATGTGCCGGTTTTTCGATTTTTCGATTTTTAACGATTTTTCACGATATTTTACCCCCCCAAACGGCAACAATACGATTCCCTCCCCCTCCCAGCCGAAATCGATCGTTAAGACGATCGAGGACACGATTCACATCCCTATGGAATACTGTGTTTAGATACACCTTTTTTCCTATCATGACACCTGAAATGCTAGGAAGTGAGATTTTAGTGGTGGTCTAGGGTTTGGGGGTAAGTTTTACATGCAGTCAGATGTATGAACAGCACAATACACATCCGTGAAGATTTGATGTGATTTGGAATGAGCAACTATACTCAAAGATGAGTTTTCTACAATGTACCCTAAACACACCCCTCTTTTATATAACGGGTGTTATTCATGTGAAATTTATAGCATTTTGATGAACCTAGGGGTTAGAATGTTGAGAAGACTCAAACCTTTTGTAGAAGCAGACGATTAGTGCTTCAATCCATGATCTTTGCAGGGTTAGGCTACTTTAATCACTTCTATATGGGGTTCCGAATAACACCAGTAAGCCTCTTCAGCTCTTACAGAATTCTGCAGCTAGGTTGATTTCTGGAACATGTAAATATGATCACATGATTCTAGTATTGAACAAACTATGCTGATTACTGGTACAGTATAGGATTCAATATAAAGTACTCTCTCTACTTCATTATATATTTTATAATGGTGATATTTCCTGGCTAAGTACCAGACCACCTATATACACCATTTTGGATCATTTGCTCAGCAAATAAAGGATTATTACCTGTTCCCACCATTAAACAGGCACACTTGGAAGAAGTAAGGAACAGAACA